>NC_133771.1:14585245-14665704 GCF_003597395.2 Chelonoidis abingdonii | reverse complement strand
ATTTCCACTCTGTACAATGCCCCCAAAGTGTCCCCGAAGCATCCTATCGTCGTCGTCTTATCCTCCCTCTCAGGTGAAATAGGCACGCGCCACTCAAGGCTTGAGCATTTTAGGTTGTCCTGTGTTGGGGTTCGTTTGAGTTACAGTGGATGATTGGCCTTCTTCTCTTAGTTGACCGGAATTGTTTCTCTAGGTTCACCCTTTTTTCACTTTCCAGTGGTGTCATACACCCTGCCGGTAAAAGACATGTTGGTGCGCTATCTCAAATCTCCATCCTAGATTAATTATCACATTTATGCTGTAGTTGCTTTGCGTCTACTTAAGATTCTGATGGTGGCATCAAGAAGCTGTTACCAAGGATACTGAAGATCTTCTGGGGGCATCTGTATGTACTTAAGTTTTTCTGGTTGGGTCTTAAAGTGTAATTTGTGGCTGTACAACATAATTGCATACATGTAGACTATTTCCATGCTAACACTCATTAATATAGATGGACAGGTATTAAAGACTTTTTAGTTAGTAACGATTATTGGTGTGTCATGATCACGAATACTATCACAGCACGAATAGTTTTGGTATTTAAGTTATTTGTCTAATTTGTTTGTGGAGCCCTAATGTACAGAATAGCTCAAGCTGTGAAAACCAAAAATGGCGTAAAAGCTCATAAAAGTGCAGTTCTAAGCATTTTCAGAAACGGTATTTTTTTTTTAGAGGTGCTAGACATATACATTTGAATTCATTAATCCCAACAATAGATGTTTTACAAGTTGTATTTATTAAATAGCGGCAAAAGTACCTTCCATAATACTATATGCAGTACAATTCATAGGAATGCCCCAGTAGCTTGTTTTAGGATAACACACACACAAAAACATCACTGACCAAGCACAGGAGCAAAAAGAATTAATAGTTAGAAAACAGGTTTCCGGTGTTTACTCAATATGTGATGACATACAAACGCAGAAAAAATAGCTTCTATTGAATTATAAATTCCAGGCACTTTCTGGGCCACTAAAGCGCCCGAGAAGGGCGTCAGACACCCGGAGGGGGGCGGCAGGAGGACCCGAAGGGAAGAGGGAGTGCCGAGCCGGACACCGCGAGGACGGGGGGCAAGGGAAATTGGAGGGACCCCCAAAGTCAGCAACTGGGAGCCGCGCTGATGTCGCTACCAGGTTACATAAATCCCAAATGTGGACACGGGAAGCCACCATTTGTTTCAGAGGGAACTCCACGTGGAAATCGTGGCTTTGGCCTTTTTGTGCTTAGCATTTACACTGGTTCAGCTATACATCAGGCGCTACCCCCACCCCTACTGAATCCAGTGTAAACCCAACGTAGACGAGAACCTGACAAAAGTCCTATTCTGCCCACCTACTAGGTGGAGGCTGCAGCCTGCACTGATGTAATGATCTCGTCCGTAAAATGCCAGAGTCCCTGCAAGATCAAAGAATGTAGTGTAGGCCCTGAGATTTCTAATGCACAAAGAAAACAAACATTTCGTAAAGCCCCCAACTTCTAAATCCCAAACCTCTGCGAACACGGGAGGGGAGAATTGTTTTAGCTTTACCAGGGCGGCTATTTTTAGCTACCAGCCTCTATGCCCATGACTCAATCATCTTCTCCTTGCAACATAAAAAGCAATTCGAAAGTTATTCTGCTCAGAAGCCCTGAATTTATCCAGGAAGCAACTTACTTAAATAAAAGGCAGGGACGTACTTTGAATTTTGTGTTTGTTAAGAGCTGTACATTCTCACACCACCTTTGTGAAGTGATGATAGGTATTATCTCCATGTTGCAAAGGATGAAAGTGGGCTGTGGAAGAGTCAGGGTTAGACTTGAGGAATTAATGGCACCCAGTTGTTTTCTTAATCCACAAGACCATGCTGCATCTTACCTACAAGCTTGAATACTCCTTTCTTTTATAAGCCAAATAAAAGTTGGAAGTAGCTATTAGTTTGGATAGAGAGAGGTTAGATAGCGGCGGGTGGGTATTTTTGTTTTCCTCCTCATTAAGACAAAACAGAATCCATTTTAGATCTAATGTCGTCACAGTAAATCAAACTTGTGGATGAATGTTTTCCTCTTTCATATTAAACTAACAAATGCTATAGGACATAACAGTGTATTAAACCAGCTCTACTGGACTGAAGCAAATTTGGAATGGACAATGTTATTTCCTTTTGGAATGGCTTCTCTCCCCAAAAGTGTCTGAGTGGCCGGCATGCCATTCATATAGTTTGATGAATAATGTTTTGGCAATGATGGCTGGAGGCTTGCTTGCTAGTAGCAGTGTTATCCATATGGCCAGCACTAAATAGGCAAGGACAATGATATAGTATGAAGAAAGATAAAGCACAATGTATAAAACCAGGAAAAACAGCAATTTGCGTACTTATATCCTGATGAGCTTTGGTTAAGATAGAGTAAAGGGATCGTCCCATTTCTTCATACTAAGATTTTTATATTCCCTACTAAAATATTTTTCTTTGGCTCCATGATATAGTGAACCAAAAGACTTTTTCCTTGTAGCAACAAGAGGTTCATATAAATAGCAGTATAAGTAATAGATCTCCCAGAAGTTATTGCAGACTTTATAAGAGGTTACATGCTTAACTATTAAATGAACTAGATAATCACTTTAGCCTTAAATTAGCATAGTACATGGTTAGGGAAAGCAGTGCTGTACACCTAATTATCTTAATGAAGGGTTTGTCATTTTGTATGCCTCTCATTTACATTCATCCCATACTACATTTAATTTATAAAGAGGTAGTTTAATTTACAATTTCTTATGCTGTTTCCTGTCCCTCATTAGCTGAATCAAGGCTGAAATGTTCTGGAGTGAACGTGCATGGCTACCACCATCCTCAGCTCCAAACTACAGTGAAACTGAAATGATACAGGACAAGAGGGCAAATGTTGAGAACTGGAAAAATAGCAAAACAGAACATCATGAAATGTCAAACCACATTTTTAGGGTGCTTTTTACTATATTTCCATAAATGCATGAGAGAATTATGTTGCAAATACTTGAAACTGTTTATTTTCATTTTTGGCTTGATTTTCTAGCATTGAAAAAACCATGTCTAATGATCTTGAGCATTCTTAAAGAAAAAAATTATATTTTACATAATGGTTTGCATGTGTGAGTTCCCTCTGGCAGAAGCACTATAATTAGCCTGTCGTCTCTCAGAGAAGAGACTATCTGTCTTAAAAATGCAATAGCGAGTTTTGGCTGCGAGGGTTGAGAGCAGAACATTATGATTTTGTTAAAAGATAAACATTATCCCTTTTCACTTATTCATCTTTCTTCTCTTCCTGCTTCTTTGGCTGCAGAAGTAAAGGACAGCTGAGCACAAACAGTTTTCTTCCTTCCTCATGCAGCAAACCATAGCGAAAGATCTTGGCTCCTTGACATCAATAACTTTGCCTCAACCCAGCTTGGAAATGTTTGGGCAGCCTTTCCAAAAGAAAAAAAAGATACAATAAAAGGGGACCGAACTTCCTGTTTTAGTCATAAAGTAGCAGATTCAGCTAAGACCCACTTTCCTTTGGGATTGTCCATATTCTGCCCTGGAGAGTCAGGGATGTGGAATATTATTTCCTTGCACAACTTTATTGTAGCTATTAAAAGACAATCAAGTAGAATAGGGAGGTGGCAGACAGTGATGTGTGTTTCAGTCTTTTGCGGTCTTGTTACTAAAGGAAAGTAATTTTGGTAGAAATGCTTTGCTGCTTTTGGGCAGCCGTGTCCCTGATCGGGGGAGGGGAAGAAAACTTAAACCACCACAGAGCCAGAAAAAAATAACTGGTTTGAGTTGGCACAGCTGCTCTGGGGTGTGTTAACTCTTGGTATTATTATGACTGAGGTTTGATTCCCAGCATTGACAATTAAATATGGAACCAATGATCACAACTGGTATCTTTCCAGGCCTAAATGGCTACACCAGCAGGGATGGGAAGAAGGTGAGGCCTTCACTGGGGCAAAGAGTACAATTAAATTCCATTTTGCATTTTGGCATATATGCACCAGCCCATGATGGCATATAGAGACATGTTGGTGAAAGGCTAATTGCAATTGTAAGGACCTTAATCCATGGGCAGTGGTCATGGACCATAGACCTTAAGAAAAGTAGTTGGTAGCTACTCTGACTTTTCCAATTAAAATATATCACCTTTTTCTTCTGGGCACCAATTCTTCTACTGTTACTTTATCACCCTGCATGTTTACCTTTCTTTACATGTCACATCTTTTGTCCAGAATCCAGAAAGATTATTTTCTCTCCCCTCTCTCCTTTTCTAATGTTTCTTTTGGCTAAAAAGATAGAGACTTCCTCAATTATGGGTTCTTCTGTAAAGTTATAATTCTGTTTATTTTAATTCTGTATTGCAAGTGAGTGGCGGTACAACATTAAATTTCAAAAGGAGAGCAGAGAAATATGGTAATAATGAGTTCTCTGGGCACCCACCTATGCTACTGCAGGTCTGTGAACGTCTGGAACTGAAAGTTAGCACCTGCAGAATAGTTCCAGCCGCAACACTTTACTGATATTTCAAAGGCCAACTGTCTTCAGATAGTCATGCGAGCTCTTCAAAATTGCAGATTTCCCATTTCATTTGGAATTTAGCTCCCTCTTAGTTGTGTCACAAACCCAATGACAGCAAGTACATTTGTCAAAAGGTTAATTCATATATCAGTTGCCCTGGGTCCAAAACCCAAAATAGGATTAAATGTATCTTGTTTCAAGTTTCATTTCCAAGCTTGCTCCTAGTCTACTGATGGGCAACCCCAAAAGGTTCATCAGTTCGATCTGGACAAGCTCCCTATCACTGGAGCTTACCTGAAACTTTTGGATCTGCAGAATTGAGCTGTGTATCCTTTGAGAACAAATTTGGGTATTTGTGATGGGATTTGCTTCTGATAGGGCAAAAATCCCCTGAGAATAGCCTTTCTCGTAATATTTCAGCACTTTTACTCTTGCTCCCAGGCAGACACACACACACACACATGAAAATTAATGGAAAAAAGTAACTACACCTTTTCAAAGTTCAGAAGAGTTTGGGTCAGAGTTGAGAGATTGACAGGATTTGATAAGATTTGGGGATCTTTTTTCAAGTGAAAGTTGAAGAAGGGGGAACCAATAGTGTAACAAACAGAAAGGCTAAAGGAGGTGTTGATCTGACAGGATAAGAAAGAAGCTGAGGAGTTGGGTGGACATACCTGTAGGGCAATTTTTCTCTCCCTTTGTGAATGATTTTTGATGGGCTTTTTTGTTGCACTCTAAATGGAAGGGAGAGTTGGGAAGAATAGTCTACCAGAAAAATACTCATGTGAGAGGCTGAACAGAATTTTACTCAATAAGATTGAAACAATTGAATGGTAGCTTCGAATGGTAACTGCTCCCATGGCAGGTCTTTCCTTTTGTTACAGAGCTCTTCTGAACCTTTTTTTTGCCCTGAAAATGCTAGGGACTGAGCTTCTCTGACTGTCCGACAGTTTGCCCTATAAAGGGAGAAAGTACCCCAGTCTGAAGGGCCCATTAATCTGCCCACATCTTCAGTCCCTTTCTTCTCACTTCCCTCAGTGTTAATTCCTTTCTCCTTCAGCTTTTGTGCTCCCAGCCACTCTTCTGCTTCCTAGAGTGGTGCAGCTGATCTGCTAGAGATGGGAGCCACAATGAACAGCTCCATTCAGTGGTCCAATTTGGTATTATACCTTCCATTTTAACTTCTGTGAATGAAACACTCCATTTACCATTGTTTTAAGGAAACGTCAAGGGTATGAATATCACTGAATGCTGCATAAATTAACACCAGTTCTGAAGATACGGTTTTGTTCATCCTCAGCTTCTACAACATATTGAAAAGGCATTTGCAGGAAACCAATAATGAATTTGACCCATTATCCTGTTTGTTTTGTAGTGCAGTGATCTTGCTTCCTTTATATTTTTCTGGTGCAGAATGACATTGTCTAGAGTAAGACCAGATATTTGTCTTTCTCTCCTATCAGTCCTTTCCCTTATCTTTTGCTAGCAGCAATCACATCAACCTTTCAGTTCTGAGTAGGAAATAGGATCTGTGATTCTCTTTAAATTTCTGGCACTCAGCAGATGAGGTGGAGTGGAGTCTTATATTAGATGTACAGTGTGTGTCACTTCCCAGAGATGAGCATATCACTAACACTGTGAATCAGCTTCTGTATAAATGTATCATTTTGTGATGTCTTCTCTCATGTCAGCTTGGTTTTCCCAACATTTTCTCCCACTCATATTCACTTGCTCCCAGAGATCATTCTTCCATCTCTTTGTCTTCCAACCAGGTTCTTGTAGGAAGTGAGAGCACATCCTGTGCTCAGGATTACATCACAGGAAGGCAGAGCACATCTTCAGCAGTGTTCTCAGTCGCTGCTGGTACATAGCCTGCAGAACTGGTTCTTGAAAATCAATGAGAGTTAGGTTTCTAACTCGCTTAGGTGCTTTTGTAAATCTGACTTAATGCCTCCCTGCATCTTAAGGCACATAAATGGCTCGTAAATTTGGCCCAAGGTGTTTTTAACCACCATGACATCTACACTCATTCTATTTGCACTATTGCTACCAGCCTGATTGTGTCAGCAAAGGGCCAACAGTTTAATCAAAAAACCTAGCATAGAAACACTCACTCCTACAGCTGTTACTTGTATGGAAATAAAATCCAGAGAAATTCAAATTACAAATAAGACAAATTTTTAACAGTGAAAATGATTAAGACTAGAATAAACTCACAAGGAAAGTGATGGAGTCTTCCTCTCTTGATGTCTTCAAATCAAGACAGGATGCCTTTCTGGAAGATCTGCTTTAGCCAAACCCAGGTTATTGGGCTCAATGCAGGAGTAACTTGGTGAAATTTTATGGGCTGTTTTATACAGGAAGTCAGACTAGATGTTCTAATGTTTCTTCTGGCTTTAAAATCTGAGTGTATGAATGAGAGTACTCCCAATGATACAGAGAGACTACACAAGTCAGTAAGAACTGCAGGATCGAGACCAGTATAGAACAGTGCTGCTCAGCAATCAAGACATCTTCCTAAAATATTTTTAAAGTATCATATAATGTATGTAAACAGCATTTCTAGACCCTGGTTTCTAATGCATAACCCTGATAACCCTGAATAAACAGAAAATGACCTCACAAAGTGATTTAGTGTAATAGTGAACCAATGATTTGTTGCAGACTTCAGTTTAATTTTTAGTATCACAGCCCAAGTTTAAAACCACAGCCTAAGTTGGACTTTGTTTCAGTATTTCAGTGTCAGGCTTTATGGGTCATTGACAGCTTTTTGCATTAAATAACAGGGAAGCGCATACGTGCATCATGAGCCAGCGTATAGCATGGGTGGTTTTAATAGATGCAGCAGATCTTCTGTAGTAACACCTTTATTAATAGTTCACTTAGCCCTGTTTTCAGATAGTGTGATCATGAACATACAGAGCAGGGAGGTATGATATAGCCTGGCTCTTTCCTCTTCTGGATTCACCCTGAGGGAAAGCAAGTGGTGCTACCACAAAGCCCACCCTTGCTGGTGTTTTGCCACTAAGTGGAGGATGGGGCAGGAGTGCAGTTCTGTTACATGTGGGATTCCGTAAAAGTTCACCAACAGAAACTGCTTTGGGAATGCACTGAATGAGAAAATTTGCTGGCTGCCCTATTCCCTTTTGGGCTTGAACTAGGCTGGCCCCCTCCAGTGAAAGGGAAGTTGCAGTTATTTTCCACCAACATAGCCCTTGAATCTAGTTCATTTGTCAGTTCTTTAAAATTTTCAGCATGAGTATTGATAATTCAGTATTCTCACCAAATCGTGGAAACTCACTGCAATATCTTCATTACAACTGCTCAACCCCCCCAAAATTGGGAGGATGATTTTAGTCGAATTTTCAACAACAAAATTCCTTGGAAATTGGAAAAATTTCATGCAGCTCTAATCTTGGGAGTAGATGTGTAGAACGTACATGAGATCTGGAAAGATAAAGGTTGCTTGCTAAAGATGGTCACCACATGAAAAATATTTTTTTTTACCGTGGTTCAAAACATACTTAAATTATAGTATGATCTTAACCTAAAATACCTAATGTTCATGCACCTAGGAAGGAATGTTTACTGTGAAAGACTATTCAACTTGCCATTTTTAGAAATATCTCCATGTTGTAAATGCATTCTGTCGGTGTTTGAATTTGAAGCCATGGTCATCCCCACATTTTCACAAGTAAATCAGAAGTGGTTCCGTATCAGTCATGGGGTTACCCAGGTGTAAAACAAGAGTGAGTAAAGCCTTCTGGTTATACAAAATTGTATTTCCATGTATTTAGTTGGAGCATCTGGCTTAGACGTTTTTTGTTTAGATAGTGGGAAAACAAACAAAACAAAACCAAAAAAAATAGTGCAACTTTTACTAAGGAACATTTGGATTTGTACTGAACTATCTGAACCTTTTAGAAAGCCATGAATTAATTGTACAGTACTTAAACACCTATTTTGCACAAACTTGGGTACTACGCATACTCCTTTCATCTAGAAGATGATTGCTTAAAGTAGTTTACTAATTTAGGCTATTATAGCAATAGATTGTATCTGAGTATCTAATTATTTCTATTTATAGTAAATAATATGTCTTTTACTGAGTATTTTATTCAATTATTGGTTGACTTTGCAACCAATCTCTCTCTCTCTCTCATATCTATAAAATCTGATATGCTTTAACTGAGGGCCCTGTTAAGGAAATCATTATGTGGCACTTTGGGGAAAAAAATGAATATGCGGCATATTATAAGGAGTATTGATATAATTTGTTTATAGTGAATGTTACTCGGCAAACCTGTTCTGAGCAAGTTACATAGTGTCTGGGAAACAACATCTCAGAGCTGGATTGGGTAATGGACAGTGGAGGCTTTCTCATCTGGTGCCTGTTCAAATCCAGCCTAAGTCAGTAGAGATTGAAGAGTGGTCTATGAGGAATGAGTTGGTTATCTCAATCTAATGCTTTGCTGAACAATATCCACAACACAAAACCAACACCCCATTTGGCACCCTGGTAAGTAGTTTCAGCACAGAGGCCAAGGACTGAATCAGTAACGGAGACTGGAATACTTTCTTCTCCTTCCCCATTGAGACTGACACACTTCATTGGGGCAGCATGGGGAAGATTGTACTGATTGTTTTGTGGATGAAAAAAGGATTCAGTTCTATGTCAGTCTGATACCTCCTATGAGCACTAAATAAAATGGTGTGGCTGAGGAGCCACTTAGAACTGATTGCCCGTGGGGGGGAAATTCACCCCTGGGCAGAGAGCGAGTAGAAGGGTTTGCACCATCTAAACTATTTGGAGGGGTGAATTTCTCCCAGAGAGAATACCCTGGTATATGACATCTTTGCATTTTCAAAGAATTCCATAAGATTTAATTACACAGTTCTCATTGACTCATACCCATGAGAGCTGAAGACAAAGGAAAAGGGAAATGGTGCAGACAACCAAGTAACATTGATTCATGAAAAACAAATAGAAACTTGCTATAAAGTGCAGTTTGTGAATTAGTCTAGTTCCAGAGCAGGGCCAAGCTATGAGGCCAGCAGTTCTGTGGTGGAAGCTCCAATTTTTCACTGACATCAGAAGCATTTATGGGGGGATATTTTCAGGAATATGAGCTGTTCTTGATCAGTTTTTGCAGTGGATTAGGCACAAACATGCTTTCCTTGGGCATCAGGTGTATATGTCTTTTTTTTCACTCTTTTTTCTCCTTAAGTAAAGGGCCCAATAAAAAGAAGATTGAATTCTCCACTGATGTTTGGGCTCTAAGGCTGAACCTACGTATGTGGGGAGTGTGCAACTTCCTTGTGCTTTGAAGGCTCTCTGCTATGGAACCCCATCCCTGTAACACAAGAGAGAGAAAACTAATGAGCCAACCTCAGGTGTCCCAGAGCCCCCCATCCTCAGAGCACAGGGAGAAGGAGAGGACTGGCTGCTTCTATGTGTCAGCAACCCTAGAAAATATTGCACCCCACCTACCCCAGCTACGAAATACCCTTCCTGGCTGCTGGCTCTCCACAAGCAATGTGACCTGCTCCAGGTTGCAAAACTCACAAAATCCCCATCAGAAGTGCCCCTACTCGTCCATTTTCAAACTCTCCGGTTTCCCCATGAAAGATACCTAGCCGCCCCCTCCAAAAATGTTCCTTTTATAATCATCCTGACCCTTTACTAGATGGTTAAACCCTTCTCCGTTCTCAGTGCTCCTTTTTATGCTGCCACAGCCCTCCTGCTCCACATGATAAGCAATAAGTCCAATTTTCTGCAGATCTAGTAATATAGTTCTACAGTAGAACTAGAACTGCCTGCAGGAGAGGATAAAGCAGGTGTTGTCTAGGATCCAGTCACAGTGCGACCCCACTCTTGGGTGGTGCCAGTAAGATCCAGGGACTACAGGGGAAGAGTCCTGGAAGAAGTGGAGAGAGAATATGGGAGAAGCAGGAGAGAGTGTTGACACAAGAGTCACGATAACAGTAATAATGGTGGAGGCAGAAAAGGAAGGAGAGATTGAGACATGGAGGCTTGTAAGCAGGGTTGGATTGACTGAAGTGGTGTGAATGGACAGAGACACAAATAGAGGGAGAGGTGTAACTAAGGTGAGGGAGAGGCACACCGGGATAAAGGATTTTAAAAGTAACAAATAGAGGCATAGAGGGGAAAACAGGAAGAAGAGCTGCCTAAGAAAAGAGAATATCCTGAAGAAAGATGAGTTAGAGAAGATTTCAGTTAAGTTGGATGCTTTATATATTCTAGACAATTAGTCTGAGAGGGCAAACAGAGATGAAATGACAGACTGGTGAAAAAGTGCAACAAGATCTAGAAGAAAACAGTGAAAAGAAAAGGGAAAGAAGGCAGAATAAAATTCAAAAGAGATATTGTTTGAGAATTTCAAAGCCGACTTAGGGGATTTAACCAGGCAGTTCCAATTTGAGAGTAGCATGGCTAAAACCTCTAGTCTGCTATGAGACTCTCCAGCATAGTTTTACCTTTTATAGAAATGGTACCAATTATTATATGTTAACATATGTACGTTATTAAATATGTATGGCTTTCCAATTATTGCCTAGCCTGGAGGACACTAATAGTACAATATTGCCTCAGGCTAAAAATAGTTTCTCAGATTCTGCAGTATTGACGGAAGCAGAAGGCTTCTGTCAATAAACTGTTTTTACCTGAAGCATTTTTGGTGGTGTTTAATTTTTCTTTCCTCTGAGCCAAGCCAATTGTATATTTTTGTGTAGTTGTGGACATACAGACCCAAAATGGATATGCAATAGGCAGAATTTTCAAAAGCATTCAGCATCCACATTCAGGGCCAGATTTTCAGAAGAACTCAGCTCCCATTTAGGCACTAAAATAAGTGGTCGGATTTGCAGAAGAATGCAGCACATTGGGTGCACATTGGACACTGTGCTCTTTTGCAAATCTGGCCATGTGTATCACATGTTGCTGAATGGTTTTGAAAATCTGGTTCTTATTTTGGTGCCTAAGTGGGAGCTGAGCTCTTCTGAAAATCTTGCCCCAGTTGTCGATATTGAGAACCTGAAAATATAACTCTGTGCTCTTTTGAAGATATGGCTCTGTATTGAAATACATTTTAATTGTATATGCAGTATTCATTGGCCCTGATGACATGAAGTGTGGGTGTAACCATGGACTTCTCCCTACCCCAAAATGTGTGTGTTATGGAGGACCTCAGGTAGACTTTCACATCTGACTTTGCACTGTTTTGCTGGCAAAATAGAACTAGCCTTATTGAATTCCCTTAGGTCCTCCTCACTGCAGACTCAGTAATTCATACAGCACAGGTTTCTGCTCCATTTTCATGAGGAATTTTTGTAGGGCTCTTGTTGAACACCAGCTGCTGATTTGCAGCATTGAAAACTTGAAGTGATCTTCTGCAATAGTTAACCCATCTTCAGAGTAAGATGATTTTTTCATTTTAGCCTCAGAAAGTCACGTTGGCCTCTCTTGACCCATCACCTGAATAGGTATGCAGAACACGAGCAAAATAAGAGGTTGAAAATGTCAGATTTGTCACAATACACAGACTACACTAGTCCATTTTCCTACCGTGTGCAATGAAAATCTACTTGTTCCTCCGCACTACATGGTAATGGAGGCTGCTGCTGAATGTCACTTATAGCAGTGTTGTCTGTGGATATGTTCTACGATGTGAGACTACTGATGCATGGGGGTCTGTGACTTTCCATGTTCCATATGGAAAACATCTGTAGCTGGCAATGTATGTTCCTGAAAAGCAATGTTCTGCCGTTTTAGCATTATGTAGGTCCAGTGTATCAACCTGACTTTGCAGAGATGTTGATTATCACACTCTCCAGATCCAGGTCGTTTGCAGAAATGCCAAAATCATCTTTTCAGCAAGACAGACGTTAACATTTTATCCTGCATTATGCAAAATGAATAGAACAGGAAAAGTATATGGTAGTTAAAATGTTTCCAAAAATAAAACAAAAGAAACAATGTCTTACCCTTTATTGTGGCCTCTTAACTCCAGTCCTTGGAGAAGCTTGCTGATTGATGCCAGTGATGTAACCTGAAAATTAATGTCAATTACCCAAAACAAATGCATATAAGTAATGTTAAGGGTCTGATTTAAACCCACAAAAGCCAGGAAATCCAGAGCTACTGTAGGGCTGAAAGCCTGGACTTGACACTCCAGCCTTACCACAAGCCATTGTGCAGCGAAAGAAAGCAAGAGAAAAGGGAGCAGCACCATCACGGGGAATAATGCAGCATAAGCACCACACCCTCTCTCTGCCCCAAGCCTGGATCCACAGGGGCCCTGTATGCTTTACTGTGAAAGTAGAAAGTTCAATGTGGCTCAAGAAATGGTTCTCTCCCCCTGCCTCTTTTTTTTTAATTAAACAAAACTTACCTTTTGGGATTCAACTTAATTAAGTGTTCTTTACTAGAAAATAAGTGATCATACTTACAGTGCTTGCTTACTGTTTTTGCTTACCCAATATCTGAAATGAAATAATTGCTGTCAGTGTAATTAGTGTATATGAAAGATACTTGCTGCAATAATCCCACATCCTAATGAGATCAATTTTGCACTCATGATAAATGAATACACACAGTAATGGAGCTGTTCTGGTGTCAGCATGCACACAAATCAAGATGTTCTTACATCAAAGAAGTACTTATTTAAAAGAAATCTTTCCTATGGGATTTAAATATTTTGCAATATATGATTTTAAAAAATGGGTTGTGATATCACTGCAAGCCCTTGATGGAATTATGAGTGGGTAATCCATCTCTCCCCATTCATAAACCTATATTTAAATGATTGAACAATGGCAGTCAGCCAGGGGAATCTCACAGCCCAGCCAGTTTGTTGCTAGACAAATACTAGTTGTAGATTTAAACTTACGCATTTCTGCTGTAATACTGTATACCAAGGAAATATTAAATGGCTAGTTTTGTCTAAGAGCATAGATTTTGCCATGATGGATCAAACTAATGGGTCCATCTAGTCCACTACCCTGTCCCTGACATTGGCCAGTCCTAGACACTTCAAAAGAAGGTGCAGTTAAGTGATGACTAGCATAGCAAATACAATAAATGGGAGAGGGATGTTGAAGTGAATTGTGGATCATTAGCTCAGCAGAATAACTTAGATATGTTACAAAAATGATGGACAAATTAAAAATGGTAGAAAAACAGGCAGACACTTGGAAAGTTTTTATGGATAACTTGAACCAGATCAGAGGGAGTGGGATGGCATGTTCCCCCCATCTTCTCAGGCAACTTCACCAGTTTATGAATGGGGATGGTCCCTCGTGACAACAGAAGGAGCCTAGCCTTCCTCACATGAGAGCCCATCTCCGTTCCTTCCTTTCATCCACGAGTGACTTACTATCCTGGATTCTGAGAGGTGTAGTTATATCTGAGAAGTTTTCAGAGTCTCTCTTTTTTTTTTTTTTTTTTTGGTCTTCCTCTTTGGATTGGATACAACAAAGATTCTTTTGTATCTCTGTGTGGATCTGTTGATTCTTCCTTGTGCAGTAATCTTTCATGTTTTCAGCTCCCAAGTACACACTGAGGAGTACTCCTGCAGTGCCACCACTTAAAACAGTGAAGCAGGCACTCCTCTCTGCAGCAGGCCAGCTCCACTTGCTAGTGTTGGTTAAAGGGAGGAGCCATGACACTTCCCCTTTGGGGATGGCTTGCAGACTAAGGAGAATAGCAGGAGGCAGTCACTGTACTTCAGGGAGCATAGAGATTGTAATGGTGATCCACAGTGTGAGTTGTGGAAATGGGAAAATACGCTTTTTGCCCTCCCTGACTTGCACATCTGGAAAAGAGCAATCCAAAATCTGGTCCTTGACAAAATAGATGCAGGTGTTTCTTGAGCATATCTTGGTATTGAGATCTTAGTTTTGCATACGAGTAGGAGATGGTGAAAAGCATGAGACATTATCACAAAGGCCCAGTCAGTGGATCAGCCAGTGTCTGTGAACAAGCTGATCGTTTTTGTTATTGAGGTGGTCTTCTCTGCACATACATTTTGTATTATGCTAATTTATCTATATTTTAGACTGTTTTCATCCCATGATCCACTGCTTAGATATTGTGTTTGCACAACTATGTACTTTTCATTACTTTAACACATAATACTCTTTAGTCTGGTGTGTCAACAGAAAAGATACTTGAGCAAGGCTAAATTAATTTGGGTGGTTGTTTAAGGAAGAGAGATTTTGTTATGGTTGTCAGCGATCAAAAGCAAAACTTGCAGAATAGATGAGTTGATGTCCCACCAGTGTTTAACTGTCATCCTTCACATTTTTAATTGATATATTGCATTGTGCACACAGTAGGTAAAGTACTGTGCATACAACACATAAAAGTAACCCTCAACACTTAAGTAGAAGTGCCAAGTATAATTGAAGATCAAATAATTCTAATAGAATATAGTCTGGTTAGAGTTTAATTCAGAAATGGGCCTTAGCCTTAAAGGCTGCAGATATTTGAATGTGGTGTTCCAGTTCTGGCCCATTGCATAGCGACAACAAAGTAAGTTCAGAACTGGATCCAAATTCTCCCAAAGTTCAGGGAGAGTCAGGTGTCCTGTTTCAGTTTCAGTCCATCTCAAATTAAAATGTTACAAATGTCACAAAGTAATGTATACTTCTGGTAAAAGATTAGTATTACAGGATAAATTACATCAGTGCTTAGTCTACAGCAATGGGTGGTATAGAAATACTTATGAAAGGTAGATTTGGTTCCATTTTAGAAACTAATCCTGAAATCTTACTCAGGACAAAATACCACAGTCTTTACGCTGGTAAAATTCCTTCCTGTTAATGTCAAAGGGAGTTTTTCCTGAGTAAGGATTGCAGAATGTATGTTCCTCTGTTTTTAATCAGGCTAACTGCAGTCTATGCAAGTTTTGCCTGAGAGGGGTGAATAAAACCTGAGTAAAGGTGCTTAGGATTTGGCTCTTAATTCTTCTCCTCAGGGCAGAATTCATTCTGTATGATTTTTTTAAGCTACTAAAATGTTGGTTGGCTTCCATTTGAGTTCAAATCCTAATATTACCAAATAATTATGTGTAGATGATTAAATGTAAAAACAGGCATGTAGTCTCCAAATTCACATTTCAGTCTGGGTGGCTGAAATAGCTTATAACATTCAAAGCATGAAAATTGGGTGGAATTGAATAAATTAGCAGAATCACAAAAGGAAACCACTATAGGAAATAGTTTTACACGTGTAATCATTGAAATACTCTAGTGAATGTGTCAATCTGCACTAAATAAATATATTTGTTTATAGACATGCTCTGTATTAGCTTCCACTCTTTCACAGCACTTTGCCAAATAAAATCCCACTAGAAGTAGGATGTTCGCACCCGAGAAGGAGTTTCTTGGATAAATATTTTTTCTATATTTGAGACCAAAACCACTTCTACAAATTTCTGACTTTGATTGAAATAGTATATTTCTTTTGCTTTTTTTCTTCCCATCTCCTCCACTGGCAACCACTGATGCATTACCTTAACTCCTCTTACCTCCCACTGCTATGGTGAACAAGAACCCCACTGGAAACAGAGTGCATCAGTCAGTAATGAGCACTGACCAGTAATAGAACTGGCCGCACCCAAATGCTTCTACCAGCAATGGCCTTGGAGCCTGAGAAAATTTCTCTGTTTGCAGAACAACTTTCTGCACTCTGCTATTGGACAGGATCTTATTTTCCCAACTAAAATAATTCACCGGATTAAAGAAAGAATACAAAATTACATATATTGAATGCACCATTCATTGAATACATTTGGGGGCGAGGGGGAGTAAGTTGCAAGATTTCTGTGGAAACTGTGTTTCAGTTTAACATTTAAAAAGGAGTTAATCAAATCCCAAGAAATGATTGAATAAAGGTAAAGGACTTTTATAAGCTATTGTTTTTCCTAAACCAGTTAATTCATTTCAAACAAAGGTCTATTCCTCTAATTTAGTAGCTGCTGATTTCAATATCTGCCTCCATAAATGTAGTATTTTAGACATAAGAACTGGTGGGAAGAAATAATCTAATAAAAATAATTATATAGAATGCTGTATTTTCAGTGCTGTGCAAACTTGAGCTCTGTAATAATCAGTCCTCAGAACTGGGCTTGGTGAGTAGTAGTATTCCCATTTCAAAGATGGGGGGAATGGAAACAAAGAAGAGTTAAGTGGTTTGTCTGAGGCCACACAACAAGTAAGTGTCAGAGGTGGGATTGGAGCCCAACTCTTCCTGGCTTGTACCTCTGTGTTCAAGTCACGGGACCACACTCTCCCGCTACCAGGAAAATTGTTTTCAGTACACAAGCAGGGATTGTGAGGCATAATGACATTTAGAGCAATTAAACTCTCTTCTATGCTGGCCAAAGTAACAGCCTGAGCCCCATCAGCAACTAAAATGCAACCTTGCAAGGCCAAAAGTATCTGCCCTTGGACAGGAGTCCAGTCAGGCCATTTCATGTAGAATTAATCTGTGTCACAAGTCCAAGGTGGTCCAAACATTTGCAGTACATTTTCACATGGGAGTTCTGTGACTAAGTCTCTACACAGTGCTCTGAGTTATAAACAGTAGTTTTCAGAATCCAACCATATATTAAAGTTCTCCCCAGGTGTCTCAAAACTTTAACCTCATTCTCAGATCTAATAAACTTCCCATACGTATTTTATGGTTGCAGTACAATTAAATCCAACAAGTTGAGAAATACCAAAAGAGGACCCTTCAGCATATCACTCCAGCAGTCTTTCTCAACCTAGTTTGATATAAATAAGTAAAATTGTTAAGGGGCAAAATTCTGCCCCACACCCTTGTGGATAGAGAGTGTCCCTGTTGCAGTTCTACCGTGTTGGACAGGCCAAGCTTTTGATAGCCCACTCAGGAGTGCATTCTACTTTTAAACCAGAGGCTGGGAGTGGACAACAGGGGATGGATCACTCAATGATTGCCTGTTCTGTTCATTCCCTCTGAAGCACCTGGCACTGGCCACTGTCAGAAAACAGGATACTGGGTTAGATGGACCATTGGTCTGACCCACCATGGCCATTTCTTATGTTCTTATACAGTGGAGTGAAGCTCCCTGGGAGGGATCCTTGTGTGCTATTGTGGATAGAGACTTTGGGGCAGTGGGTGGGCCTTTTGAATCTGCTGCTGTACTGGTTTGGGTGGAGAAGCAGAGACCCCTGAAGAAGACTGTGTACTGGGGAAAAGTTTTTGGGCTACGTGAAATAAGAGTCAGAGCAGGATTTTTTTTTTCAGTATACTAAGCAATGTCTCATTTTCTTCAACAATGCAAAAGAATTTCTCTTCCTCAGACAAATAAATCTATTAAAGTTGGTGGCAATGATGAAAAGGACTTTGGAAAAGTATGTTTGTTTTGCAATTTACTATGCTGCCAAGTTTTGCTGTATAGTTCAATTTTTTCCTTCACTGTCCATTGTTTAAAATACCCTCTGAGAAACTTACAATGATGTTTCTCTCCCTACCAATCTTGTTCTTTTTCTTTTTGCAAACATTGATACCCTACTCCCATTGATAGCCCAGTTTTTACTACAGCAGAAGCCCATCATACCTTTGCTTTAATTTCATTCATTATGAGGATATCAACACAGCCCTGAAAACAGCATTTGATAGTTACTTGCAGTGTTCCAAGCTGGTAAAATTAGCTGAATGACAGTACACAAGCCAAAGTCAACTGTTTCTCCTGTCCAGCGTCAGTGGGTAACTGAGATCAGAATTTGGTCTTTGTTTTTCATAGATCCTATATATGAACAGAGACTGTTAAGGGATTTTTTGTTATTCTCTGCAACAGCGTTGGTGTAAACAAGTAGCCCTGGCGTAAATAAGAATCTGGCCAAACCCTTTGTTTTCTGCCACACCATAGTTTGTCTCTTGTTTAAAAATAAAATAAAATGCTTTTATAATTGTTGTTCTCAGCAACAGAAAACAAGGATTTTTTTAAGTTACTTTGAATTTGGGATGTAAGCAATTTTCTTTAACAGACTTGAGTAGGGTACATGTGCATCTTGATACAGCAGCCGTGTTCTGTGTGGTTATTAAAAAGTTGACACCACTGGCAGATAGGCAGTAAGCGGAATCACAGAACTGACTTCAGTGAAAAGCATTTTGTTGCAGATTGTTGAAGGGTTGGTTTTTCGAGGCTGCACTTTTATCAGTGGTTGCTTGTGATTGCCTTCATAAAATGTCCTGGTGTTTTTGGTCCAATGTCTAGCGGGCAAATGTTCACATCACAGAAGCCACTGTTGTAAATTGACCCTTATTAGCAGTCTCAACAGTCAAAGAAAAAATAGGCACAAATGCTGAAGTATTTACCTACCCCTAGATGTGGCTAGGACTAGGTTGAAGCATATAGGTGGGTCACTACTGATGAGCTCACTATTTTATGGATAGATGCTACACTTTCCAGTACTGTTGATCCAGTGCTAACATAAATTAAATCAGTAAGGATGCATGAATGCAGCAGAGAGCAGAATTTGGATGGCTCAGCATTGCCACTCATGGATACATATGTGGTATTTATTATTAATTTTTTGTATAATGCCAACAGTATATACTAGGCATTTATATAAATAATACATACAGTTGGAATAATATCGAACATCTGTGCTATGACTACTGATTTAACATGGGGTAGTTGAAGTGAAGCTTTAATTGCTATTGTAATAAATTAAAGAAGAGGAATACAGTATTATACTTCTTCTGTATCTATATGTATTTTTCGTAAGAATAGTTCATATCCGCATAGGTTAAGTTGGACCTAAACAGAAGCAACTAATTCTAAATGACATATGGATTTTCTTTTTTCTACAATACTGTTTATACTTAGCCCCTTACATTAATTTTTATTGTAATCTCTAAATAATCTGACACTTCTTTGCATGTGGTTTGATGAAGCAGACTGGAGAAATTAGAAGAGTAACCTTTTAATCACTGGGTTTTTTAATGTAGACATTTCTGTGTTCAAAGAGTTCTGAATCTGTCCAAAATGACTTGTTTGATATTTGGGGGCTTATGAAGTTTCAAAGTTAACATTCCACAAAGAAAATGGAAAGAAGAAATGGGGGGAAAGAGCATATTTAAAATTAGAGTATCTTTGTGTTTTATGGGTTCCAGGTTATTTGGAATGGAATGAAAGTTAATGATACATCCTTTTTTCCATCCTGCCAGCCAGTATCTGATCCAAGAACGTCTCTTACTTAGAGAACAGGGCTCCCTCCACTGTTCTCAAATAGAGGCTTCCCCTGTCTGAGAGATAATCCTCCCTGATTTTCACAGTAAAACTGTAAAAATGCAGGAGGAGAAATATTTAGTTAAAAAGTTTTCCGTACAAGTCCCATATCAGAGACAAATTAAACTCATATGGTTCAATTTACATGTATGCAAATATCAGAGGTAAGAGCAAAATTATTAAAAGGAGGAAAGCCCCATGGTATATCACAAACAAGATGTGGAGCCTATTTGTATTTATGCTTGCTGATGAAGTTCAGCCAAGGCTTTTGCTTTGATTTTGGTGTCTCAATCCGCCATTCGCTTTGTAATCAAATCACTTGCCCACCCACATACACAAGGACAACAAGAAAGCAAGCCGCCTAGTTTTGAAAAAGCTAATGCCCAACTTGGACAGAAAGGGCCCTTAATTCAGAGAGAGACAATTTTTCATTGACACAATGCACCAAGTTCTGTGCGGGTGTAAATTTGGCATCTCCACAGAAGTGAATGGAACTGTAGAGTTACACCAGTCAAGAATTTGGCCCAATATACTTTAGCACTTGGAATGTACTACTCAGAATGTGCTACTCAGCAAAGTTTCAATTTTTACCCAGTGAAAGATTTAACCCAAGCCAACCAATTCAAAAATCATGGCACATCTGTTTCTTTCTCAGCCCAGTATCAGTCTCTCTCCCATCATGTTACCGCAGTGAAATAATTCATGCAATAATAGAACTTAACTAAAGCTGGGTCTGTCCAGCAGTGTTAGGATTCTGATCTGGAGTTCTTACAAATTCAGGAGTATTCAAAGTCTTGGGTTTGCTTCAGGCTCACCTCTGTGACTCACTGCTTCAATATGTCTGTGTTGAAAAACCCGGTGACACCTATTCAATAAAGTGACATCGCAATGCCAATTAGACGTAGTGTAAGTTGTGTTGCATTCTGAATGACCCTGGGCACTTGTTATGGGATAGGAGTGGTGTTCTTTCCTTTGTTTCTTTGCACATCTCTTGCTAATGTGAATAAGAAAAACATGTAGGGCAAAAAGATTAGAGCCCCTTTTTGTATCATTTAAGGAGTCATTTGGTGAATACCTGTTATATGGAGATATACCTATCTTATAGAACTAGAAGGGACCTTGAAAGGTCATCGAATCCAATACCCTGCCTTCACAGCAGGACCAAGTACTGTCCCTGACAGAATACCTATTTCTCAGGCTTAGTTTCTAAATCTGCATCATAATTGTATGCAGCTTCCATTTTGTAGCTAGATAAACAGTTCTGCCCTCTCTCATCCAAACAAAGGTAAAGGAATGGAGTTGCTTGCACATGACTGAGAGATAGCACAACAGTGAGCTTCCCTTTCTTCTCCTGACAACACATAGAAATAATGCCAGTGACTTCATACTGTTTCTAAAAACTCAATTTGCTAGATGACTTGCATTTATTGAGTAATGGTAGGAGTTCTAGAAAAGGACATTCTTGCTATCAACAAGTATAAATCTACTTAAATAAATTAAGGGCTGTAACTGTTCCTGAGAGATTGATGATGTGACTCTTTAAAAGAAAGATAGAAAGATATACATACAGAGGATACATGAGGGTACAGTGTGGTGTAAAGGTTTTATTGGCATGCGTTTGGGATTGCCATGTTACTTAGAAGTGGAAAGCTGGGGGTTGGCTCTACAAGTCATCTCAGAAAAGTGAAGAAAAAGGGCCAGGTCTTCATTTACACCAAGACTGCTGAATGCTGCCAGAGTGATATAAGGTAGCCTTGGTGTACATAAGAATCTGGCCAAACCCTTTATTTTATGCCACACCATAGTTGATCTCCTGTTTGAAAAAAGAAAATGTTTTTAGAATTGTATAAAGAATTTATAAAACACCTGTTGGCATTGTTTTTCACATATCTTGGTCTGGAGAGCCATGGCTTTCGATACCATGAATCCAACTGTCCTAGACCTTAGAGATAAATATTCTGACTAATAAATTTTAGATACCTATAAAATAGCTTTCCTATGCATAACAGTGTTTAGACGTTAAGGTCTGATGTCCTGATATATCAGAACTAGGTAGAAGTGCTGTCTTCCTCTTGAACCGGGTGATTCAAGCTCCCAGCTGCTATAAAGGACCAATTCCGGAAACATTCCCTTTGGGATGAAGTTGGAGGTACAGCCCATGCTTAGGTAAATTTTTCTGAGACCACTGCAAATGAGTGGCACTCATTTATAAGTAAGTTATTCAGTAAAATGTGCATAGATGCAAATCACTTTGGCAGGCAATGGAAGGGAGAAGTGTTTTGTTTTCATTTTCTCTGAACTCCAAAACAGCCGAAGGGATTTTGTTCAGACTTTCCAGAAAAATTCAGCTTCAGGCAGAGATTAAAGAATGGAAAATTTCAGGCTAAGGATGGATGAGTGAAAACAGGGATTTAAGTAGGAAACTTATTTGCAGCCCTAACTATAGCAGACACTAACTATAATATATTGCTAAATATAGGCTAGTGGAGTGTCCCGCTTTGTGAAGATGTTGTCTTCCCTGCTCTGAAACTTGCTTCTAAAATGACCTCTTTGGGGGTATAGGGAACCATATAATGTTGCCTATGTTGGAAAATTGTAAGCTTGATTATTTCCCAGGTGAGCACAGCCAAGCCTGACTCTGCCTTTCAGCCAAAAACCCTTTCCCCAACAGGACAGAATATAACCATTTATCTTTAATGTGAATCCAACATTAGTCTCAGGTTCATTTATCTCAATGTAAACTGAACAGTAGCCCTAAATATTATATTTATGTGTTAAAGGTTGTCGCTGTGGTTATAAACTCTGTAAAATATTGAAGTCAAGGAACTAAAGCATTATTTTTGCATGGACTTCAAAATGCCAGCCATAATGGTTTGAGCAAGCTGTGGATCCAAACTCCCTGGGAGTTTATGCTTGTGGTTGTGGGAATATACTGTATCCTTTTATTAAAGTTATTGTCTGGCCTATTTTTTGTATATTTCATGTTTGGGTGTTGGGTTTTTTGATTTGTCTTTTGTTTTGTGGTGGTATTGTCTTGTCTGATGCCTGGCTGTGTATCCTTTTGACTAATGTTCTTTTTTATTTTAATACTGTTCAATGTGTATAATGTAGTATGACTTGTATGATAGAGGGTGCTACAGTAAATAGCTGGCATGTTTTCTCTTTGCATATTCAGTATGCCTGAAAATGTCTCTCTATAGAAATTGATTAGTGGTGTTAAGTCTATTCACTTAAAATTCAGTGTATATATATCATTTACATCAGAAAGTTACATAAGACTAATCCTTGGACTCATTTAGCACCATTATTCAGTATCCAGTTTAAAAGAGGGAAATTGATTATGCTCATATTAGTTAGGAAATAAATTCAGAGTTTATATATAAACACCCAGAGAAACACAAAGGTGGTAATGGATGGGTACTACTAAAGAGACATCTATTTACAATGATAGGCACCATATTTAGGTTTTGTGAACTGAGATTAGAATCTGTCCCAAGTTTTCCAAAACTAAGAAAAATAAAAATGTTTCTACCACTTTTCAAAAACATCAGTGGAGAAAAAAGTTCTATATGGAGATAAATATATTCCTCAACAGTGTCTGCTCAGACTCCTCACACACATTGGAGCATTATGCTTCTTAAGCATAATTATCCACTATGGTCATTTTAGCTTTTCTTGTGAGGCAGCTGATAATAACCACTTCAGAGATAGGATGTTGCACTAAATGGTCTGATCATATATGACAGTTCCTTTGTGGCTTTACATAAGAGGCAGAAAGTGAACCTAACTAAGAACTAGAGTATAAGCAAAGTGAAACAGAATCATCTATTTTCATTTTCCAAGCTGAGTGACAAACAGAAAGTAAACCAACAGTATGCATGGGGAAAGTCATTTAAAATCCTTTCATTCTGAAGATGTTATTAGTATGACAAATAAAGAAATATTTTTCAACAATATGCATTTTAACTTGACAATATCCCCTTAAAATTGTGGTGTCCAGTTTTGTATAAAGGAGGCATAACTTCCTGCATTAATTCAGGAGATGTTTAAAGTATACAGAAGATATATTAGTAAGATATAGCATTACATCTTATTAAAATTCTCTTACTCAACTACTGTTTAACCCTCCCATTTCGTTATCAGTGGAAAGACTTGATCCTAGGCTACACTATATGGGAGATCAAAGTTTTCTGTACTGCACAGAACTCCTTTAAGTTTAATTTGGTTTTGGGAGGATATACTAGTGGCTGTTTATATAGCTTTTGGCCCAGACTATAAATTAAATCTGGAAAAGCTGTAATGAGTCAGTAATTTATAGACTATTAAGATTTTTAGGTTAGAAGTGATTCTTGAGCGATGTGAATAGAGAACACATGGTTATGAAGGACAAACAGATTCAGCATAATAGTATATTTTTTGTCCCCGCATATTTTGTAGGCAATTAACAAAATAATATGTCATCTTTTTGCATATCTGTTGCTCTCTTGAAATAGAATCACTAACCACTTGTTAACCACACTGATTTTTTAATAGACAAAGTGGTTGCTCATTGCTTCCCGACCAGAAATGTTCATATTAAGCACACTATTAGATTGCAGCCAGAATAGTCTACAAAACAGGAAGAAAGCCTTGCCTTGCTCTGCCTCCTTCCCTTGTTTGTGTTGATGTGATAATTCATTACAGATTTTCTCTTTCTTTGACAGAGTGCCTACCGCAGAAATGGGATGACTTTTCTAGCCTGCTAGTATGGATGTGGCTGCAGTGACAGGAAAGGCAGTGTTATATTAAGGTGATTTTCTTTTCCCCTCCATGGAAGAAAAAAAAAACAAGCTCTAATGTGTCTGTGTACCAGTGAGTGGGCTGGTTTGTTGTGACTATCTACTGGCTGACTCCGTCTCTTTTTCCAGCCCCCTCAATCGTTATTCTTGTTTACTAGCTGGAATGCTAAGCTAATTAATGGCAGGATGTTTGGGATAGTGTGTAGGTGGACAAGAATGCGGATCACACAATTTTGAAATTTGCAATGGGCTTACTTCTGTCAGCCCCCATGTCTAAAGTGCAGTGTCATTTTTTATTTTTGAAGTCTGTATGTTTTAATAGATGTGTTGTTTTGTGAAGCAGGTTTGAGGCAAAAAGAGGCCAAGGATGTGGATGATTATTTATGCTTGCCTTGTTTTTTCAAAAGTAAAACTGCATTGTTTTGCATTTAACTCCTCTCAAATCAATTTTTTAGACAATGCTAAAAGAATAATACCCTGTCTAGCCAAACAAGGCGTTTTTCAGTGAGGATGATGCATAGGAGGGGAGATGAGCTAAGTTCAGATAAGAAGCCTTTTCAGATAGGAAGACTTCAAGTAAATGACTTCAGGTCTTCTTGTTTCAGTTAAATATTAGCATTTTTAGAGTCTCAATGACCATCTGTACTGAAATCTCTTTTCTTATCCTCTTCTCTCCCCTGAAGTCAGTGGGAGTATTTCTTTTGATTTTAATGACCGTCAGATCTGTCCTTTTGGCTCCCGTTCACAAGGTACTTAAATGTGTATAACTTTAAGCATAGTTTCTGTTGACTTCAATGGGACTACTCAAGTACTTAAAGTTACAGCCCTGCTTAAGTGCTCTGCTGTACGGACCTGATCCTGTTACTGTTAATGGGAGAAAATCCAGGCCCTTTATTTATTTTTAATTTCTGTTGCTCCGCTTTGGTTTTTTTCTTTCGGTTTGATTTGGGGTTTTGTTTTGTTTCTTCAAACTCTGACTCTCCCTATAGCCCTCTTCCCTTCTCTGCTCTTCCAGTCTTTGATATCTTCACAAGCATATTCATTTCTTCCCATGGAAAGTGTACATATATAGAAGTAACCAAGGTCACACTTGAGGAGATAAAAAGGCTTAGGCCCAGATTCTGCATCAGAATCTGCTACTGTGCCCCTATGGCATCCCATTGATACAGAAGTCAGCGCTAGTGTATCCCAAAGCAGAGTCAGGGCCTTAAACCTTTAAGAAAGACAGAACACTCAGGAGACCTGGGAGATCAACTGTCTGCATTACTGCTATATAGGGTAAGCAGTCTCGTCCTTTGTGCTTAGTATGTGAGGTT
The DNA here is from genome assembly GCF_003597395.2 of Chelonoidis abingdonii. Lineage (NCBI taxonomy): Eukaryota > Metazoa > Chordata > Testudines > Testudinidae > Chelonoidis > Chelonoidis abingdonii. The sequence goes on along the minus strand of NC_133771.1, from coordinate 14,639,782 downwards.
TCAACTCCTGCCACTTCTCTGATACAGTCTTATACTTTATAAATGTTTTCATTGGACAGTACCTGGACCCACTTGCGGAAAAAAAATTAAACTAAAAACATAAGTCTCTTCCTTGTGATCAAAAAATTGTGAACCATTGTAAGTGTAATCACAGTGCATCCAATATTTCTGCCATCCATAAACTGCGTCCTTTTTTACCTGCTGCATGCCAGTCCTTCTGGAATTAATCTGTATGTAAAGGACTAAAAATAATGTGTACAATACAGTATATTAAAAAAGAAAAGTTTTCTGATGTTCCATCTGTGCTTGTTGAAATGTATGATTAAACTTTTCTTTTTATCATCATTCTTATTTTTCTTGGCGTCCCTAATCATGGAAAATTATATGCTTGCTGTAAACATCCAGACTTTTTAGAAAGACACCAGCATTTATTGTATTTGGTTTCGATCTTCAGGCATATAGACAGAAGAAACCATTTCAGGCGCTGGGTACTGGAATCCAAATTCCTTCCTTAACTGTATCTCTCCCACATTTTACATTTTAAAATATCCATAAGAAGGAAAAATACTGGCGCTTAGTTTTTACTGGTCTACTTAAAGTCCCAGAGAATGAAGACTCAACATACATTTCTCTCAGAAATATGACAGATCATGTTTTTGTTGGTCTGCTGTATGTTTGTCTATCTTGAACAGTTTGACAGGCAATTATTTATAAAATCTGGTTTTTCCCAGTTAACCCATATAATAACCTTTCACTTCTCTCCAGAAGCCAGCGAGCTGAATTTAGAATAAAACAAGGTAGGTTATGTCTCCCTATCTTGGACTAGGCGATAGTCACATAATTGGGGAATATTCATTTTTTATTTTTTTTTCTTGTCACTACACAGTCCTTTCTCTGATTCCTTCCCTAACGTAAATGAGGGCAGTGTTAGTGAGTGTCACTGATGCAATTTTCTGTAACAGCACCCTAATCTGCCACATGGAAAAAAGATGAACATTAAACAAAAATTAAGAAGGTAATTTACGGTGTTCTTTTGTATCGCTTATGAAAATTGCTAGCCTAGAATCAACATAAATGCCATATACTAACAGCTTTGTTTTACATCATTTTAATTGGTAAATAATGTTGATTCTCGTAACAGATTTTGTTATATTGGAATCAGTATCTGTAGGTCAGTCATCATGCTATAAATTACCTGAACAAGGGGGAGACAGTGGGTGAAAGCCTGTCTATGGGAGTTTTGCCATTGACTTCCTAGGGCCAGGATTATACCCAGTGTATCTCATGAGAAGAGAACAGGCCTAGGAGTAAGGAAACAGTGGTTTTATTCACCGCTCGATTTCTGGCTTTCAGTGTGGCTGAGTCATCTAATCTTTCTAATACCTCCGTCTACCTACCTGTGAAACAGGAAAAGTTATGGCCATATTTGTAAATCAGTTTGAAATCTTTAGATGGAAAAAGCTATTTTAATACAAAGTGCATTTCTGATTAGTGATCACCTGGTCTCCACATACAGTATGAATTGTCACTTGTCACCCTTCTTTCTGTAGCTCCCACAGAAGTCAGTGTGAGCTGACAGATGATGCTATGAACTTCTCAGGAGATGCTTAGCGCTTTGCAGGATCAGACACAAGTAATGCCTTTCAAATACAGTACCACTGATCAAACGAAGATCACTCTGCAAATTATTTTCCACCACTCTTTGAATTTAAATGGGACCTTACTGTTGTACTGACATTTTGCCATCACTCATGTGCAGATCTCATAAAATATTTTATAACTTCCTGTCTAGGTCTCACAGAATATTTCATAAACACTTCTACAAATAAAGAATAAATAGAGAATGACATATGTCACGGGTCTACCCCCTAGTTGAAGACTATTCTATTACAGTTGCATAAGTGAATCTTCTTGTTTTGGAGTCCACAGTTTAGGCTTTTTTATACCCCTGCTGTACATCTGTACTGAACAGCAACACAGCTAGTGAAACGTGGTGGCACGCATTAAATCCTGGGCTTTATTCAAAGGGCACCAAGCCAGCATTAAGCAATGAAACCATTCCTGAAGGAATTGAATGTAAATGTGATGATTTAAATGAGGCCAGATGCCCCTTAAAAAAAAAAAAAAAAAAAAGATACTATTATTTTAAAAGCTGAATCTTCTAATGCAACTCTGTATTTATTGTGCCCAAGATAATGACATTGTTTTAAAGAAAATCCCATCCATTGTGGAGGAGCAAGAATAAGATATTTAAACTTTTTCATAAATAACTGAAATGTTGGCAAGTGAGACAAACTTTATAAAGGCAGATGACTGCAAATTTGAAAGAAACCTTCATACTTGATTGTTAGGAACCATTTTAACTCCCTGAAGAGCACTCAGAGCCAGTATAGTAATAGCCTTTCTCAGTAATCAAGCCCCAGACATTTATTCACCATTTTTACTAAACAAAATGAATTAGTAGATGAACAGGACCAGAAAGATAAATAGGGAAAATCAAGAGCTCAGATTATAATAATACAGTTTTATTTTTCATTTCATAGCATTTGTCTGTATATATTGATAATTCATCTTAATTCCTATTGGAAAGAAATACTGGCAGAAAACCTTTTATACTGATGATAATCTTGCATATCTATCACACTTTTCATCCAGATGCTCCTGCAGATTTTCTCACTGACTGTATGGAAATGTGTTCTGGCAATCGTAGGCCTTGTCCACACTGATAGTGGAATGTAGAGTACATTTAGCTACACGCAGCAGTGAAAAGCTGTGTGTAGCTACATGTGGCAGTGAAAGGCTCGGGGGGGAGGGGGTAGCAGGAAAAGACTCTCTGCATATAGGAGCTCCTTGCTGCCAGAGCCTTTCCCTGCAGTGAGGAAAGGCTCTTGCAGCTCCCAACTACAGGAGCCTTTCTCCACTGAAATCAAGGGGAGTTAAGACCCAAGCATTTTTGAAAATCCCACTAGGTGTCTATCTGCATCTTTAGGCAATGAAATAAATGTAAAAATCTGGCCCTATGTTACTTCCCAAGATGACAGAGGAAGTCTGGGGTGAAACAGGGAATTGAGCCTCGATCTTATATGTCCCAGGCTAGAGCCCTGACCTCAGGGTCAACCTTTCTGTCCACGTAGTTGAAATACTACAACCGTCTAACAGTGCACAACTCAACCCAATGGTTTAGGACAGGAGGTGGCAAATACAGTATCCAGCTGGAACTTCAAGGGGAATTGGGTAGGAGGAATGTAATTACTCAGTTTGGAAATTATCCCGGACACAGTAGGTAAAAGCCTTAGTCTCCTGATAAACGCCATGGGCTCTGTAATAATCACATCTTGTAAAGACAGAGGCATTATACATCATCCAAAAGATGGCAGCTCCTGCAGTACTCTCTCCATTAAAATCGTGCTGGGGTGTTGGCTCTGTAGCATCTCTGAGGGAAGATTGCAAACGATTTAATCAACACCACTTCCAGCAGTACCTGAGTGTTATCGCCAAGATTGCTCATCCAGATATTAACACAACCTGCCTATGAGATCTGGCAAGGGTCGGACTGCAGGCAAGAATATTACAAGTACAATTTTAAAAACCTGTTGTGTTCTAGATAGGGCAGAAAATGAGCTAATAGGTCTACAAGAAATGAAAACCTGGGTGAGTCCACAGGCAGATTAGTTTACAAATATAAATGTGTGTGGTGGTTTCACCCTATTCCTATGTTCACATTGCAGAATGGCCATGTAGCTTTGTGTAGTTCAACTGAATTTGACAATTTTTACTAGAGAGGACCCTGTTACTGTAACAACCATGGTGTTGCAAATCAGGACTAAAACTCCAATTCAGCAAAAGCAGTGAAGCACAAGCTGAACTTTAATAACAGAAGTAAATTCTCAAAGAATTCTAAATCACTTTGCAAACTTAAATTAACATGAACTTTCTACAGGACTCACTTCAAGTGCTTATGAAATGCAGTCACCTCTGAGGTGAAATGCGGTTGCTGTTCACCACACACAGCAGCACCCAACACATCAGGGCAGGAAATGAAAGACATCTGAGTGACGGGGGAGATATAGGGAGGGAGTGTATAATTATCCAAGTTCATTATTAATCCTCGTTTCCATAAGTATTTAATTAATCTGCAAAATAAAAACCCATCGAGACTGTTACATTTCATGTATTGATATGATTTCTTCAAAACCCTGAATCAAATGACGGCAACTGTGTCTTAAACACAGGTGAGTAAAAATATAAAACTGCTCTGCAGGACAAACAGCAACTGTGAGGCTACCACATATACATCAGAAACAAGGCCCACAGAGAGCATGAATTCCATTAGTAGGGGCTTGTGAATATATGACAAGACACCCTGTTTGCTGCAGGTCCGAAAGGCTGAATTCAGTGCCCCTTGGACACTTCTTGCTGCATCTTCAAATGAATAGAGATTTTATAGAATTAGGCATGATCAGTCTAGTGTTCTTTGGGTCACCCTACTTTTATTTGAATATTAAACTCAATACAAATCTCAGTTTTGGAATGTTTTTAATGTTATGTTGCTCCTAAATTTTCAGTACGCCATGTATTTTTGTCTGGACAACACACAAAAGCATTGCACCAGTTTTCACAAGATGCTTTGGGCATCGAGGAAGGGACAGAAGTTGGTTTAGGTTTTGGGCACCATTGAGGATGCTGACGCCTTTTGGCACAAGGGAGTAGGGTGCTTCTCTTCTTTACCTGTCCCCTTCAGTGCACTGGTGGATGTGACTTAATGCTTCTGTTGAACTTAACTCCCCTTAGTTTCCCACCTGTACAACTCTTGACAGCTGCCCCACAACCCACTTGGCAACATCTGGTACTTTTTCCCATACTGTGGATAATAACTATTGTTTGCAGCTCTAGGGGTTATGAACTTATTTCATCTTAAAAGAACACTTAGAGTCTGCAGCAGATTCCACATTTCATTGCATAGTGGAGCTGGAGCAGTGATCTAAGCTTGTCAGACCTGCTGAGCTGCCATGTCCTGAACAAAGCCACCATGAACCTTCCTTGTGTCAAACCCACCTAGGAATAGGAAGAAGGCAGAGGCCCTCTGGATGCTCAGAGGGAGCAAATGGAGAGGTGTCCTCTTCCTCTGGAGAAGAATGGGTATAGATGCTCCACAGAGATCATAAAAGGAGAAATAGACCTGTTTTATTCTTATCACTCCCTTTCTCCAAAGACATCCAAGGAAGAATGGGCTTGCCAACCATCTCCTGAAAAGAACTATTGGTAAGAAAGAGGAAGCTATGTGTAAGGTCTGTGGTCAAGACTCTGGCCTGAGACTCGAGTCAGTTCCCAGCTCTGCCATAGACTTCCTGTGTAACCTTGGGAAAATCATTTACTCTCTCTTTGCTTCAATTCACCATCGGTAAAATGGGATGACAATACTTCCTTGAGTATTCAGATTGTAAGTTTTATGGAGCAGGGGGACTCTCATTTACTATGTGTATGTACAGTGCCTGCCTTAATAAGCCCCTGATCTGACCGATGTGTACTACCATAATGCAAATGCTAAATAAGAGGGAGGAAGGAATTGGCTGTTCATCGTGGTGGAACGAGGATCTCTGGAGATTAAAGGTGAGAGAGCAGGTTGTAATCCTCCAAATGTTACGGTAAAATAGAATTTGGGTAAACTGCCAAACTTTTGGATACTTGTCCAAATTCCAAACCTTTTCAGTTTTTGCCATTGCAATTTGTATGTGCATTTTACCCAGTTGAGATCGGGTTTGTGCATGATATTATAGGAATTGGTACATTGCTGAGGTTTGTTTTGTGCGGGCTCTGGTATGGATTTGCAGTGTGGTGGATGCATTTTTTTGATCTTACTGTATTTTTCTGGTAATCCTAGAGGCAAGGCAAGAATAGCTCGAAGAGTAAAGAAGAATATGGTTACTATTTAATTCACAAGTAAGCAGCAAAGACTTAGAAAATTAAAAAGAAATACTCCATCTTCCTAGAAGACTGAAACCAAAACACACAAACTAGCCCAGATTTTGCAAAAACAAAACAAAACTATCCAGTTTTGGCAACCATTTTGATTTATCCTGTCTCTCCAATACATGGAATATATTTAATTTGACCTGTATTTGCGGAGTTAAATTTGTCAGTGAAATATTGACTTATTTATTTTTAAAGTAACTAATAAAATGTTGTTTGAATAGCAAAAATATCAAACGGCTGGGAATAAGTTCCCGGTTTGTGCATTGAAGTAGATATTTTTACAATACCCATATTTCTAAAAGAGTTGTCAGATTTGGACACTATAGAAATACCTCATTGCTTACTGATATTATATTTGAAATTTCCTTATATTATACAAGAATTGTGCACTTGGCTACCATTTGCTTCCTTCAGACTCCCAAAGGTAAGTCGATTGTGCCCTCTGGGGGCTTTATACTGCTTTAACTGAGATTTAAGTTTTTTTCTTTCTTGCTTTCACATAAAATATCACATTGATTTTTCCCCCTTCTTGTGTCTTATGAAAGGAGAAATTTATGGCCTTTTTTACATCAGGAAGTCTAGCTTTTCCTGACGTTTTATTGCTTTGAATATTTGAAACATTTCAATCCCAGACAATAAATATTACATGATTATTGTTTTCATATGGATAGGCTATTTCCCCTGGTTTTGCCTAGCAAGTGACACCCAAAAATTTATGGAGACTAAAAACATTACTATTAAACTTCCCTTGAAAGGTCAGAGATAGTCCCCTCCTCCCCCATTTGTATGCGGTTTAGGAAAAAACAGTTAGAATCATCTCTTCTATATCGACTCTCAAAGCAGTACAAAGTTAAATTGAAGTAGAAGATTTCTTTTTTTTTTTTAAATGGGTATCGTAGGTTCTGTTCCACTCACATCAGTGGGAGCTCTTCTGCATTTGCTGTAACATGCAGGTGCAGGGCCTGTGGTTTCAGATGAGTTTGGGGTGGCCAGTTATAAAGAGCGTTAATGTCATTTTTCTACTAAGTCAAAACAATGTGATAATGATCTGACATTCTCATGGTGCAAGACTTTTCATCCCAGGTGTGAACTCTGGATGGAATCTGAGGGTGCATTTTGTAATCAGCTCACTTTTTGGTTGGAGGCAGCTTGCTCCTTGTTGAACAGAGCCCTAGTTTTGTGATGCTCACAATAGATGAGCCAGTCTGAAGGGTCACTACATCTTTCTGCCTCAGTTCTGCTGTAACAAGAAGGGGGAAAATGTAATGTGGAATCTGTAATTAAAATAATAAAGATTAAGCTTCTGCCGGTGAACAGATATGATTATGGTTCTGGAAGAAGAGGCTTGGGCTCCGTTCAAAAAGCACTAGTTCATTTAGGGTACATCTACATAGCAAAAGCTCTGTGCAGGCTGCTTACCTGAGGTAGCTTCGATCCAGTTAGCACAGGTAACAACAGAAGCAAAGACAATGCAGTGCAGGTTTCAGTGTGGGTAATACAAGTCCAGCATGTACTGTTATCTGCACCAACTGGATTCCAGGAGCTTGGGTAGGCTAGCTGTGTAGACATACCCCTAGTCTTGAATTGAAAGGGGGGAGGATCCTGCCACCATTGCTCCAATGAATAGACCCTACTGAAATCCATAGATTTGCTCAGGTCAGTAATTACCACTCACGTTGATAAGGGTTGTAGGCCCTAGATTACCCAATAAATCTCCTCCATCTCTGTGTCAGCTCCTGCTTTAATTCACGCTAGATATCTGAGCTAACAGAGACAGCAGTAAAATGAAGTATGAGCCAGAGCTGCAGTGTTCAGCTGGAGAGGTGAATCCAAACATCCTCTGAGTGGAGGGAAGCTTTGGGTTGGTTCAGGCCTAGAAAAACTATCTAGAGCTTTTAAAAGATTTCAAACCAAAGAAACATTTATGAATCCAGCCCTGCTTCCTCTCCACGACTGGTGTGAACAGCAGGATCAGACTGTACTTCCATTTTAGAAGAGACACTAAGTGTTTCTTGAAAGTGGTTTTTAAATGTTGTGTCTTTCCTCTCCATTCTGTCTTATTCCCTTTTGCAAGGGTTGAAAATAACATTCAGTTCTGTACCTGCTTTGTCCTTTTCCATTTAATAAACAATTTTTTCCCCTCCCTGTTTCTTATGGAGCTTAAGCCAACTCAGCTTTTCCTGTTTACTTCCTTGTCAGAAGTGTCATCTATGGTATCATTCCAGCTGTAGAAATAAGCTTCGTTCTGCTGAATGGCTGCCTCTGCATTACTTGTGTGTTTCAGGGTAATGCACTAACAGGAGCTATTGACTTTTTAAAGTTTTGGCAACAAAGTGGCGATTATTTAAAAAAAAAAAAAAGTCTTTAAGGTTAAGGCAGTGGATGGGGCTCAGGAGGTTTGTGTTTGACCTTGGGGAAGTCACTTAGGCCCAGCTTGTTAAAGGTATTTTAGCACTTTGTGGGATTTTCAAAAGCATCTAGGCACCTATCACCCATTGCAATCAATGAAAGATCCCACTAGATCTAAGTACCTTTTAAAATCTGGTCCTTAATCTCTCTGTGCCTCAATTATCCATCTGTAAAATGGGTATATCATACTTCCTTTCTCCCGCCCTTGGTCTAGTAGGACTATAAGCTTTTTGGAGCAGGAACTGTTTCTTACTCAGGTGCGCTCTCCCCTGAACTCTGACACGTTTGAAATCCAAACCCAAAGCTGAATAAATCTAATCAGCTGCCTTTTAATATTTAAGTGAAGACCTGAATGGCAGTGTAGGATGGTGGAGAGAGAGGGAGATTGTGGACCCCAGGCTTTTATAAGTTATAGAATAATAATTTTAAAAAAAGCCTGCGGGGAAAAAAAATCAAATGAAAGGCAATGATGTGTAAGTCACAGCAGTTTGGAGGCTAAAAATAACTGATAGAGCAATAATCTAGCAAAGTTTTGCAAAACTGCTTCCGTTGCTGTTGCTACAAAGATAGGGAATAACAGCACCAGAGCAGCTGCTGCATCACATGCTGCATGTGTTTCCTTTGATGTAAAGGAACATGGGTATTTCAGTCACTCAGGAGGAAACGGTATTCTAATGAGTGGAGCTACTTGTTCACAATTCTCTCTACAGAGCTTGAGAGCTTCTGAAAATGTTTAATGATTATTTCTCTTCTGTACAATAAAAGCAAAAACTGAAATGTGGAAGCTGTGACTGGTTTATGTGAGACCACAATAGCTTTGGTTTTAGCCATCCACATGTTTGACTAGCACACAGAACTCTGATTTTACTAGACTCCAGCCCACATTAGTCTGTGTGCTGATTCTCTGATCATGCTGGCATAAATCAAGAGAAACTCTATTAGAATCAAAGGAATTACGCTGGTGATGCACAGAATCAGAATCAGACCCGTTGACTGTATCCTCAGAGTCTGATCACATGAAGTCCTGAATACCCTTGATTCCTGTTAAAATCAGTAGAAAATGCGTGCTCTGGTCTTAACATGAGGTGGTAGTGTGTGCACACTCCAAGGAACCAGCATTTATCAGATGGATTTTAAGGGCCAGATTCAGGAGAGAACTTAATCGCTTGCTTTAAATACTTTAAACGTGCTTAAGGCCCCCTGATTTTAATAAGGCCAGATTAAAGCATAGGCACTATAGGTTTTTGAGCACCAGCTCCTGGAATCAGATGATTACATCTAATCTCAGATTTCATTTAACAAAAAGTTAAGTTTTTTGCAAACGGTTGCCCCCCCCCCCCCCAAAAAAAACAAACAAAAAAAAACAAAACTTGAAAATGTGAACCAAGTGTAACCGATGCAGAGTCTGGCTGAGTCTGCAAACAGCTTGAAACAGTACCTCTGGGAGGGGTGAATTGTCCCATTTTTCTCAATCTCCTGAATAGGGATGTTTTCTAAATCTGAGCCTGAGTGAGCAACTAGAGAAAAGAAGTATATTAAAAAGAAAGGAAAAGCATAGCCTTGGGGGAAGTAGGGAGGGTAATTAACCAATGGTCTGTTGTGATTTTGTAGGTATTCACATGAGTGGCAGTCTTCCAACCTAGATGAAGCTAGCTAGCTAGAACTATTCCTCTTTCCACAACATTTTAGTATTGCTCTGCAATGAGACGTACACATGCTATGCATTAATACATTATTAGAGACTGGATAGTGAAAACTCCAGATGTTGAGAACATGATTTCTTCTATTGGCATACCTAGGTGTCCTCTACATCCATAGTAAAAACAATTATATTAATTCTTAGGTTTGCTACTGCTCTCTGTGTGGTACATGCCAATTTAAATCTGTCTTCCTCTGGCTAAGCAATAACCATGAAGGTGAAGGATATGTCCTCCAAATTAATGACCTTGTGGGAGGAGTGGATTATTGTAGTGCAGCTGTGAGCTGTTAACCCCAGCTGGCCATTCATCCCAAAGGTGGTGGTTACTACATTACAATGTGGTCAGAGGCAAAGACTAATGAAATTACATTTTTTGAGTGAATCGTGACCTTAATGTGATGTCTGACTCCTGTCACTAGTATTGGTCAGTCCCTCTCTGTGGACTGGTCATTCCTAGAATATTAGAGTCTTTGTCTATTGCAGTGCATAGAACTCCCACTGACTTTGAGGGGGTGTGGATCAAACCTTACACCTAGTACACTGGGTTGTCAGATTCCAGATCTTCACTCTATTCAGCGTTTAGCTGTGTGAAACATACAAAAACATTTCCGTCCGCTGCACAGTTTGCTCAGCCTTGTCCCTTGTTTATCCCAAATCCATGTATGCTCCTGTAAGCAAAACGCCTGACTTTTTAATAGGTTCCCCATCACTTGCTGCTTGTGCAGAATTCAGGAGTCCTGCCTCCTCCGTGGCCTGAGCAACCAAAAATGTATTACACCTGCCCTGAGTTCTTTATGCTTTTTGCCTGCAAGGTGGTGAATCAACTTTAATCTGGCCCCAATGACTTGCAAAGCCCAGAGTCCTGGTTTCATTTAAAGCCCATACAGTACTCAAAGCCCACCAAGTATCTGTGCTCTTTTTAGGTGTTCTGCCATCATGCCATTCCGCAGTCCAACGTTGCTGGCGACAGTGGTCTTTGGACATGGCCTTCAGTAAGCCGGTGACCAAGTTTTGCTGTGCAGCCTGGAGGGTATGAACGTCACTCTCCTGAGGGAATCCACTTCAGCTCATCTCCCGCACTTAAAAGAATAAACACAGCAGGCTGAAAGGGGGGATCCGGAGAGTCAAGTCAGCTGTAATCACTGTCACTTCCATAGCATCCTTTCCAGCTGTTTGGCTTTTCAATATTTTGCATTCCTCTTGTGTGATTTCTCACATGCTATTTTTAATACAACTCTTAGTTCAGCCCCCCCAGTGCATATATGGGGAGGTTTCATAACCTGTTGTATTAGTTAATCTATGTCATTACGAGTAGGCCAACAATCAAACATGGGGCCCCATTGTGCTAGGTGCTGTGCATAACTAAATGTATCTATGACCCTCATCACTGTAGAGTCTGAGTGCCTCACAATCTTTAATGGCCCCTGTGAGGTAGGGAGGTTCTACTGTCCCTATGTTACAGACGAGGAACTGCGACACGGAAACTAGGTGACTTACCCAAGGTCGCACAGGGAGTCTGGGGCAGAGTTGGGAATTGAACTGAGTTGGGATGGGCAAACTGGCACAGTGAAGAAAAGCCAGGACTAGAACCAGGTTTCCTAACTCTTTGCCCAGTGTCCCAATCTCTGGACCAGCCTGCCTCTTAAGGAGGAAATAAATATTCTGAGTGATGACCGTGGTCTGTATGTGCTGAGGGATCAGGAATGAAAATGTTCACACAAAGCCTGCAGGCAGAAACCACAGAGTTCCCCTCACAGCTCTACTTCGCTTTATTAAAAGTCACTGTTTCTGTGAAAAATGGGGTTTATAAAGTGAGCTGCCTTAATTATAAAGTTATGTGCATTTGAATGACTTGTTTCCTGTTAACTGTTCATGACAGCCTACAAATGTGAAAAATATTACCAAGCCTATTTTTAACATGGCTTTGGCAGGGCTGGAGTTGCGGAAAATCAAATCCTATAGAATCCTAATGAGAAAGTCCAATGATGCTTTGAAGTATGGTTACTGTTCTTTGAGTTATTAACCAGTGATGTCATTGCTATATGAGAAACAGGAAACAGAAGAGTCTCTCTTTAACAGTATGTCTTAGATAGCAATAGGAACTGATCTTGGGCTGCTGGGTTGTCAGTATGTGTCTGTTCCGGGCAGAGAGGGAGGCTATATGAGCACTGGTATAGTGTATAAACATATGCCTGATCAGTTCTGAGAGGCTGATTCCTACAGTGTTGACATTTGTTTTCTGCAGTGCTTTATCGCTCAGAAAGCTTTTCCTCCCTTTTACCTTCTAAACTAAAAAATACTGTTTTATGTTGTATAAAATCAAGCACATGATTTGATGAAGTGGGTCCTTAACACAGATTCTTCTATCCCTATGGGCTCCGTGTGATTGCTGTGGATCATGGACCTGAACCTTTGGCTTTCTTAGCCCCTTTCCCTTCAAAACAGTGGTTGAAGATAAAACATAAATATTTGGAGATATACCTATTCCACGGAACTGAAAGGGACCCTGAAAGGTCATTGAGTCCAGCCTCCTGCCTTGACAAGCAGGTCCAAGTACTGATTTTGCTCCAGTTCCCTAAGTGGCCCCTTCAAGGACTGAGCTCACAACGTTGGGTTTAGCAGACCAATGCTCAAACCACTGAGCTATCCCTCTCCCTGTGAAAGCTCTCTCCTCCTCCCTCCCCTCCTGGTGTATTCAGTAAGGCCACAGGGTTGAGGGATGCATCACACCCAATGGGGCCAGGAACAACGGAGCCCACTTACTCGTAAAGGGATAGTGCGCCAAGGATAACACACTGCCATTGCCAGAGGAGTCTCCCTTGTAAAGCCTGTGGAGGGGGGAATAAACAGGAATGGATAGGGTAGGAGTAGAGATTGGAAGGGATTTTTGGGGAAGGAGGAAGAAAGACCATAGGGATTGAAAAAAGGGAAAGGGGGATGGACAGAAAGGAAGGAGAGAGAGAGAGAGAGAGTGCCTTTTGGTAAATAGAGAAGACAAAGCGATAAGTGTGGGAAGAACTCATGAGCTTAGTGTGAACATCCCAAACTCATGCTGATAAAACCTTCCTAGTGCACATTCACAGATTTTATTTTAAGGCCAACAGAAGCCATTATGATCATGTAATATGACCTCCTGCATACAACAAACCATAGATTTTCACCCAGTGTTTCCTGCATCAAGTTCATAACTTCTGGTTGAGCTAGTGCATCTCTTTTAGAAAGAGAGACCCAGTCTTGATTGAAAAACTCCAAGGAATTATGAGACCCCAGGGTTCCTAGCTAAGTTGTTCCTATGGTTAATTACTGTTTAAAATGTCCACATTATTTCTTGTCTGAACTTTGTGTTCAGATTTCTTGTACTAGATATTCCCCTGCTTATACAGTCAAGGCTTGGATTTGCTTGTTTAGCTGCCACATCACACTGGGAGCTCCTGTTCAGCTGGTTCTCCATCATGACCCCTAAATCCTTTTCTCAGCCACTGTAATCCAAAATATAGTCCCACATCCCCTAAGTGTGACCTACATTCTTGTTTCTTAGATGTAGGACTTTCATTTAGCAAGGCGTACATGTATGTTCGTGCATTCACACGTGTACATGCACACACAGGTGCATACACTTATAAGTATATGCATTTGCACACATCTATCCACAAGCACCTATACACGTTATATGCACAGGCACACACACAGAGATATATACATGCACATATGTACACTTATATGTACTATTCCGATCGTTTATTGGAAATACTTGTGTAAAAAAAATAACGATTGTTCATGTGATTAAAACACTGTTAAGTTAGTAAGATTTCTAATAAATAGTAGCCCTTCATCTAAAAAAAACTATGAAAGTGTATTGGGATCTAGGTTTCTGGGAGCTTAATAAAAGCCCAAAGATTCAGTATTGGCAACTCATGGCTATGAGCATGTAGTTGACCATGTCTACACTATGGCTGAGATTCACCCTGTGTAAAGAGCCAGTAAAAAACCTGTGCACCACTTCAGTCCCCTTTTCCTAGCTTAAGATGTTGACTAATATATGCTGGCTAGGATATATATACATAATACGTATTAGACATATGTATTTGCAGTCATCACAAATAGCATTAAGCACAAATATTATAACAGTTATATCATCTAAATTAGCCTATTATTTTTATATAACCCTGATCATGTATGCTAAGTATCCCATAACCCGTTGCATTCACTGGAGTAAGTTTTGGCTAGAGCTAATAGGGAAGCTGTCAAGATCGGGATGGGTGAGTGCTTTGCCAAAGCAACAGAAAGGGAGTTATCCTCACAGGCCTGTACTGGTATGTTGCAAAAGAAGAGGACAAGAGATACGATTGTTCTACCCTAGTATGGACCTAGGAGGTGCTTCATGCCCTTTGGTACCTGAAGTGCATGTGTTCTGAACAAAAAGATAAAGGGTACACCATGGTACCAGAAAAACAAGCTATAAAGCTGATTGGTTAAATCTAGTTTCAGATGACATACCCTGTATCTTTTGCTTGTAAACAGGTAGGGTTTAAAAGGGTGGCTTTAGAGCTGTAACTTTGAGAGCACACCTTTTGCATAAGGAGAATGTAACAATGCTGCATGAGATGGCTTCTCAGAGATCGGTATCTTATAGAACCTCTTCCTGTATTATTGGCTTGTAACAATACACCTAAATTACATTGGTTATTAGATCTCTTGAGTATATTTCATAACAAACCAAAATTTGTCAAGTAATTGATATACAATTTATCAACAAAGAACTTACTGGGGCATGTGTGTTGAATAGGCCTTGTGCTGGCTTTGGTATGGGGAGGGAGTGAATTTCCCTGATAGGTGTATTTTACACATCAATGGTGAGATCTGAGTTGGAGAGGCCTTTCCTTTCTTTGGCTATTCCAAAGTCCTGGTCAGAAATCTGGTGGGGATGTCTGCAGCTCATTAGTTCCCAGCCTTTCTGGAATGCATACAAATGGAAGGCGGTACTTCCTTTGTCTCAAAGTAAATTAGCAGAGTGGGAGGCCTAGGTGTGAAATGCAAAGAAAGGTCGTGTCCTGTTTCACTGTGAATTCTTCATTTTTCACTTAGGAAAATGATATGGCTCTTCATACCTGTGTGTGCTTCATGTACAGCCATATGCTCTCTTCCTACTTTTCTCGCAGATCAGTATGTTTGACTTGGTGTAGGGGTCTCTTGCAGTGCATTTATGTGAGTTCAGGAAATAACATTCTTAACTGCAACATTTGTTGGTTGTTTTTTTTTAAAGTCATGTTGTTCATCTCTCAAGTTCGAACATGTCCAGGACATCACTGGTTGATTTGGCTTCTGTGAACACGTAAGTGGCTTTTCAGGCCAATTTGAGCTTTGAGCTCTGTGGCACACTGTCCAAGAGTTGCCTCTATAGATTACTTGATTAACAATGGACGTGTTGCTGTTAAAAGATTTACTCTGCTGGCGCTTCTGTTCTGCCTCTGTAGTTTTCCTCTGCTCATAGACTACAGCTCCAGTATGGATGAGGCTTCACCAGGTAGAATTATCATGAGCAACATCTTCCTAAAACTCTGGGTCAATGTCCCAAAGATAACTTGAAGGAGTTCTTGACACGTTTCTTCTGGCCTCCCGAGAACGCTTTCCTTCCTTTAGCTCGCCATAAAAGATCTTCTTTTAAGTCATAAGAATGTTATAAAGGTCTGGGCTAAAGTTACATGTTGCTTTAAACTCTTTAAGCAACAAAACAAGCAGTGGCAGTTGTAAGACCTTTCACTTTGAAGCAATCTTAAGATATATGTCCAAGAATATGTTGTTTGTTTTAAGGCCAGCTTTTATTCCTTTAGTTGGGTACCACTAGCATGCATCTGAAAAGGGCTTTCATCTTTTGTAGCATAGTCTGTGGCGGAGGCATATCTAATCAGTTTAAACAGTCATCGATCCCAGGCTGTCAGCTTTCAGAAATAAGAGCATTATCTACAACCACATAGAGCTGAAGAATAAGATCGGTACTTCATCTTGGATCCTAAACTTGTGGTTAAACTCTGTGAGAGGCATCTCTGGCTTTCCTTTTCTGGTGGGGGGTGTGTGTGTGTGCGCGCGCGTGCATTATTACCAATTGTCATAGAATCAAAATTCAGTGTTTAAACATCACCTTCTCCTCCCTATAATATAGGTTTCATGCCATCTTTTAATGCGAGTCACTTCACAGTGTGTCATGTAGCAACGCTGCTGCCCAGCAGAGCTGCTTCTCTGTAGGAGTCTGATATTATGCAGTAAGCAGTGGTCACTCCATAGTTAAGATTTCAACAGAATTTCGGATTAAAGCTGAATTTTCAAGTCTCTCCAAAATCCATGTACATAATTGTGGTAATAGTTTTATCCTGTGATTAGGGATAAAAATTCAAATTGTAAAATAATTAGACTATGTTGGAAATGTCAGATTTGGAGGGGAAGAGGCTTGGATAGCTAGAATAAGATTTCAGGATTGTCACTTTGTGTCATTCTGAAGCCTAAAATATCAGCTGAGTCAATGTGAAGTGATGGAAACAGCTACAAGTATCACCGAGACCCCTTTCTGTTTAGCATATCATCAGGTTCAATGGTCACTGGATTGTCTGTTATTATCCAGTGGCTCTCAGCGGTTTGACTTTCTGAATTACACTGTGCAGTGTACAGCTATAGAAAGCCATGTATCTGTGCCATGCCAAGAGTCCTAGCCCATTGTGAGATCAGAGGTAAGTCAACCAATCACCACCTTTATTCTTCAGCTAATTTGCAATCAACAGTTTCATTGCTTATATAAGGGAGACTGCACAGATGGCAGGTTACTTGGCCCAACTGCCAGACCTTTGTGACAGCCTGGGCTTTCAGCTACTAGTTTTACTGTAATTGTCTGGGGTAGTAAATTCATTTTGATGTATGGCTGGGGATATAAAATGCTCACACTGAGACAATAAATCTAGAGAGTAAATTAACTAAATGACTGCAAATTTATGTGTAATCCACCCCACTTGAACTATTGGTGCTGTTTGAACCTACAGCACTAAAGACACTAATCTCAACTATTTGAACCAAAGGAGAAACTCCATTATCTGCCAGCTATAGTAGACTCTTAGTGGACCAGCTTCTGTGAATGGATAGATCCCCACATGTACAGGTTACATATACAAGCAATTATTTTTTGAAAACGTTCCACAGATTCTTGTCCACATCCTCTACCACCCTACTACAAGGAGTGAGAATAAGGATAGTACAGTGAGTAGGTGATAGCTTGGGACTTGGGAAATCTGTGTTCAGTTCCCCGTTCTGCCACAGTCTTCCTATGTGACCTTGGACAAGTCACTTGTCTGTGCTGCATTTCCCGATTGGCAAAATGAAGATAGAAGCACTTGCCTACCTCATGGGAGTGTTGTGAGGGGAAAATTACATAGAAAGATTGTGAAATACTCAGACAGTATGCTAAGAGGGGGTCAATATAACTATCATAGTCTCAGCCCTTGTGGGTGTTCTAAGAAAACTCTCACTCCAAGTCCCCTGCAGCACGGTTCTTCCAAAGTCAGGGATCTGTAATTTGGATAAAAATCCAGGAGTTCAGATCTACCTCTTAACCTTAGCTGAATTCAGGAACCTCCAAATTCTTGTGTAATACATGGCCCTCTGCTTCTGGCTGGAATGACTTTTCACGAAGCCAACAGCACAACCTAGTGTATTTGATAGTGTGTCGACTGAAAAGGTGAAGACAAATGCTGGGCCTAAAATTGCAAGATCCTGAGCATCTCGTGAGAGTTGCCAAGTGCCCTCAACTCACACTGAAATTGACTGCTCAGAAGGCACTCAGCACTAGAGGAAGCACATTTAACTGCGAAAAACCCTGTAATGTGCAGTGATTTCCATTCAGGGACATCACAACCAAAATCATACTTAAAATAGAGAGAGAGAGAATGCTGGTGAATAAAGTCCTTGGGAGGTGAAGTAGGTCCTGGAGCTGTAATCATTACCACTTTACTCTTTCCTTCCAGTCCATAAACCAGGGATAGCTCTTTTCCAGGGCACACCTGTATTTGGCTTGCCAGACATCCTACTTGTGTAGGGGCCATCACTCCCATGGCTGTGACCTGGAACAGCAATGCGATAATTGGGCAGAACGTTAAAGAGAGAAACCAAGCAATAATAATCCTTTATAAAAGCAATGTCAGCATTGTAACTCAAAGCTGGGCAAAGGACATTCTTCCTCCACACAGTTCACAGTTAGCCTTTGCAATTCACTGGCACAGAATATCAGTGAGGCCAAGAGCTTAGCAGGGTTTGACATTTATAGGGAGAACAAGGATGCCCAAATAAGCACTTTAAAAAAGCAAAGTGTTTGGGAAGGGATATAAACCATCTGGCTTCAGGGCATAACCCAACTAAATGCTATGGGTGGAAGGTTATCCCCAAACTGGCTATTTACCAGGTTTCTTGCACCTTCCCCTGAAGCAGCTGGTGCTGGCCACTGTGGGTATCTTGTGGGGCTGAACTCCTGGCAATCCTCCCAGATTTTCTCATCTGACACCCTGAGCACAAGTAAGAGGAGGCCTTTAGAATAGCCCTCCTTTGGTGAGAGCTGCGAGAGATCTTTGAAGTATAACCACTGATGTCTGGTTTGGGGTTTTGTGACAATCCCAATGTTTTGGACCAGTTATGCTGAAAAGTTTGCTAGTTTTTCACACTCTTGGGCAAAGCTTTGAATGCACCTGGGTCAGTTTATGGTTACAAATGAACACCCTGTGAAACCCAGTGATTTCAACCTGAAACCAGGCAAAACACATTGGTTTTGACTGGGTTTCACTTTGAGTTATTGAGTTCATAGGAAACCAGAACTCAGAGGGGGATAAGGCCACACAAACCGAAGCAGAAGAAAAGATTTGCATGAGCTCTTGTGAACTGAAACTGCACAGTTGTATGAATTATGCCATTCCTCACCTTGCAATGACTTGAGCACTCAGATGGTAAGGGTTGGGCATAGAGTTGATGGTCCTGAAGCAGAGATTTTATCTGATGTGTGTGTGAGGAGTTCCCATTTCTCCAGGGTTTCCTTCTCTGGGCAGGAGGACCTGACAGCCTTTTTGCAGAGATGTAATCAAATTTTGATCTCCAGTTTCCTGCATCTCACATCTCTGTCCTTCCATATGCTATTGCTCTGATCTTCCATGGCCATTGTCCCGATTGCTCTGCTGCTCCCACAGTTGACTGCATGCACAGTGAGTCTCAGTAGCCATGTGATATGGTATTTTCGTCATGTCACCATTGTGCCAGAGCACATACTCTGACTATGTGAGATGTTAACCAAGGTCTGTTTTCATATGAATGCTCAAGCAAGGCCCACACCATAAAACCCATAAATTCAGCTGCTCAAGAGAAGGATTTATTTACAACACCCTTGTTTACTTCTTAGTCGCAAATCAAAAGACTCTAAATAAAATGGTTCACTTGGAAGGGCAGTGAAAATTCTTCACTACTTAAAGTACTTCTGGATTTATGCACCATCCCAACCACTCTGCCTGTTCGTTAATTTGGAAGTATCTGTTTCCTGATTCAATCTCTCAGCGAATTTTTTTTCTTTCTTTTTTTTTTGCAGCATCTCAGTGGAAAACATCCAGCTAATGTATATAAGTAATCAGTGCTTTCAGTCATGATAAATGAAATGATGAGTAAATACAGAATGGAGGAATTTCTCATGAATGTTACATATTAAACCATAATTTAATTATAATAACTACAGCTAAGTGAATAATTCACCACAAATAATTTATTCAAGTGAAACTTTTTTCCTACTCAAGGAATATCTTTGAGCCAATTGCAGTTTACTACAGTGGATTTTCTTTGTCAGATATGAATTTTTTTTGACACCTGATAGTTTGTGAATAACAGCAGTTGAGCAGTGTTATGTAGATGTGTTGGTCAGATAGTCACTTGGCATTATTTCTGTTACCTTCCTTGAAAGAACAGAACAAGCACTTCCAGCACAAATGCCAGTAGGCGTGAATTTAAAATTCTGTTCCTGTGAATACTCTTCCATTCACCCTTGAAATTCACTTTCCTAGTCCACTTGTTTCTGAGAGTCCCAGTCACAGCAATATACAAATGGCAGCTGACGCCAATTCATTGAAAAATAAATGTGAAAAAATATTAATTTAATGGGGAAAAATTGCATTGTCCTCTCAGCAATCAATAAATAAATAAATAATAATAATAATGAATAATATGGAAGCCACCATATCTAATACTTATCATTGAACCATATAGTGTAAAGAAATATGTGATGTCGGGTCAATTACTGACAAACAAATTACACTTCTTCCTTTCATCCGACTTGCCGTAAATCCTATTCTTAACTCATCTCATTATGTAGTAGAGCTGAATGACATATTTTGGGGAAATAAATTAGCTGAAAAAATGCATTTCTGGAGCATTTGCTGAAAAATGTATTTTTGGCCACTTTGAAACCAAGTGTTTCAACTTTTTGTTTCAAAATATTTTGTTTAGAAATTTAACTATATTTATTTTAACAAAACAAATCAGGAGGGAAACCGCCTAAAAATGAAACAAAAAATCATTTCACTTGGGTTTTTGTTTTGTTTTTAATTATTCACTCAGCTCTGTTGTGCATTGGCATAGTTAGAGACCTTCAAACAAAACGTAATCTTACATTAGGTTTACATGCCAGATGGATTTTGCTACTACACTTCTTCATGAGGGAGGATTAAGAAAAGTGTATGAGATTTCTAGTCTGGTAACATCATCACTGGAGCCAGGACTGAAAGCTGCTTAATAAAGTCGCCTGATGCTTCCCATTATAAGACCCTGTTTTCAATTGCTTATAACTTTGCCAAACTTTAGCCATTTGGGCTGAATTTTCCATGGTGAGTGCTTGCCTTAGGCCAATCTGTTGTTAAGCTTTCCACCAAAATAATTCAGCCATTTCCAAGAATGAGGGAAGTGATTTAGTACATTGTTTTTCCATATTAAAAAATTCTACCAATCTTTTAGATGAACAGGTCTAGCGCCCCCTTGCTTCAGAGTAGGGACTTGAAATTTGGTAAGGGGTTCCCTTGGTATCATGGATGTGTCTTTGCCATGATGGTGAAAATCCATCAAAATTAGGCCCAATTATAAATTTCCGAGCATGGTCACAGTCTGCACATACTCAAGAGACTTAGATTTTAGCAGCTACATTCCCTGAAAATTCCATTCTCACTGAGCATGCTCCAATCTGAGACTGAGCAGGACTTTCTCTGCAAATGGCACTCTGGATTGCTCCAGGCTGTGCCAGATCTGGGTCTGGGCAGTTGAACTCAGAAGAGAGGTGCCTGATTTCATAGATTTATTGATTCCATGGCCAGAAGGGACTATTCAGATAATCTAATCTAACATCATGGAAGACACAGTCCATAGAACTTCCACCAAAATAATTCCAGTTGGATCTAAAGCAGATCTTCTAGGAAAACATCCTGTCTTTATTTAAACATTGCCAGTGGTGGAGCATCCACCACAACCATTGGTAAATTGTTCCAGTGGTTTGTTCTCCTCACTGTTAAAATTTTCATTATAAGACATAGATTTCAATCCTTCTGTCATTCTCTTTGCTCTTCTTGAACCCTCTTCAGTTTACCAACGTCCCCCTAGAATTGTAGATCTCAGGGCTGGACACAGTATTCCAGTAACAGTCACACCAGTGTCAAATACAGATGTAATATAACCTCTCTACTTCTACTCTATATTCCTCTATTTATGCGTCCAGAGATCACATTTGCCTTTTTGGCCAGAACGTCACACTAGGAGCTCATATTCAGCTGATTATTCACCATGACCCCAAAATCTTTTTCAGAGTCATTGCTTCCCAGGATAGTCTCCTCCACTGTTTAAATATGGCCTGTGTTCTTTGTTCCCAGATATGAATTTACATTTGGCTATATGGGGGAGGGATAGCTCAGTGGTTTGAGCACTGGCCTGCTAAACCCAGGGTTGAGAGTTCAGTCCCTGAGGGGGCCACTTAGGAATCTGGGGCACAATCAGTACTTGGTCCTGCTAGTGAAGGCAGGGGGCTGGACTCAATGACCTTTCAAGGTCCCTTCCAGTTCTAGGAGATAGGATATCTCCATTAATTTAAAAATTTATTTAATTTAAATATATCCACAGTTTACAAAGCAATCCAGATCACTTTGTACCAGTGGACTGTCCTCCTCATTATTTACCACTCCCCCAATCTTTGTGTCATCTGAAAACTTTATCAGTGATGATCTTATGCCTCCATCCGCGTCACTGATAGAAAGGTTAAATAGTGTAGAGCTGAGAACCGATCCCTGGTGGTGAAGGAGGTAAGTCTATATTTCAGATGGAAGATTGCTGTTCCACAATATGTTCCCATTAAGATAATAGATTGGTAGGTGTTTTTTAAGGCCAGAAAAGTCTATTCCGATCATCTAGTCTACCCTCTTGCATAATCCAGGGTTGTAGAATTTCACCCAGTGATTCCTGCGTCTAGCCCCACAACAAATTGTTGAACTAGAGTGTGTCTTTTAGAAACACATCCAGTCTTGATACAAAGACTGTAAGTGATGGAGAATATATCACATCCCTTGGTGATCAGGTCCAATGGCTAATCACACTCATTGCTAAACATTTGTATCTACAGTTATTTTTTTAAAAGTTAATTGTCTGTATCACAACAATGTGGACCAAAGTGGTAAGTGGAAGGCCTGAGATAGCAGGATACTGATCTTCTCCAATGGAAAAGACTGTTGTGAACCTTGGTTCTGAAGTACTTCTGCATGCCAACCTCCCATGGCTTCCATTTCCTCCTACTCTTCCCTCCTCCTTCTTACTCTACTCTGTATCTTCTTAACAATTTCCTCCTCCCACTCTTTGGCTTTGTGCCTGCTTTTATGCAGCCCCACTGTGCTTTCAGCAACCTGCCCACCAAGGATTCCCCTTTTCTTAGCAATCGCCCCTTTAAAACAAGCATCTGTTGCAAAAGCAGCCAGTATTAACATTATTTCCTTGACGTCTTCTGTCTGTGCTCTCTTCTGGCTTCTCATATTTGTCTGCCTGAATTATATATTGTAGTTGTAATGATCCTATGTGTGGCTTGCCAGTGGTTTCAACTTGGGACCTTCAGCACCAAAGCACAAATCTCTTGTGTTAAGTATACCTCCATTAGATGGTAGCAGTAGTAGGTCACTGTCCTCTAGTGGACCAGCCACTAGAAAGAGACACAACACACACTTTATGAATGTGTACAATGGCTTCTCAGGGCAAAGTTGATGGGCCAGATTAGGTCCTGACAATGCAACTCCATTGCTTTTCATAGAGTTGCACGCACAAAGCCATCTGTGAATTATTTGCAATGTCATTCATGTGTTCATAAAGTGTCATTTACACATACAGACCTGTATACATAAAAGGAGAAGAGATTAAGGACCGTACATGAGACTGGTAAATTATTCACTTTGTCTACTTACAACTCCATTTGTAGGGAGCCATCATGACTCCACTGATGTCTTCCCTGCTCCAGGCCTGTGATCTCAGAGATGCTTTCGATTTTCCAGAGAGCACAGTTTACTTAAATATAAATCTTGACCTGTAATTCAGCTCCTTCATGTAACACTCTGAGCTGGGCAATGTGTAAAACAATGGAAGACTAGAAGCTGTTAACAACTGGTTGTGAGAAGGGGCTGGTTATAACTGGGATTCCTAATGTATGAGCAAATCATCCACGGGCCAGCGACATCTTGAAACATTTTTTTAATATCAAGAATGATCTTTATGCAAATCTCAGGGCACGTCTGTTTATTCTGTTGCAAAAGCCATCCGAGCCGTGGCACAAAAGGAAATGTAGTGAGACAGGGTAATAGACACAGAAGGATGCTAATAGGAAGATTAGGTCTCTAGGCTGTCAGACTTGTCTCCCTTAAGCACATATTTATGCTTCCAGGCAAAGAATGTAGCTCGTATAACCATTCTCCACTGCATCTGTATTGCAGAGAACAATCATGTATTCAGCACACAAGTGCTTATTTGAGGTTTCTAGAGTGTCACAGATGACAAGTCATTGGGGATGTGTCTAGAATTTTCAGGTGCTGAAAATTGTATCTCTAGCTAGGAGCACCCAAAACCAAAGTGCTCTTTTCATTGTGATCCCTGCTCTGATGCTGTGCTGAGGCTTGATCGTGAGAGTCATTGACTCAGGAGGGACCAGATCCCAAGAATCCCGATTTCTCTCATTCTACCTACTTAACCATTTATACCTTGCTTATCACTGTAGTGTCAAATTCCCTGTTTCCTGCTGTAATCATTAGGCAATACTGCCTGCATTTTAACCTTCATCTCTTTAACTCTGTCAACAGTAACACTTCCTCCCACACCTACCCCCATCCCCTTCCTACCGCCTTGTAATCATCACTTATAGCCCCTACAGTTAGACTGTTAACTCCAGGGCACAGCCCGTGTCTATCTGCTTGTACTTGTAATGTGATGGCCACCACCCAAGTGCCCTTTCTTGGCAAGGATGCCTCCGTAGTGCCCTGCACTTATTTTCCTCTTCTTCAGGGCACGTGAACTCCACACAGTCTTGCTCATCCAACCACAGCCCTTCTTGGGATCTTGTTTCTTTATTGACTCTAAGTCCCCAAAAGCAAACACAAAACCAAATCTTTCACCCAGCTGTAAGCTGGGCATGGCCCCTCCTCCCTGAGGTTGCTGTCCTGTCCTGCTGCCTGAGTGGTGGGAGGAGGCAAGGACTGACCTGCCTTCTTTGGCTTCTCCCAAAGGGAGAACAAAACTTTCAGCTGGATCTTCTTACCAAGCCCCTACTCCCTTCTTCAGGGACCACTGCAGGAGATCTTCCTTCCCTGCAGCCTCACTCTGCAGTTCACTGTCTAGCTCTGCCCTCAGTGAACTCCCTTCGACCCTTTATAGCCCAGGTGCAGCCATAGCCCCTGAATTGGCTCCACGGGGAGCACCTGTTCTGGCACAGAGGCGCTGAACCAATTTTAATCCCAGGTGCCAGCTGCCTTGTGACAGTACAGTAAAGTACCTGGCACACTTATAGAGAAATAATAGTAGTCTGTCCCAGGAGACAATAGTGGGTGTATGGAAGCTGGTATGTCTAGCTGTGCTGATTTTATTCCATATCCTTTGATCTGCTAATAAGTATTGAAATAGAAATCCCTCCATGTTTTCTTGTCCAGGTTAACTCACTGAGCATTTATCCTCCACTTTGAAGGACAATCCCTAGGCTTGTAGGCGCTTTCACAGGTAAGTGCAGTGAGCTCCCAGCAGATTCAAATAATGAATCAGTATAACCTAGCTCTGGGAAAGCTGTTGGAAAATATTTGATTGTTCTTGAACATAACAAAGAAAATAAAATCACAAGCCTGTGTGGCTTGCAACCTCGACACCCTTTTCATTTATCTTCCAATTCCTTTCTCCTGCCATGGACAAAAAGAGAAACTAAACCACTAGTTCATGCCTCCCCTCAATCGGAGCCATAGTATGCCTTAATTTGCTACATAAAGTCAATGGGGGCTGTGTGCAGGGACTGAGACTAAGTCTACACTATTGCGGTAAGTTGACCTACACAGAGTCAATGTACCTTAGGTCTAGTTACTGCGGGTGTCTACTCCACGGGGAGTCGACGGGAAAAAATCTCCCATCAACTTACCTTACTCTTCTCGTTGGGGGTAGAGTACATGGATCAACTGGAGAGCGATCTGCAGTTGATTTGGCGGGTCTTCACTAGACCCGCTAAATCGACCACCGGTGGATCAATCTCAGAGTGTTGATCCCTGCTGTAGCGTAGACCTGCCCTAAGTGCCCAAGGTTTCAGGCCTGAGAGGTATAGCTTAAAGCTCTAAGCATCTGCTTTGGAATAGCTTTGTTATCTGGTGTCCTATATTCACATCCTTGAAGGAATAATCCATCCCTTTATCTTTACCATATACTTTACCACATACAAGTTTCAGATGAGACCTTACAAGCCAAAGTGCTGTCCACTCTCTCAAGTGTTGGTAAAGATCCTCAGGCATATATTAGAAGAGCAAGAGTTTGTTGATGAAAGAGAAAATTCAGCAGCATGGTGTCCACTCTGTGTTTAGCTGTCCCTGCTGTGTTGTTGTGCATCACAGCTACTGAGAGAAGCAGAATCACTTGCCCTGGGCCCATGCTCTTCTTTTCCCAGCTGGGCTGCAGGGGGTCATGTAATCCTGCAGTAAGTTGCCTGGTGGGAATCGGAATTCTCTTCTTGAATGCTTAGACCAGCAGGGGTAGAATTGTTGAAAGGAGAACAAGCCCAGTGCCTCCAGCTTAATCAAATGAGTTCCTGGGGCATCTCACCTCACTCAGCAATGACCCCCTCCAGCTAAGTGCAGGACTGGCTCCAGAGAGGAGACCTGGGCCCAGATTTTCCAGCTCACTTTTGCGGAGTGTTTAAAATCGTATATGTGTGCATTTCTCACAAGGGATGAACTTTAAAACCTCAGTGGTCACATTTGTCTCAGAATAGAAACAGCTGAGTTTGAAACCAAAATAAAATTTCAAGTTTATACGTGATTAAAAAAAATAGGTTTCCTGCATTTTTAGAAAGACTTTTCTTAAGCCTTAATAGGTGGCATAATTGCCTCCAGTTTGCAGTCCAGTGTCTTATCCGCTAGTCTATGCTGCCTTCTTATTTTAAAGTAGCCTAGATTTATAGTAAACATGTTATTAGCTAAACTTTATTTTGAGCTACAATGCTGGTTTTAAAAAAAAAAAGGCATAAATCAGGTATTTGCCAACTTCATTCTGACTCTTGCCATGTTCACCTACCAGTGTGGGTTCTCAGATAAACAGAGGTCATTGGGGAAAAAAATCAAACTCTTCCCATGCTTCTGAAGAACAGAAACAAACATCTGCCTCCTTGAAAAATATACAGCAAACATCCCTATCAATGTCTGCTACTCTTCTCGCCATGGAGCCCGGGGGCTGGTAGCAGCCACCTGTGGCCTAATTTGTGCATCTGGCCACCCCTTGTGGCTTTACCGTTGGTTAAGCCAGGTTATGTTCCATCTCACCCCATAACTGCCCACTTGAAGGTTAGTTTTCACAGCCCATTATACCCGTACCCCTATTATTACTACCGGAGAGCTATTTTTAACCGGTAACGCAATGACATTGATATTAACCTCAACAGAGAAGAACTGCAAACTGAAATAAATGGAACAAGCCTTCTGAAACCAGCCCAGAAGAGAAGACACTGCATTGCAATTAGGATAAACTCAGGGTTTGGGTCTAACACTGTATTGGGAGCATGACCACTGCTTGGCACAGGCAACCTGAGCCCTCCGATGCGTAAATGCTACTACACCATAATGCTCTGTGCTCCTTTAGCCACCTTTTCTTTGATGCTCTCAAAGCATTTTTGCAAACTGTAAGCCTCACAACACTCTGTGAGATAGGTAACAATTGTCGTCCCTATTTAGCAGATGCTGAAATCGAGGCACCAGGAGTGAAGTGACTTGTCCAAGGCCCCACAGGAAGTCTGGTCCAGCAAGAATAGAACCTCATTCTCCGTTCTGGGCTTTAATCACAAAACTCTCAACTTCAAGGTGTTTGCAGCACAGGGTCTTCTACTCTCTTCCCAACCTTGTCCCCTCTTTCT
Organism: Chelonoidis abingdonii; assembly: GCF_003597395.2. NCBI lineage: Eukaryota > Metazoa > Chordata > Testudines > Testudinidae > Chelonoidis > Chelonoidis abingdonii. The sequence continues at coordinate 14,612,039 of NC_133771.1, read as the reverse complement.
TTCCTTTATTGTCTCCCTGTCTGAGCCATTTCCTCCTTAGTTTTTTTATCTTTATATTTTCCTTTTTCTGTGAATATCTCTTCACCCAATAACCTTCCTCTCTCTGCCTTTGATCTCTCTCCTTGACCATATAACATCCTGGGAAAATACCAGTACAAGATAAAAGGATTAATGATGGCGTGTGTTGAAATGTAACCCTAGTCAAGCTGCTGTCTCTGGAGGAAGGTTACTTTCTCTTTAAATGTTGTGCCCTTTGAGAGCTGTGCAGAGTCAGACACTCAGACAACTATGACAGTAAGTTCACTACCAGTAGAATGGAACTAGAGGAGAGAGCCTGGAAGCAGGGCAGAGGGAGAGAAGACAAAAGTACTCCTGAAACTGCTCAGCTTTCCAGAGATTCGTAGAGTTTAAGGCTAGAAGGGACGAATAAGAGCATCTAGTCTGATTTCTTGTCTGACACAGTCCATATAGAATTCACTCATTGATTCCTGCATCAAGCTCACAACTTCTGGCTGAGCGAGGGCACATCATTTAGAAAGACATACCATCCTGATGTAAAGATTTCTGGTGGAAAAAAATCCACAACACACTTTGAGAACTTGTTCCAGTGGTTTGTTGCCTTCACTGTTTAAAATTCGGCTTTATATGCTGGTCTGAATTTATGTAGTGTCAATTTCCAGCCATCAGATCTTGTTATGCCTTTGTCTAGTGAATTAAAGAATCCTCTGCTATTAGATATCCTCTGCAAGTGTAGGTACTTTTAGACCAGGATCAACTCACATCCCAACCTGTTCTTCAAGAAGCCAAATAGATCGAGCTCCTTTCCCAATTGTGCCCAGAGAGAGAGTGAGTGATGGAAGGTCGAATTCTTCCATCCTTATTCATGTTGAGTAGTTTTTTGTTCCATTGATTTTGTTGCGGCTACTCCCAGACTAAGGTAACATTGTGAGTGAAGAGGGAAGAATCCTTCCTTGAGTGAATTAAGAAGGAGTTTTATTGCTAAGGGTGAAACACAATCATCTTTGCACCAGGATACCACCAGCTTGCACTACTTTTCTCTGTTTTGCAGTAGGAAATTTGCATCCTTTACAAATCAAGGTCCCATCAGGTGACCAAATTACAGCAGAAACCTCTATGCCAGTAGGAGTCTATTAATGGCACCTGTATTAGCAGCAAACATGTTGATCATGGTTAACATTACTGCAATAAATGCCATAGGCCAGAGTAGTTAATTATTTTTTGTCAAGATCCAGACTCCAGAGAAATATTTTTCACACCGCAATAACAATAATGATAATAAGTAAATAAAAAGATGTTGCCCTCTGTTCAAAAGCATCTGGTGGCCTGGATTTGGCCCACCGTCCGCCTGTTGACTACGCCGCCTTATGCCATGAAGCAAGAGAAAAATGAGTCCATTAACTGAAAGCCTTAATTAGAAAAGAATTTACAGCTGAGTAATACGTTATTAGCTAGATACTACCACCCCTATTCACACTGTTGCACTGAGCAGTATCTGGCTTTCACTGGGACTACTCATGGAGTGAATATAGCCCTGTGGGGGCTCTATTGGTCAGAATGGTCCATTGGCCAAACGTTCAGACTTCCTGTTGAGTGGGCCTGCTTGAGCTTTAGCAGTGTTTTCACTGAGAGATGTGATGTTTATGCCTATATAACTGGGAAATGAAATAGCTGGGAGTGGCAGTGATTAGCTCTGGGGGGAGCAATGACTTGCTCCAGCCAGAAATTCTGTAGTTCTTTAGAGAACTGAAGACCACAATTAAAGGCAAAGGGGTTTTCTTTGCTCCACTACAAAAGTATACTCCAACTTGCAATTCCTGCTTACTTGAGTAACCATCTTGGTCCGAGTAGAGCCACTGAGGTCATGTGAGACAACCAATGGCACTAACTCCTTAGGATTGTGGGGTCAGGCTCCTAATTTATCAGCCATGATTTGGTAGACCATTGAAATACTCTCCCAGTTCTGTGTTTTAGTACATCTCTGCAAACATCTGTGAATACACAACAGATATTGGGTACCATGGTTCTCAGTGTGGGTACATCATGTCCTGGAAATTCCCATTAAAATGTTCTCCAGCCTCCCAGCTAACTGACTCATCCTCTAGTTGTCAACTCAGCCATAGCGTCAAGAGCTAGCAGCCGGGAAGACACTCAGGCAGCCACAACAATCAAGGTGAAAAGTTTGGGGTGGGTTTTCAGTGCTGAGGAGGGCAGAAGAGGTTGGAAAACTCAGAGGAGGTCAGGGAATTGGGGTGCTTTAATAGTTGGAAGTGTTACCCAGTTGGTCAGGGAGGTCACAGTGTAATGGCACTATGGAAATAGGAACAGAGTGTAATTTTCTTCAGTTCTTCAGATCTAAAAACAAAATATTCCAAAACAACTTCCAAAACAGTGCAGGCAATTTTTATACCTGTGGCCAGGACTCTACATGAACAACAGTGAGCTTTGTGCGTGTAAACAGTTGCACACCTCTGCTGAATGCTTAGAAATGCAGTTTCAGAAGCCGGCTGAGAAAATTTGGGCCCAAGTCCTATTTACACTGATGACAGCTCCCTTCAGCCCAAAAGTTTCCAAAGTGCTTTACAAGTCATATATAAACAGCACCGCAGGGCTATTGCCACCCATGAAGAGAAGGATGGCAACCCTGTGGGGACATGGCACACTGCCCAGCAGCAGGGGATTGGAGGAAAGCTAGCCAAGGAAACTGGAACAAATCCCTATACTTACATGAAGCACCATGGGACATTCGATGGATACATTCAACATACCATGGCTTTTAAGGTCTTGTGAACGAATCCACCTTCCCTGATGTGAGCAAGTCCATGATGATGAGTGTATTTACCTTAGAAGGATAAAGGGGGTGATTCCACTGTTAAGAAGTGATGGAAAGAGTGGCCAGAAGAAGCCATTTACTGTGCACAAAAGCAAGTTTCATTGGTCTACAAACCCAGGAACTATGTTGTGTATTCTTTACCACCACTTACTGCCATTGTCTGTATTAACTAGCTATTTACATATATACAGCTATCGTGCTCTCTCTTCACATCTGCTGTGATGTGATTTGAATCACTGGTTCCAGAGCAGTAGTTTGACTGTGCCAAACCTCGTGAGCTTGTGAAGCTATCTGCTCCTCTAAGAGATGAATAACTAAGGGCCAGGTGCACCCTTTGAAGTACATTGGCATAGCTCTATTGAAGCCTCATCAGTTTACACCAGCTCAGGGTCTGCTGAGAGCCTCGAAGTAGAAGGAGGGAGTAGCATTTATCTACTATCCTCTTAATTATAGCTCTAATACGTATGGAATTGCCAAGAAGAAATTGTGATGATTTAAAAGCAGAGAGATGTAGGGTTGAGCTGGTGTTTTCTTTGTTACCATTGTTGTGAGACTGGTTAAAACACTGCTCTCATTGGGATGAACAAGGTCATTGCACTATCCAGGCTTATTTTTCCCATGTGTGAAGCTTTGTGAAATTTCAGCAATCCGCTTTTTAATCGGTGATATATTTTCGAAGATGTCTGTATTCTTGTTGGCTTGTGGACAGCTGTATCACAAGGATTTCCCTCTGGTATAGAATACAGAGCTCTTCTGTATCAGCGTGGAATGCAGTAGCAAGTCAGTGCACAGTGGTCCATAAGGATACCAGCTACCCTTATAAACTTTTTATAGCTTAGGAAAATAAACATGTGGTTTCAAGGCTCTGCATAGCCAGTGCTCGCTGAGTTTGCAGAACTAAGAAAGAAAATATTGGTAAAGCTAATAAATTTCTGCAGCAGCCAAGGGGCGCTATTCTGAAATCCCTGGGAGGATTTGATGGCTTTATAGATAAATTTGTATTTTATCTCCAGAATCATCAACCAAATTCAGCACTAACATGCACTGTTTTACAAAATGAGCACTACAAACTTGGAGCTGCTGTGGGATACTGACTGTGTATAATCTCTAAAAAGACTTGCTAATTTAGAGGCTCTAGTATATAACAGTTTTAAGGAGAGGGCATTCCCTCTAGGCTAAGGAGTAAAGAACTGGTTATAGCAGTTGTCCCCAAACTTTTTCTATTGTACCCCCCTCTTAACCATAATGGAACCTGTACGTGCTCTCCCTATTTTCCCCCCGCCAAGAACTGTGGTCATAAGCTGTGGCTGAGAGCAGGGTTGGAGCCACAGTCAGGAGCCAGGGCTGGAAGCTGAGCCGCGGGCGGGGGTCTACACTCAGGGCTGGGAGCTGGGGGCCGCGGTTGGGGCCGGGAGCCAAGAACCAAGGCTGGGATTGGAGCTGCGGCTGGGACAGTGGCCAGGAGTGAAGCCACAGCCAGGGCCGGGAGGCGAGGACAAGACCAGGAGTCAGAGCCGGCCTGCAGCTGGGGTCGCAGCTGCGAGTGGAGCCAGTCCTGGAAGTGGGGCTGTGGCTGGGGCCTGAGCTGTGACTGGGGCTAGGGGCAGGGTTGGAAAGGAGCTGGGGGCAGAGCGGAGCTGGATGTCATTCCCTCTCCACCCCTCATGGGGGCTGGCCCAGGCCCCACTGCATCCGCCTGGAATGTTCCTCTGTGCCCCCTGAGGGGGGGGTGCACTCCACAGTTTGGGGACCACTGGGTTACAGCAATGGCAAGAAAACATCTAGCTCTATGTAGATGTTTGACTAATGTGTGTCCTTAATTTTAAACCATCTTCCTAGGCTTTAAGAAAATAAACAAGCAAACTCAAGTATTAAGAGTTAGTAGCGACCAGGTGCATTTAGATTGGAGGGTTACAGTATGTATTGTACCATGGCTATGTAGGTGGTTCCAGGCATTGTAATTTCTGCAGTCCGATCCACTCCCATTTCTCTCAAATTACCATGTGGACTAATTCTGCCCTAGGGAAAACTGTGCTCATGGCTAAGTTTTAAGACCCAATTAATTGAGGGGAAAGGATAGCTCAGTGGTTTGAGCATTGGCCTGCTAATCTCAAGGTTGTGAGTTCAATCCTTGAGGGGGCCATTTAGGGATCTGGGGTAAAAATCTATCTGGGGATTGGTCCTGCTTTGAGCAGGGGGTTGGACTAGATGACCTCCTGAGGTCCCTTCCAACCCTAATCTTCTATGAGTATATGAATTAGGAGAAAGAGCAGCAGACATAACAGAAAAATAGGACCTTGCCCCAAGTCTGTGCTATGCTGCCTTCCACCAAACTTGCAAATTATCAGATCAAAAGTAAGGAGAGTAAATGAAAGCAGACGGGTCAGCATCCCAACCAAGTTGAAATGTGGTTGATTACATTTCCTGGCATAAGTCCCCAATTGCATTTTCAGTTGGATACGAAGAGCTACTTTCTGCCACACACTTCCAGCACTGTCACCTGTAGATCAGGAGACAGATTCCAATACATGCATGTTCCTGTGACAGAATTTACATGCAATGATTGTAGTGGAGTTTTCACATGTCTGCTTGGTGTGTAGGTGTCCATGCTTAACAAGTGTGCATTGCCAGTGCTAGCAGGCATGCAGCTGAGAGGCCCTGCTGAGGCCCATTAGAAAGCTTTTCCTGGTGTCCCCTTTACTCCTTGCCTTAAACTGTTGTCGCTCTCTGCTCTTCAACAGCTGCCATGATCTGCCCACCACCACCCCATGTTGGTGAACTGATGTGTCGCTGTAGTTTTGGATTAGTTTAAGATCCTGATCATGCAATTTGTTCTGGATGGGTGAACTGCTGCATCCAGGGGGAGCCATATGTTGAAGTCTTCACATGTAGAATTAATTGCAGGAATGAGGCCTAAGTTTGTAAAGCACTTTGGAATCCTTCAGGATGAAAGATGCTACATAGATAGGCTGTTGCCGTTACTCATTTCTGCTTTAATGCCAGGGCCTAAATCTAAATCTTCTTCCTTCACTGCTGTCACCAATCAGTTAGGGGCAAACTCTGAAACAGTAAATGTGCCTCTTCCATCCACTTTCAACAGACTGTCATGCCTTTCTCTTCCTTTGTAGTGGCCTGGATATTCAAATCCACTCGCTGCGCTCCTAGATGGGACCTTTTTAAAATGATTATTCAGTAATTAAATTGTCTAATATTTATCATGCAATGATTGTGAGGAAAAGCATCAGAAACAAAAAAGCTGCTCCCCAATTTACAGAATATGTAAATACAGACGATATGTTCTTACCCCCAAAGAGTTTATATTGTCACTAGACGTGAGAGAGAAAGGTAATTCTTACCCTAAGGAGTTTATATTGTCACTAGACATGAGAGAGAAAGGATTGGAGAAGAAAAGTGTAATTATCTTCAATTCACAGATGGGGAACTGAGGCACAGAGAGAGATGGAGTGACTTGCCCAAGGTCACACAGGAATTAAACCCAGATCTCCGAATCCCAGTCCAGTGCCTTAACCACAAAACCATCCTTCCTCTCAATAGAACATCCTTTCTCCCAACCAGCTGAATAATGGGGACTGACGAGGGAATGAAGGGCAGGGGACTATAGTAATACAAATGTGTTTACTCAGTTTAGGTCTATGCACTTCCATTAAATGTACAATCCTTTCACTTAGAGGGGAAAGGCTCTGCATTCCCATTGCCAATCCCCTGACTCCTTGCATTTTTCTCTTTGAAAAGCCAAAGCGGGACATTTAAAAGAAAAATGACTTTTGTTAAAAACAATAGAACTCCTGTACAGCTAGAAGGTGAAATGAAATTTTGATTTGCAGACTGCAAACTTGCAGTATAAAGACTGAAACATTAACACTGATGTTAAACTCAGATAAAGTTATTTTAGTGCCAGCAGAAAATATCTTTCTTCAGGAAGATCTTCTAGGTTCTAATTTGTAAATTCCAAATGGCTTGAATGTATCCAGTCATGCACTTGTCAAGAGGTGAGAGACCTGCCAATAAGTGATTTACAGAATGTTTTCCCATGTTTTGCATTTTGGTAATTTCATGTTGCAACTGTGAATACCTAATATTGCCAAATCCAGCTTCGCCAGCTAAGCCAGGAATGAGCTTGTGGAAGAGAGTTCCTCAGTGAAGGGCATAGGCAAGATTATGTCTCTATGCACCAGTGCCAGAGCTGAAAATATGGCTCTGCTGAGATTAGTCCTGCGAGGTCATCCCCCTGAACTGAAAGGGCTGACTGAGTCCATCTCTTTGGACTTACAGACAAGTAGAAGCAGGCCTTGCTGCAAAATCTGAGCAGGTGGTGCTGCTGAACTCTAGGGCTGTGTGGGGATTCGCTTCAGTGTTCAGATCTGAATTAAGCAAGGTCTGAAACAAATACAGAGAAGATAATGTCTCCCCTAGAGTCTGATCAGAATCCCCAGGCCCAGATGTCCAGGAACTTTCAAGAAGTGCAGCTCCACTTCTGAACCTTGCAGCTCAGGTGCATCTCTGTAGTGGAATGAACCAAGTCCCCAGAGCAGAACATCCCAGAAGCATAAGTCTGGAGATGAACTTAGCATCTTGGGCCTAGCTCTAACTTCCAAGGCAGGAAGAAGCCTTTCACCCTTGAATTTCTTTACTTTAAGACCCATGAAGAGTTCTGTAGCCAGGAAAGCACAGGCCAGAAATTTATTTTCAGAAACTATCTATGAAGGGTGTCATCTCCCCATCGCCCACATTTCTGAATCTCTGAGATTCCCCCAAATTCTCCGGCTACTGAGAACTCATGTCCCCTCTGGCATCTGTCTCACCAGCCTTTGCCCAGGAAAGGCTCAGGGCCACTGGAGTTGATGTCAGTATCAATAACTGAAGTGAAGTTAGCTAGAGGCTGGGCCAGGCATCAGGATGAAAGGGAAGTGTGGGGTCAGAGCCTTAAGGAAGGGCAGTGCAGGGACAGGGCCACGTTTCAGGAGCCAGTTCCCCCCCCATACATGCACACTTCTGGTCTGGGTCATCAGTTAAGGCCTGTATTTTTGAAATGATATTTGAAATGTTTCATTTTACCTCAATGATATAGTTTTCTTTTTTGTTTTGGAGGGGAAAAATCAATTGTAGTTCAAAATAAACTGTTTTTTTCTCCCTGGATTTTTTGGTTTGGCCACCAAACTCAAATACCAGTTAGTTGCTCGGCTGTATTAATAACCTTCCCCTTCCTCTCCCAAATGCACAACAGCGTCATATCTCTATTTAAACAATCGCTCCCATTTTCGTACTGACTAGTGGAATTCCATCATGGGGTAATGGTGGATCTGGTCCTATCAGATACTAATTTGAGCACAGACTAACAGTTTCACCATGCTTTAAGTGTAAATATTGCGGGAGGAAGAGGGAGCCGTGAGGAGATTTTACACTCTGAGCTGCAGCAATGGGAATTTGTGTTCATTGTGTGAACAAAGAATGATGAGGATGGTCTTCAGAGTAAAGTTGATCTTGTGCTTAAGGATCTGTAGTGAGTTTCAGGAAACCTGGCTCCAATTCTCTGTTCTACCACAGACTGTGTATAAGCCTGGTCAATACTTAGTCTCTCTCTACCTGAGCTCTCCATCTCTAAAATGTAGTACTCCATTTGTCTGCTTTTTCTGTTTAGATGGTGAACTCTTTGGGGAAGCACCTGTCTCTTCCTATGTGTTTGTATAGCACCGAGCACAAAGAGCCTCCGATCTCGGTTGGATCCTTTAGCAGGTGCTATTGTAGCAGCAATCATCATGACAACTTGGCATGAGAGGTTGGGGATCCAGCGATACCATCTCAGAAGTCAAAACCTCTTGCAGGAGTTCAGCCTCACTCACCTTGGGAGTGTTTAAAATTGCTTTTCGGCTGAGATAGCAAATCCTTCAGTGTCAAGTGGAAAATTGTATTTTTGATTTATTTTGTTTAGATAAGGGTTCAGATGACCAAATCAGAGCCCCTTTGTGCTCTGATGTGGGTGGAAGTTTATTCAGCCACTGAAATAGACCTGTTCCCCCACCACAACTTTCCCCCCAACTTGCACTCACCACATTTGACTAAAACATATGGGCCTAATTCAGGTTGAAGACTGAAATCATTGCACAGCTCTGGTTAAAAATTATGGCTTTGTATAATGAAATCTTTGTCCATGGAAACTTGAAATAGAGGCTCAGCTTGTGACTTATGGGGAGAACGATGATGGAAATCAATTAATCATTCCACTTCCCAAAATCTGAATGGGAGGACAAATTTGAATTAAAACTGGGCTCTGGCTTACAAGCTACTTGGAAGGCTTCAAAACTTTCATTCAAAGCTCTAGGAGTACAAGTATGAGTGGGAGCAAATACAGTGAGACTGAAAGATTTGTCTTTAGGAAGAAGAGCGATGACAGAGGATAAGAGATCCTGCTGTATAGAATTGTTTGTTTTTGTCCCTAAGGGCTTTCATTGCATTTCAGGCGAGAGCGTTACAATCTAGGGGCTAAGACTTTACAGTCCCACGTCTGTTTATAAAAAAGAAATCCTACTATAACTCTTTAAAAGGAGGGGGGAATCTTCTAAAATATAAGTTCCAAGTACAGCTGAGTGAATTACTGATGTTTCAGTTTGGTAGTAGGTAGAAAAAAAAATCTGCTTCAGTTGCACCAAATCTGAAATGTGTTGGAACTTTTGGTGAATCAAAAAGGTCCCTTCTGGATCTCTTCCAGAGCTTGGATTTGAACCTGGAGGGGAGGGGGAGTGTCTCCCATATCCCAGATGAGTGCCCTAAGCACCGGCCTAAAGTTTATAAAGGGTGGCGGGGGTCAGTGGTTTGAGCATTGGCCTGCTCTAAACCCAGTGTTGTGAGTTCAATCCTTGGGGGGGCCACTTAGGGATCTGTGGCAAAAATCAGTACTTGGTCCTGCTAGTGAAGGCAGGGGGCTGGACTCAATGACCTTTCAAGGTCCCTTCCAGTTCTAGGAGATAGGTGTATCTCCAATTATTTATTTTTTTTATTTTTATCTTTTTTAGCAGTGACACCCTTGGCTCTTTCCACTCTTTCCTGGGCCATTATGTCAATGGTTAAAATTATTCATGCCAAAATTATGAATAGTTTCAGGTCAACTAAAACTGAATTTTTTTTGTTGAATAAACTATTCATCTGAAAAATTTCACTAGTTCCAAGCCCATGATTTAGCAGCTCTAATGTATTTTGGTTATTATTGCCCTAGTTCAGGAAGGGACAGATCACATTATGATTAAATAGCTTCATTGCTTGAAACTAATGTGAAACCACTATACTGTACACTGTTTTCTTCCAGGCCATTTGAAGTCTTCAAGCTACTCAAAGTAGCTCACTTAGCCACACTGTGTTATACAATAAAGTGACTGCCTTGAAGCTGCTGTGCATTTGAAATTAACGTCAGGTGTGCATGGAGAGGAGGGGAAGCAGGGGGACTGGATGAGTGTGGGAACTAAGGAGCCCAATCAAAGCTCATTATTTGGCCCATGGATATTTTCCTTTGCTGTCCCTCTTGCTTCCTGCCAGTGGGTCAACTTGAATGAATATTGGGAGATGAACAATAATTTTGGTTTCTGCCTGGAGTGGGAACAGCTGACAAAGTGTTTAATGGAAGCTGACAGTTAAATACCCCCACCACAGCAGTAAAGTGGCAGACAAAGCATATGAAAATAAACAGCCCAAATGAAAGCTATTTCTGCACAGATTGTTGGCACGCTTTCCGAACCCCAGGCAGGTTATCTGAGATGGTAATTGCTGCCAAAGAATTCTTGTTTTTTTTTTTTTTTAATATCTCTTATGAGCCTTACCTCAAGGGAGCATAGAACATATTTATGGATACGCTTAACTTCAAAATAAGCAAAATCAAGATCAGAAAAAGCAGAGCTGTTTTATGGCACTTATCCTACATTGGTTTTTGTGTTTTCAAAAGCTGGCTTCTTGATAATGGCGCTTAGATAATATCTGAGATATAAATGAGAGGTAGCAGCTGAGCTTAAAAGGAGGTAGGTGCCTAATTCTCATTGGTTTTCAATGGTAATCCCAGCTCAAATGATTCTGGACACAATGGACTGTTCCAAGCAGGGTGGTGGTGGGAGGAGTCTATCTGAACTACAGAGCTAAGGCACCATCCAGCCTTTGCGTAGAGCAAACCTTGCCATTGTCAGCTCTGCGTTTCTGGGTCTGTTGCACATACTGCCCCTTGGTTCGGCTTGTGTTGTTTTTAATCTTGCAGAATTGTTAATCCAAGTCAGTGCATGTTGTTGAAAACTGCCTTATGGTTCAAAAATAGGTTTCATGGATTCTAAGGCCAGACAGGACTGTTAAGATAGTTTAGTGTGACCGGCCGCGTACCACAGACTGAAGAATACAATTGGAATAGGGCACTTATTTATTAGCATTCTACCTCTATAGATCAGAGTGGTTAGAGCAGGTGACTAGGAGTCAGAATTCTGGGTTCTTGTCATGGCTTAACCTCCCTGTCCCTGGGCTGTGAAATGGTTATAATAATAGTTCCATGTCTGATTCGGCGTAGTGATGCTTAATTATTTCCCCCCTTCAGAAAACCCACACAAAGATAACCTTAGCAAGTGTTTGAACCCCAAGACATTTTAAGTTAAGGTTAATGTTTTAAAACCTAAACATTTGAAAGTATTGAAATATTTAAGCTTCTATTACCATGACCCCATGCCCTTCTGAAGCACAGCTATGATTTGCTTATAGACACAAGTACCTGATATTTTGTCACAGGTCATTACTATAGATATAGTTATTCCTGGAGGGTGTTAGTTCTTGGGGCTATATGGGTGTAATCATGATAGGGTGACCAGACAGCAAATGTCAAAAATTGTGACGGGGGGAGTAATAGGAGTCTATGTAAAAAAAAGACCCAAAAATTGGGACTGTCCCTATAAAATCAGGACATCTGGTCACCCTAAATCATAAGCCCCTTGTATTGTTTTGTATAAAGCCTATCATGCAGTGAATACAAGAATTACTGTGGGGCGCTATTGCCCTGCTGCAGTTTGCAAGGTGGCAGATATATGTTGTGTTGGTTATGGAAAGGCTGGCATGAAGGCTGTGGGGTTTAATGCACAAAGAGACCCAGAGGAGGCATGTTGTTCTGCAAAGGGTTTGTGCAGGCCCTTGGATTAGATAGTGGAACTATGTGCAAAAGGGGGGAGATGGTTTTGCGTTGCTATGTGGTCAGTCTGAGTGCTTTGCTTCCTGAAGAAGAGCTCTGTGCAGCTCAGAAGCTTGTCTCTTTCACTACTAGTTGGTCCAATAAAAATATTACCTCATCCACGTTGTCTCTCTTCCTTCCTACTGCCAATTAATATTTTTTTGCAGTCCACTGGTTTGTTGTAAAGGGGATAGTGGTGGATAGATGAGGTGTGAAGGGGATGGACTGGCCCTGCACTGGTATGGTGGGGGTTAATCCTTCCCTCCTAGCAGAAGAAGCCCCTCCCTTGAGGCTCTGCTGGGCATGCTCCAACTGGAAGTCAGGTATAAAAGCCTGTAGAGGTGCTCAATCAGGGTGGACTGCTGGGGAAGAAGGACACTCAGTGGAGGCTCCAGCCCCGGAGCCACTTCAGCTCCTGACTTCAGAAACCAGAGAGCCTGAGGCGCAGACCAGAGACCGGTGGCCCACAGCTAGTCAACAGGAGTCAGAGTCCCAACAAGTCACCTGCGCCAAGGAGCGTGGAGACCCTGATGACGAATGGACCCCGGCTTCAGGACACATGGTAGGAAGTGGCCCGGGGGGGTGGAGTGAGTGGTACCTCGCACATGCAGGTCAGCATGTTGTGAAAGGATCCCCCCTGACTGGGTGGTGACCACGCTCACCACTGACAGGGCCCTGGGCCGGGACCTGGTGGAGAGGGAGGGGCTAGGTTCCCCTACCACCTCTGCTGCCACCCACTCCTAAGTGGTGGCCTACTTCTTTGACTCTGGCCACTAGACCACATAGCCCTGACCCCTAGGGCAATGGTATGGACTCAGGCCACTAGGCTGCATTACCCCACCGGAGGAGGGGAATTAGATGGACTCTGGCCATTGGGCCGCACTGCCCTAGGGGAGCATTGTGTGAGCTCTGGCTGCTAGGCTGCATTATCCCCCTAGAGAAGGGGAAGTAGATGATCTCTGGCCCTTGGGGCACACTGTGCTAACTACAGTGGGGTTTAGAATTTGCACTTCGGTGTAGAGAGGCTGTGTTACCTTCCACCCCCTTGACTAAAGGGGCTGTCGAGGTACTAACCCCACCACATGGGTTCAGAGTGAGTGTTGTTAGCAGGGCCATAACTGTGCCTGTCTACCTTATCAAGCATTTTTCTAACTGGGATGTTTTATTTTTTATCATGATTAGTTAATTGATAAATCAATGGAACATTAACTGTATCTTAACTCTTGTTGGTGGATGATTACCAGCGTGAGGAGAGGCTGAAGCCAGGACTCTGCCTAATCTCTTTCCCTTTGGGACACAGCGCACCCCTGGGAGAGTAAATAAATTAATAGAGCTTAAGCCAATAGGAATTATTAGAGTAGCTAGTCTGACCTCTTGTATATAACAAGCCATTAAATTTCACCCAGCTACCCTTGTAGTGAGCCCAACAACTTGTGTTTGGCTAAATCCAAACTTCCAGAAGGGCACAGTCTTGACTTGAGGGCATCATTGATAGAAAACCCACCTCTACGCTTGGTAGTTTGTTCCAAAGTTTCATCACCCTCCCTGTTGAAAATGTGTGCCTTCTTTCACATTTGAATTTGGCTTCAGCTTCCAGATATTAGTTCTTGTTATGCCTTTCTCCCCCACAATTAAAGCACAATTTGGTATCTGGTACTTTTCTCCCCTTGTACACAACCATCATGTTACCTCTCCATCTTCTTTCTGATAGACTCAAAGAGCTTTGTCTATTCAGCTTATCACTAATAAGGCATATTGTATTGTCCTTGAATCATTCTCTTGGCTCTTCTCTGAACTCTCTGCAGTTTATCAACATCCTTTTTCATATGTGGCCACCAGAGCGGGACGGAGTATTTCAGTACAAGTCTCAGTGGGGCCCTATACAGAGGTAAAAATCCCCTCCCTGCTCCTATCCACTACCTCCCCCTTTATGCATCCAAAGATGTCATTAACCCTTTTTACCACAGCATCGCACTAGGCATGCATGTTGAATGTCTTGTCCACTCTGACCTCTAAATCTTTGTCCAGCTCACTACTTTCCAGGATATAGTTCCCCATTTTCCCGGCTGGGCCTGCGTTCTTTGTTCCTAAAGGCATAACTTTGCATTTGACAGAATTAAAATATATTTTATATGAATGGGCCCAGTTTACCTAGGAATCTAGTTTGATCCGTATCATGGCCTTTGCCTCATCTTTATTTGCTACTCTGCCAGTCTTTGTATCATCCACAAAATATTATCAGCAATGATTTTATATTCACTTTAAGATCATTGATTAAAATGTTGAGTAGTGTTGGCCTAGTACCGAGTCATGTCAAATCAAATCCCTCTAGAAATGTCACCATTGCCTCTTGGCAATGACTTTTTGAGATCAGTGAGTTAGCCAGTTCTCAGTCCATTTAACATGGGCTTTCTTGATATTGTATAGTGCTGATTTTTTAATAAGCATGTCAGTTCCTCCGCTCCCCTGAGCACAGGCACTCGAATTCTCCCAGGTTATTATGTGGGCTGCAAGTTGGGGAATGATGCTCTTTAGTGTCTTCCCAACTTTCCCCCTCCCCCTGACAATGCACCCCTCTCAGAGTCAGGCAGAATTCACCATATGTGAATATTTTCTCTAATTATAACCTAGAAACCAGTGGGCCTGGTTCTCATTTACACTAAGGCCCCTTTACTCTGCTCTGGCATAATCTGTACCCACTTCAAGGCCTGTTTACGCTGCCAGAGTGACGTCAGGGGCGATGGGGGGAGGCAGTCTTAGTTTACATGGGAATCAGGCCCAATGCCTCGTGTTGTTTGCATGTGGGGTGCCTCAGAGACTTGTGCATTGCTCACTTGTTTCATTGGGGGGCATTTTTTGGATTTATACAAGACTAGGGTTACCACATTTCAAATTCCCAGAGAGAGGACACTGCGAAGGGAAGGGTGAGCTGAAGGGGGTACAGTTAGGGTGTGCTGGAGAGGTAGGTGTGTATGTGTGTACACTGGGATAAGAGGTGCTATTTGGGGGGATGCTGGAGGGGTGTGTGTACTGGGATGGGAGGGAATATTTGGAGAGTGCTGGAGGAGTGTGTGTGCTGGGATGGAAGTGGGTGTTTGGGGTGGTGGTGGAGCGGTGTGCATGTGCTGGATGGAAGGGGGCATTTGGGGGGTGATGGAGGGATGTGTGCGCTGGGTGGGGATATTTGAAGGGTGCTGGAACTGTGTGGCCTGGGTGGGAATGTTTGGGGGAGTGCTGGAGGGGTGTTTGTGTACTGGGTGGTAGTGTTTGGGGGATGCTGGAGGGGTGTGTGTGTACTCGGTGGGAGTAGTTGGGAGGTGCTGGAGGGGTGTGTGTGTACTGGGATGGGAGTGAATTTTGTGGGGGGCTGAAAAGGGCCTACTTGGGGGTACTCGAGCGGGTACCGTCATCCTCAGTCTCGAGGTGGGGGGCAGTCTTGTGTTCCCTGTCATGGCAGCAGGGTGGCTGGTGCAGGCCCAGGAAGCAGCGCCAGCCCATCAGTCAGCACCTCCCTGCTGGCCTTTCCCCCTCCCTAGTGCGGGGAGCTAGGGCCTGGTCCCGTCACCCCTCCCATCTAGGTTCTGAGGCCCTGCAGGGGGGGAGGTGGTCCAGCTGAGAAGTGCTTAGTGACTCCGCTTACCTGATGGGAAGGGGTGGGTGGAATGTAGCAGCTGCGGATGCAGAGGAAGGACCATTTGTGGCATGGAGACAGCTCTTTCTGAGCTGCACCATCTGTTCCACAAGGAAAAATCCCGAACATTTCCTCTTATTTGAAAAATCCACCCAGATGGAGGTGGGTGGACCAAAAAGAGGTGTCCGGGAAAACCCAAACGTCTGGTGACCCTATACAAGAAGCCAAAAAGCTGCTATTACTCTCACCGAAAACAACCCCTCTGCTACTTACTTCTCCAAAGTGTGCCATGTGCCTCCCACGGGAGAGGTCAGTGATGACATATGTTGTCTATATCACTTGCTCTTAATCTACATATTCCTGACTTGTTTTGCAGAGCTCAGTAATGCAACCAGAAACCTGACTCAAGGGATGGAGAGATCAGTGATGAAGTGAAAGGGGTGAGAAAAATTACCCAGAAGAGATAAAAATCCCACAAAGTCTGACTGTTGAAGGGAAACTAGTGCCCCCTCATTAGTTCTGGAAATGTGAGCACAGACTGTGTGTGCTGCCACATCAGAACAGATCAGCAGCTGATTATTTATATGACAGCAGCACCTGGAAGTCACAAGCGAGAGCACAACCCCTGTGTGCTGGGCGCTGTACAGGCGGATTGTAAGAGACCGTCTTTACCTCCAGGAGCTAACAGACTAAATGAAAGAGACTTTGAAAGGGTGGAAAGGGAGACAGAGTCATGAAGCAGGTCAGTGGCAGCGTCTGGGAATAGAGCCCAAATCTCCTGAGTCCTCAGTTCTGTGCCTGGCCACTGAGCTGTGCTGCCTCTCAGATCACTACCCAATCCACAGTGGATAGGATATGTTAGAACTTCCCTTTTCTCTACCTCCCATCTAGGGAGTCTTCCTGGCCAGGGGGAAAATGCTACTTGTCCCTAAAGTGAAATTATAAAACCCCTATCTCAGGTACTTACATGACTCCCATGACCATGGTATCTGGGCACCTTCTGGTCTTTATTCTCACAACCTCCCTGTGAGTTAGGGGATGGGCTATTGTTCCATTTTACAGATGGGGAACTGAAGCAAAGAGAGAGACTGAGGGTATGTCCACCTGAACACACGCTGTGTACGGAGCTGGGGTGCAAATCTTCCACGATCCAGCATGCCGTGCACCAACTGTCCATGTGGACCCTGCTGCAGTTGATTCAAATTTCCACAAGTGCTCATTGATGTCTGCATTCGCACTTATGGTGCAGCAAGCAGGACATGCCATAAGCATCTATGGTCACATAAGTAGTCTGGGCTAGAGCAGGGGACTGACCCCCAATTTCCCAAGTCATCAGCGAGTGTCAGAACCGCTGGACCACCCTTCCTCTTCAAATTTCTTGGCCTAATAATAGAAAGGGAGTGCCAGCTCCTCATGTCCTGGCTGAGCCATTCATCACAAATGCTCTTACAGCAATTATCACTGGTCCTGGCGATACTCCAGACTGTTGGCCATTGCTGCTTTTGCTCTTGCCCTGTCCCTTACATTCGTCTTACCTTCCTCAGTACATGTAATATGATCATGTTTTGTTGGCTTCTTTCCTCCCTCTCCAGAGGTTAAAGAGTTTTAGAAACGTACCTGGTTTGGCAGACTACTTTGCTTCTGCTCCATCCTCCCTCCCTCCATTGCTCCCTCTCCCCCGACCCTCTCTCACTTTCACTGGGCAGGTGATGTGGGCTCTGGCTGGGGATGTGGACTCTAGAGTGGAGCTGGGGATGAGGAGTTTGGGCTGCAGGAGGAGGCTCAGGGCTGGGGCCGGGTGTTGGGTGTGCGTGTGGGCTCCAGAAGGGAGTTTGGGTGCAGGAGGGGACTCTGGTTGAGGACAGGGGGTTGGGGTGCAGGAGGGGGTGAGGGGTGTGGGGTCCCAGTGGCACTTACCATGGCTCCCAGGAAGTGGCTGCCATGTCCCCGCAGCTCCTAGGCACATGGTTGGCCAAGGAGGCTCCATGCACTGCCTTTGCGCCTGTAGGCACCGCCCCTGTGGCTCCCATTGGCTGGGAACCGTGACCAATGGAAGCTGTGGAGGCGGCACCTGCAGGCGCGAGGGCAGTGTGCGGAGCCTCCCTGGCTGCCCATGTGCCTAGGGGCCACAAGGACCTGGCAGTCGCACAGAGCTAGGAGAGGCAGGGAGCCTGCCTTAAACTCGGGCACCTGCTGTGAGGCTGACCAGACTTTTAACGAAAACCAGACGACTGGCAACCCTACATTCATCACAAAAACCCTTCTAGCGCTTAATTCTCATACCAGTCCCCTGAAGCACAATACTGTCCGCTCTGGGTTGCTGACTCTATGCAGCACTGCAGCTGCCTGACAGACCGTGGCTGAGGAGGTGGAGTGGCGGTGGGGGGCCGCTCCCCACCCAGCCCAGCTTCCATATATTGGGGCTAAATGAGCCAGAAATGTGCCAAGGGGGAAAGGGGACTCTGGCTCACTAGGCCCCTGTCACTGGCAGCTGGGCCCGGGTACGGGGGCGGCCTGCCGCTGCCACCCCAGCCAGGCTCTCCCTTAGGCAGCCACCGCACTGCACAGAGGAGCACCCTGAGCAGCTGGCATGAGGAGTGGCTTGTACTGCTCCTTTTGCTCCCTGCCTGGGCTCTGCTGCCTAGGACATGGGCTGAGTGTGCCAGGAGTCAGGCCCAGTGGGAGAGGGACAAAGCTCCTCTCCCTCCCGCCCCAATAGGCCAAGTAGAAATCTGTGGAGGGGGGGCACTTGACCCTGCATGTCCCTCTCATGTGTTGCTTAGGAGTGGGTGGGTGAAGTTCTGTGGCATACAATGTGCAGGAGGTCAGACTAGATGATCATGATGGTCCCTTCTGACCTTAAAGTCAATGAGTGTCTGTGACTGTCAAGGTCCTACTTTATACCAGCGCTAACTTCACACCAATACCCATTTCCAAAATTAAAGTAACAGAGTCTCATTGGATTTCTATTTAGTGGCCTTTGTGAAAAGAGTAGAGCTGGTCAAAATTTTTCAAAATGTCCATAATATATTTTGCAAACATTGTTTTTGGAAAAAAAAATCATTTAAATTGTTTTTTCTGTTTTTAACCAAGTGATCGAAATTGTCCAGGCAAATGTTGGGCAAACTCTAGAAATGAGTTGTTGATCTAAATCCAAGACCTATTTTTAAGTTGTCCAGGTGGCAAGCTGTAACCGTTGCTTATCATGCAATCCTTGCTAATTCCACTGCTACTTTATCCTTCCCCTTTGCTTCCCTTTTGGTTGCTTCACCAACCTGTTGCATCTTGTCATAAACCAAGATTTTAAGTTCTTTGGGGCAGAGACTTTCTTTTTACTTTGTGTGTGCAGCACCTAACACAATGGGGCTCTGATCCCTCACTTGGAGCTCCTGGGCATTACTCTCAGTAATGACTGAAAATGACCTTTTGGCGTTTCATCAGAAAAGCCAATGATTAAATGAACAAAAAGAGTGACCTACCCTATAATATTTGAAAATGGCCAATGCAGGGTCAGCTGATGCCAGTGTAATAGCAAGATGGGACTCTAATCTTCATGGCTATGAATCCAGTGCCTTTCACTAGTAAATTCATACCAAATCTCTCCATTTAAATAATTTTCATCATTTTTGAAAAACAATCTTGAAAAAACATATGAAGAAATCTTGGGCTAAATAAATTTTGGACTCCCATCTCCCCTGCCTTATTTTTCATACATGTGACTTTTCTGTGAGCTGTGGCAATCTCTCTTCTTAAGAAGGAGCTCTCAAATAGCAAAGCCATGTAGTGCCGTTACCTAAACATGGTGAAGTGTGGGCCGTGACAATTATGAAGAAATAATTTCTTCCTAGAGTAAACACACCATTTGAGAAGGGAAGCCGCTTGATATAAACAGGCGCTAGCTAGTTGCACAGGTGTAATTTTTCAATGGACTACATGTGTTAGTTTCACACAGAGTACAATGGCGGGCAGAGCCTGGCTATTATTTCAGAGACATCTATGAACAGATGTTGTGCGTACAAGGTTTTATCCTGGCTAGGCTCTCTTGTTACAAAGAACGTTCTCATCAGGGTGTCACCACCAGTAATTGGACAGGCGGACAAAGCATGGAGAAGGCATACTTTGATTATATTTTTTTGAAAATGTCATTGAAATTCCTAAAAGAAAGCACTTGATTGTTTGGTTTTTCTTCTCATTTGTTTCTAGGAACTCTAATTATGAAGCACACTGGTGGAGAGGAAAGTCTGTTAAACTTAGGCTGTACTGAAATCTAAATGTTGGGCTCTTCCTTTTTGCAGTAACATTATAGGAGTTTTTATTCTCTCTTGTGCAGTCAGCAAATTCTCCACAAGGAACTCCATCTATCTGGCAGGTCAAATTACAGCCCTGCACTTGTAACTGATCTGTCCATTGGCTTCCACAGAAGAAGTGCTATTGATAAATTACTGCACATGGCAGCGAGAGTTATGTTGCAGAGTTGTTACTTTTCATCTAGGGAGCTTTCCTGGGAACTTTCCATGATATGCCGGACAGTTAAAGAGCTTTGGACAAGATATAACCTAAGCAGACATAACACATTATGACCAATAAACAGTAAAAGCAAAATGGAGAGAAAAGTTGAAGATCAAAGGCACTGGTAGGCCATGCATGTCTATGATGATCATGCTTTTTCCTGTGTGATGTATTTTCCTACATTACATGGACACCAGTAAAAGTTGTAGCTGGCTGGTCTCAGAATGTCGTAGACCTTCTTGCAAGGAATGAGTATGAGGCCCCGTGAGTCACTGTGCCATGACATTTGCATTGTCATGAAATGATGCAGCTGTCACCCCATCATGATGCCTCACTAACTGTAATGGCCATGCTCCCAAATGGCACAGTTGTGCTTTATATTTCACCTAGATTCTATTTTTCAACTGAGCTGCCGCTGCTTATTCCCCAGGCCTGTGCTTGTAGATAGTAGTGGTAACATCCCTGCTGTAAGTGGGTAAGTATTAGAACTGGGTAGGAAATGGTTTTCCCGTCCTGGTAAAGCTTAAAAAATATTTAAAAAATTCCCAGCCCAAATCAAGATGAAACGTCAAAATCTGCAAAATTTTAACTAACAGAAATCTGAAATCAGTTCAGGTCAATTGAAATATTTAATTTCAATAATTTTGAAATATTTTGTTTCAGTTTGACCACATTTTAATTCTAATGTTATTTTTTTTTTTACTATAATTAGATTGTATTTCTGAACAAAAGGTCGTTTTGAACTGGAACAATAGAACTTTTTGTTTGGAAAATATCAAAATGGTTTTTTTCAACAATTCTGAAACTTTTAGTTCGTTACTTTTTTAAGTCAAGAAATTAATCAAAACCGACTTTCTCATGAAAAGTTTCATTTTGACAAATCAACATTTTCTGATTTAAAACATTCTGACAAAAAAATCCTGACAAGCTTCACTAAATATGCTGAAATAATTCACAGTGAACAGAATGTTAAGAACAATTAGGTAAGGGATGGATAAAACAGAAAATATCAAAATGCCACTATATTGATCCATGTATGCCCTCGCTTTGAATACTGTGTGCAATTCTGGTTGCCTCATCTCAAAAAGATATATTAGAAATGGAAAAGATGCAGAGAAGGGCAGCAAAAATGATTAGGGGGATGGAACAGCTTCCAGGCGAAGAGAGATTAAAAAGACTGGGTCTGTTTATTTTAGAAAAGAGATAACTAAGGGGGGTTGTAACAGAGACCTATAAAATCATGAATGGTGTGGAGAAAGTGAATAAGGAAGTGTTAATTACCTCTTCACATAACACATGAACCAGGGATCATCCCTATGAAATTAATAGGCAGTAGGTTTAAAACAGACATGAGGAAGTACTTCTCACACAATACACAGACAATGTGTGGAACTTGTTGCCAGGGGATGTGCAGGCCAAACTTATAACTAGGTTAAAAAAAGAATTATATAAATTCATGGAGGATATGTCCATCAATGGCTACTAGCCAAGTTGGTCAAGGATGCAGCTCTATGCCCCAGGTGTCCCTAAACCTCTGAATGCCAGAAGCTGGGAGTGGACGACAAGAAATGGATCACTCAGAATTGCCCTGTTCTGTTGACTCCTTCTGGGCACCTGGCATTGGCCACTGTCAGAGACAAGACACTGGGCTAGATGGACCTTTGGTCTGACCCAGTGTGGCCGTTATTATGATAGCACTGGTAGGATGATCTTAGCAGTACCCAGAAGAGTCAAATGATGGAAGATGTACTCATCAAGCAGCATCCATATTCCACCTTCTTCGTGTACAAATCTCTCTTAAAAATACAAACATCTGATATGATGGTCACTAACTCTACCCTTTCAAAAGTCCAGAGAATGAAAAAAATGTAGTGCTAATAAGACTTTGTACATTCCCACCTATCTTTTGGGAATCTTAGTGACGTCGTAGGTGGCCACTTGACTTTCCTTATCCGAAGAAAATTGCAGCAGCCCAGTGGCACATTTGTGGTGCTATGCAAAATAAACCAGGTTCATAGGCCCTCTGGTAGCTCTCCTCTCTACTAGATGCTGCTCTTGGGCTCTAAAGCACGGTGTGTCAGTGATGAACACACTGTTCTCTGAGTCTTGGGCTGGCATTTTTGGTGCTCTTGAACTGAAGTACCATGCTCATCTGGAGAGTAAATGGTATTGTGATGTTCGACACCCAAGGACAGCTGAGATGAAAAGGATAAAGGCCTCAAACAGAAGGGACCATGTACTGAAGAAACAAGTGAAGAAAGCTTGCTGCGTCCTAGAGAAATGACCTAAGAGCTAGATTTAAAAGGTGACTTGAGTCAGAGCAACCAAGTTTGGTTCTGGATCCAAAGTTTCCAAAACTTCAGGATTGTTCAACTCTGGGGACTTTAGTTTGGCTCATTAGCGGAGAAATCAGCGAACTCTTGTATTGTAGTTCAGATAGAAACATGGCTCCAAACTTCGCTAATATTTGGGATCTGAAATTTTGTTTCTGCCCATTACAAATCTAAGATCTATTTGTACCATTCACTTCTGGCTGTAGGTTTGTACTGTGAAAACCCCAAAAGCTCTGGGGTGAAGGGAGAGTCGGATCTGAGGTAGTGATTCAGTCTCTTTTTCGTCTCTTTTTCAGATATGAAGTATATCAGGGGGGTGATATTTTAATCTGAGGTTTATTAATAATCTTCTCACACACAGGAACTGAAAGTTGCAAGGCTTGCTTTGAATCTGGGGCTCTCCCATGTGCAACCAAATGCATTGCCAACAAGCTGCAGGTGCACGCCATATGAGCAGAGGAAAACCTAGGATGTGAGTGAGCAATTTGATGACTGTTCTGTGCTCAGAATGTACTCATGTCAAGGTGACATTTCTCTGGCTCATTCTCTCTCCCTGTTTCATATTGAGGAGCTGTAAATCTTTTTTCCGCTAGGCTCCTTTTCTTTTTTAATGCTTAATAAATGCAATTCCTAAATGCTTTCACAGGTGATTACTGTGGGAAGTTGGCCAGCTTCTTCTTCATTCCTTTACATGGTTCAATAAGCAAAAGGAAACCAAGCGACCATATGAAGTGTGCTGGTGCAAACAGCTTTGGCCAGTCCTGGAGGGGTTTATCGGCTGCTTGCTGTAATGACCACTGTCGGAAATGCTTCTACTGATGTTCATAATTTTAACTTCTCCTCCTTTTACTTGAGAGACCCTTATTAGTAAAGTTGTGCTATTCACCTGAGTTTCGTTGTTTAATTTAGGGAAGCAGCACTTCAAAGTCTAAACATTAATTCATTGTCCTTGGGTATGTCTAGCTGAGCTGAAAATTACACCTCCAGCTCCAATGTAGACATAATCTTACAGTAACCTGATGGGACATTGTAGGCATTTAAGCCCCAGTTCTGCAAATATTTGCACGGTAACCCCAAAGAAGTCAGTGGAGCTATTCTAGTTTGTAAAGTTAAGCATGTACGTGACTGCAGAGCTGGAGGCTTAATGTGTTGCCTACTCCAACCATCTCCTTGTTTTTAGACCTACTAGGTCCTTTTCACGTCTAGTATATCTCCCTGAGGCAGAGATCGATCGATACCTTCACTGTTTGAATGATGTTCTGATAGCTCCAGCATGAATGAAGGTGCAAAGGTTTTTGAATAAATTAGACAGAACTAGTGACAGTCCCATCCCATCAGATGGCACTATTTGTTTAAAAGAATATTTGTTATGAATTCAGCCCCTTTTTAACATAATGAGTTGTTCACAAATTTATACTGATTTTCTTTGATCGGATTCATTATACATAGGCATTTGCTAAATAGTCTCAACGAATAACGTTCAGGAGCTGGGCCGTTTGCAACTGTCTACTTTCTTTGTACATTCTTTGAGTAGTGCAATTAGCCACTTGAGTCACATACTTTTATTTTCACTTTGCCGATTGGATGAGAGTAATGCGTGTGAATATTCAGCTGAATATGGGCTGAAATTTGTAAGAGAATGGTCATTCAAATACTCCTAAATAACAAATAATGGGATCACTCTCCACACTCCCTGTCTCCCCTGAAAAAGAGTGAACCTCAGCCAAACCCTGCATGTTTGTCCATGAATACATTCACAAACCAGGGGTCTTTTACTGCCAAATCAGCTTACCTGTACTTACCTTCTTTACAGGCTTGCTTAATGTCTGTACATTCCATCACTCAGATGAAAGCCTGTTTAAGGGCCTGCTCCCAAGCTTGGTGGAGTCAAGAGGAGACTTTCCAGCCATATGCCAAAGAGGAAGATAAGGATTGTGTCTGCGCTTATTATGCCCTGTCCCATTTGTTGTAATTGGGGCTGTGTGTGAACGGTACCAGGTGAGGCCCAACAGAAGGCAAATGTTCAGTGTTTCTAAAGGATGAGAATGTCCCTAAGATAGGCTGGGTGCCTAAATCTCAAGTGTGGCTTCTTAATTTGCTTCTCTGTGGTTTTGTCTCCACTCACTTGTTTCCTTAGACAAATTCCTCTGTCTGCTTATTTGCATTAGGAAAATGATCATTCTTGGGTTTCCATCTGTGTTGTTTCCTCAGCTCCCATTTTATTTTTACACAGACGGATCTCTCTAATAAATAGTGGGCCAGGAGGCTATTTATACATTATTCATAGGAAGTTGGCAACAGAAGGTCCTCAGAGCATTTCCATCCCACAGATTGAGACACAGAAATCCCCACGGACCTGAGGAAAATGTTCCACAGATTCCCTGTGACTCTGCCAAGGAGAGTTTTCCCCTCAAACTTCCTTCTGCTGTTTGTTTTAAAAGTGACAATTGAGCATTGTTTCCTGCCACAGAGATGGGGCTAAATGGCCTATAATTTCTAGGATCCAGTCTTATTTTATGAATGAATTAAGCCTCACAGCATTGCAATAAATAAAAATATAATAATTTATTTGTCTCACAGCAACACCTCGAGCCCACCAGTGAGGATTGGGTCCCCATTGTGGTCGGCACTGTACGGACACAGTGAGAGACATTCCCTGCTGTTAAGTGCTTACAATCTAAATAGGAAAGACAGACAAAGGGGAAACTGAGGCACGGAACTGTCAAGAGTCTTGCTTGAGGTCATGCAGCAGAGGCTGGAATAGAACTCAGGCCTCCTGCTTCCCAATCCAGTGCCCGTGGACCACGCTGGCACTCTAAATACGCCTGCGGGAACTAAGGCACCGAGGTTTAATGACTTACCTATGGCTACTTGTGATCGGCAGATGCAGCAGGGGCCCAAGAACCCTCCCTCCATTTGCTTGCCCTATGCCAGGACCAATGACAAACACAATTCCTGCATCGAAGGCACAATTTGGCATCTGTAGCAGAGCCAGTTCTTCCAATTCCCAGGCATGTGGCTTAACCCCAAGATTGCCTCATTTCCCTTGTTGCTAGGGCAGACCTTTTCCATTAAGGCTCTCCCTGTCTGGTTTCTTTCACACTGACAGAACTGCCTGCATCCCTAATTAACATCTAGCTCTTCAGCTCTGCGCTCTTACTTGCTGATATTTTGACACAACCATGCCGCAAAATAGGATGCTGCTCTCCCACGTGCTTCAAAGAGAAATGAGGAGTCACAGAAGAATTACACCCACTCATAAGAGCAAGGGAAATCCTCTTCCAAAGAAGGAGCATCCTGTTAAAATAAGGATGTCTGGCAATTTATTACTCACGCTTAATGAAACCATGGCAGACAGCAAAGCAGGAGGTGCACACAAGGGAGAATAGAAATGAGCGTCGGCTTGAAATACAGTGAAAGGGGATGGTAGAAACCTCTCTTGCCATTTTATTAGTGTGAGCTTATTAATAGATTTAAATAGACACTGCCATGCACATGTGGTGTCCAAACTAAGGTCTTGTCTACACAGTGGGGGCGGTGTGTATAGCACATGTGGCTACACACAGCAGTGAAAAGCAGGCTGCGTCCACACTGTGGTGTGTAGCTACACATGGCAGTGAAAGGCTGTGGCCAGAGGGAGGCAGTGGGAGCGGGGAGGCAAGAGGACACTACGCTGCTCCAATGTAGACATGGGAGGCCCTATTAGGCATATAGAGAGCTGGGTAGGGTACACAGGGGCAGCTCCAGGCCCCAGCACGCCAAGCCGCAGGGTGTGCTCTGCCGGTTGCTGTGAGGGCGGCAGGCAGGCTGCCTTTGGCGGCTTGCCTGCGAAGGGTCTGCTGGTCCCGTGCTTTGGCGGACCTCCCACAGGCATGCCTGTGGACGGTCCACTGGTCCGCTGAAGCCGCTGGACCGGTGGACCCTCCGCAAGCAAACCGTCGAAAGCAGCCTGCCTGCCGTGCTTGGGGTGGCAAAATGCCTAGAGCTGCCCCTGAGGTACACACCCTTAAGCTCTGGTGAGCCTTTACTCATCTCACTTACACCATGCCTCGCTTTCTACACCGCTATGTATACCCATGCTAGAGATGTGCACCTTTTCTGACAAAAATTATACTCTCTACAGCCAAAATGCTTCTGAAATAAATGTAGTCAAACTTTACTAATTCTGGGTCACTGAGAACGAAAATGATGCTTAAAATTGTTGATTGGCTCTAGTCTAGCTCTTGGGCTCCAGACTACAGCAGTGGAATCTCCTGGCAGGTGATGTT
>NC_133771.1:14420018-14584046 GCF_003597395.2 Chelonoidis abingdonii | reverse complement strand
AAAACTTAAATATCTTAGAAACAGTAGCCAATCAGTTGTTTTAATTGTCATATTTGAATTCAGCACATCAAAATACATAATAAATACCACATTTTATCTCTGAAGCAGACGACTTCTCAAAAATTGTAGACCAGTGTTATTACATGACTCCAGGTGGGGTGGGGTAGGAGCCCGAGCCCCCAGCTCTGCCACATCAGTCTGAAGCCCTCGGGCTTTGGCTTCATCCCCAAGAAGCAGGGCAGGAGCTTCAACCTCAACCCCAGGTCCCAGCAAATGTAATGCTGGCCCTGGTGACTTTGTTAAAGTGGGGTCAGAACCCACAGTTTGAGAACCGCTAACAGATTTTAAAACCAGGAGGAACCATTAGCTCATCCAGACTGACCTACTGCATAGTGTGTATCACAGGTAGCATTTGCAGAAAATTTTCAGCCAAAAAATAGTGTTTTGTTGAAAATGAAAAGTTTCATGAGAAAATGTTCTTTTTGATGACTTTTTTAAAAAATATTTGGATAAGAAATTTCAAAATGACGTGTTCAGTTTGTTTTTCTGAAAATTGAAAATGTTTCAGAATTTCAGATGTGTGTTTTCTCCCTGACTTTTCCTGCTCAACTCTGCAGACTGGATGGAGTGTAGGGCCTGAGGGGTTTTATTTTATTCCCTTTGTCCAGTCTAACGCTTCAAAGCTTTTCCAACTTTAGGAAAACGAAAGATTGTTTCTCTGCCGCTCTGTAACTGCAGTAACTAATGTTCGTAAAGGACCCTTAGATGCTATGAGATCTCTACATACTGAAAATACCCCATCCTTCCCCTCATCCAGCCTTGACAACGGCTGACTCTTTGGAGGAGCGACAATGGTACCAGTGAGTCTCAAGCTCATTTGGGTAAAATCAGATAGTCAAAGAACTGTTAGGACAGAAAAGGGCCATTTTACATTTCTGTGGCTGTAGTTTTCTCATTGAAGCTTTTCACCCTGGCTGCAGTTTAGGAATTAGCTATGTAGCTATATTTACCTTTAAGAAAACCTTGCTTCTAAAGTATGAAAATAAAGATTATAAAAATTTAGGGCTAAATCTCCAATGCATGTAAATCAATGTCACTCCATTATTACAGGGCCAGATCTTCAGCTGGCATAAATCATTGTCATTCCATTGACAGAAGGCCAGCTCCTCAGATGGTGTAAATCAGTGTATCTATGCTAATCTTCAATGGAGTTACGCCAAGTTTCATTGGCAGAGACCTGTGTAGAATGTAGCCACTAAAAATAGGAATGTTCCAACTTCTGCTCTCAATTAGACAGGTGTAAGTCCAGAGTAATTGCATCAGCTTCAGTCGAGTTACATGGGTTTTACACCAGTATAACTGAGTTTAGCATTTGAACTGGGATGTTTAGCACAGGGCATTAACAGGACAGGACTTTCCCCATGCTTAAAAGAGAAACCATGACTGTGAATTATGAAGCCACATCCTCACTGGTGGCAATAAATTTGTATAAATCTTCTCCCCCTGTGCTCTGGCTTCTTGCATGCTGTCTCCCCTGTCTGTTTATCTCTCACTTGTGAAATATATTATAGTAGCCACGTTTCTGGGGGATGAAAGGCCTCAATAAATTCACTTTTTCTGCTGTGAGCAGATAGCATGCTGTGGAAAGCCACACTAAGAATATGTATATTTTTAAATGGCCATTATTCCCGTTTTGCCATTTTCACAGGTAGGTGCTTTTACACTGGCCCCACTGCCAAGTTTTTCTTTCTCGCTCCAACTCTGAGCACATTTTCAAATTACTATATTTTATTCATGCATCAGCAAAATGTGTATGAAAAGACAGACACATACGTGGAGGGCCAAATCCTCCCCTAATATAAATTGGCATTGTTTCACTGACTTCAATAGCTCCACTGACTTCAACAGAGCTATGCTGATTTACACCAGCTGGGGATCTGCGCAGCAGAGTTTTGCCAGATTAGGTTCCGTGCCATACTGGGCTAATAGTCCTACTATATTTTTAAAAAATTATGTGCTGAGTGTGTTACAGAGATGGTAAAACTAGCAAAAAGACTATGAAAATAACCATATTTCTTTCTTTCTTTTTATTGTTTGTGTTTAGCGCAGAGCATACTGTTATCTATATATCCCATCATGCAGGTATGGCAAGTCAGCCATCCTTAGTTCTGAGGGGCAGGATGGAAGGTGTTTATTATCAAGTTTCAGATTGTTAACCCATCTTCAGCTAAAGTTCAGCAGAAGTCCAGGGGCCAGCTTTCCCTACACCAGTAAATTGGCTCAGTGGTGCAGGAAGCAAAAAGCCTAGAGGCAGTAACATCTATGTTGACTCCCAGAAGCATCAAGAGAAGTTCAAACCTCAGGGGGGAAAATGTTCTAGACTCCCCTGAGGAAAGTTTCAGAGTCATAGTATGAGCAGAAATCATTTCTCAAGTTCTCCCCTGGTTTTCTCAAAATACTGTGAATACTGATGCAGATTCTATCCTCACAGACAGAAGAAAAGCAAAAGATGATAGCTTTTGATAGACATTGTACATAAACTTTCAAGCATTGAGAAGCATCAGATGCACACATCTTATGGAAGGGGAACAATGAGCAAAGAACAACCAAAGTTAGCTACTTATAAAACCAGTTCCCATGATAACTCAACAAAATGTAAACAATATGAATAAGGAATCAACACTATTTTATTCCTATTCTGAGGCCATCATCCTGGTATCTGAATGGCTTAATACCACGATTCATATCAGCTGAAGGCAAGGAAACTCTTCCATTTCTTTTGTGTAATTATCTCCCCTTCATCCAGTGCCCTTTTACTCTGCAGCATATAATGGCATACCTAACCAAGGTAATATAAATGTGTAAGAATATGGTAGTATCCCTTTAAATAGTTTGTTAGCCCTCTAACAGCGCTTACTGTGTCTGTGTTTTAGAAGCCAGAAACTAGTCAGAGCTACTGTGTGGTTGTTGTATAAAGAGTAAAAGACACAATGAAGCCTAAAAGTCGAGAGGCAGATGCTTTCCAAAGCCAATGATGTTGCACCAGAGGAAGATTTGGCTGTCGTACCTACTACCCTGATTATTCACATGGGGATTGGAACTGGGAGTCGATTCTGCTCCATCCCCCAGCAGCTTTGCTCTGATATATGTGATAGGCTGGGAAGGTCTGTTCTAGAAAGGGCAGCGTATCAAAAACAGCTAGAGGAAGACATAGCCTCAGCGAGAGTTCGCTCATATGGAACGCCCTAGGCTGCATTTCTGCTACCCTCTCTTCTTTTAAATCCTCCTAAAGAGAGGGAGTTAGCTCAGTGCCTATCTACAGTTATTTATCTGAGTGAGCTGCTCATGTACACGGTGGCAGGTGGTTGAATGATGTGAGGGACCAGCATAAAGCCACACAACTTGTCCCCACTTTCTTCGGCTTCTGGGGCTCCCTGCTGTTGTCTCCAGCTTTGATGGCCAATCTCCAACTTGTAAACAGTTATCACCTCCCTCAGCGTTTGGGTACTGGTTGAAATAGGCAGGAGATTTTTCTCTGAAGCCAGCTGGGAGCCATTAGCAATTATCTTCAAGAAGTCATGGAAGACAGGTGAGGTACAGGAGGTCCCGAGAAGGGCAAACAGAGTATCTATCTTTAAAAAGAGGAATAAAGAGGACCCAGGAAATGATAGACCAGCCAGCCTAACTTGGATACCTGGAAAGATACTGGAACAAATTTTTAAACAATCAGTTTGTAAACACCTAGAGGATAATAGGGATATAATGAATAGCCAGCGTGGATTTGCCAAGAACAAATCATGCCAAATCAAACTAATTTTATTCTTTGACATGGTTTCAGGTGTGGTGGGTGGTGTGTGTATGGCGGAGAAGCAGAAGGTGTGATATAGCTTGATTTTTTTAAAGGCTTTTGCCGCAGTCCCACATGAAATTTTTCATAAGCAAACTAGGGGAAAATGTTCTAGATGAAATTATTATAAAGTAGGTGCACAAATGCCTGAAAGAGTAGTTATTAATGGCTGATTTTCAAACTGGGAAGATGTACCTAGTGGGGCTCCACAGGGATCATTCCTGGGTCTGGTACAGGGCTGAAAATAACTTAAGGTGGCTGAGGTCCTGAGCAAGGTGGGGGGTGGCTCTGGGCCCCCGGAAGGGGTGACGTCTTGGGTGGAAGAGTTGGGGTGGGGCTGGGGCCAGATTGTCCCAGCCAGCCCTTCAGCACTGCTCGGCCCACAGCACTGGGGTTTCCGGCGGCGATTTAAAGGGCCCAGGGCTCCCAGCCACCACCACCGCTAGCACTACCCGTGGGCTCAGCAGTGATTTAAAGGGCCAGAGCCCCAGATCCTTTAAATTGCTGCTGTTACCCCAGGGTTCCGGTGGCAGTTTAAAGAGCCCATTGCTTCAGCTGCTGGTGCAGTAGCTGGGAGCCCCAGGCCCTTTGAATCTGTGCTGGAGCCCCAGGGTAGCGGCAGCAGCACCAGCAGCCAGGATCCCTGGGGCTCTGGCGGTGATTTAAAGGGTCAGGGGCTCCAGCTGCTGCCAGGAGCCCTGGGCCCTTTTAAATTGCTGGGTCCCAGGGAAGCTGCCCCTTTTGGCCCCTGCCATCAGTGTCCCTGCTGGTGTGGTTGGCTGTGTACCGGCTCTTACCGGTATGCCATACCAGACCGGACTGGCTTACTTTCACCTCTGGTCTGGTACTATTCAATATTTTCATTAATGACTTGGATACTGGATTACAGAGTATACTTATAAAATTTGCGGGTGATGCCAAGCTTGGAGGGGTTGCAAGCACTTTGGAGGATAGGATTAGAATTCAAAACAGCCTTGAAAAATTGGAGAATTGGTATGATATCAACAAGATTAAATTCAATAAAGGCAGTGCAAAATGCCACATTTAGAAATGAAAAATCAAATGCACAACTGCAAAATGGGGAACAACTGGCTAATACTGCTGAAAAAAATCTGGGAGTTATAGTGGATCACAAATTGAATATGAGTCAACAATGTGGATGCAGTTGCTAAAAAGGCTAATATAATTGTGGGGTGTATTAACAGGAATGCTGTACGTAAGACTCAAAGGTAAATGTCCCAATCTGCCTGGTGCTGGTGAGGTCTCAGCTGGAGTACTATGTCCTAGTCTGGGTGTCAAACTTTAGGAAAGATGTGGACAAACTGAAGAAAGCCCAGAGGACAGCAACAGAATTGATAAGAGATTTAGAAAAACCTGACCTATGATGAAACATTAGATAAAGTGGGCATGTTTAGTCTTGAGAGATGACTGAGGGGGAATCTTCAAATAGGTTAAGGGCTGTTATAAAGAGGATAGGGACCAATTGTTCTCCATATCCACTGGAGGTAGGACAGGAAGTAATGGACTTAATCTCCAGCAAGAGAGATTTAGGTTAGATATTAGGAAAAACTTTCTAACTATAAATAGTTACGCCCTGGGACTACAACCATACTGCAAACCCTAGAACAGGTTTCCAAGGGAGGTTGTGGAATCCCAATCATTGGCAGTTTTTAAGAATAGTTTGTACAAGCACCTGTCGGGAATGGTCTAGGTTTACTGGTCCTGCCTCAGTGATGACTTCCTGAGGTCCATTCCAGCCCTACCTTTCTATAATTCTCTGGGTATATCTGCACTACAGTAAAAGACCTGTGTCTTGGCTGCACTGGCCCAGGTCAGCTGACTTGGGCTTGCTGGGTGTGAGTTGTTGTGGGGCTAGCAGATAGTATGGGCTCAGACTGGAACATGTGCTTGGAGACACTCACATGATCCCAGAGTCTGGGCTTCACCCGGAGCCTGAACATCTACACTGCAAGATTTAGTCCTGCAGCCAGATCCCCATGAGCCTGAGTCAATTGACCCGGGCTCTGAAACTCTGTGCTACAGGTTTTCTATTGGAATGTAGATGTATCCTAAGATTCTCTCCTTTCCCTGGCCCAGCGTGTACCTCAGTTCTACGTGTCTTCTTGTGGGATAAGACCCAAAGTGAATGAGCAGAGAAGGGAGAGAGGAGAGTTGCATCTAGTCTCATGGCATAGATGCCAACATTCCCCGGTGCCGGTAGGTGCTCGCGTGCCCCTGCCACAACTCCGCCCCCTCCCTGTCCCTATTGGACCCTTTCCCCAAATCCCTGCCCTGACCCCATCTCTTCCCTAAGTGCACAGTGTTCCCACTCCTCCCCCGTCCCTCCCAGCCACGCGAAACAGCTGTTTTGCAGCACAAACTCTGGGAGCTAGGGGGGAAAAGCAGGCACACGGCGTGCTCAGGGGAGGAGGCAGAGGTGAGCTGAGTGGGGCGACGAGGAGCTGCTGGTGGGTGCTGAGCATCCATCAATTTTTCCCCATGGGCGCTCCAGCTCCAGAGTACCCACAGAGTCGACACCTAAGTCTCACGGTACAAAGCAGTAGTGACTCTACTCCCATAACACCAGCCCTGGTACTTGCACCTACACACAGGGGAAATGGGTGACTAGAGAGGTGAGGAGAAAGCTCAGGACACTGCAGCAGGCAATGAGGTTGCTGGCTACCTATGCAAGTGCAAACCTCATGCAAGCTGGATCTCAAGTTTTTGGGGACCAGATTTTTAAGAGCTCACTTCCCATTTAGGCACCTAAATAAAGGCCATTTTTTCCAAATGTGATTGGCTCTTGCCCACTGATTTTGGTGCCTAAATGGGAACTGAGCAAAGCTGGTTGAAATTTCTGCATCAAAACACTTTGTTTTTTGGACAAATAATGGCTTTCTGACTTTTTTTTCTTCAAAATTTTGTGGAAAGTTTTCATTTTGAAACTATTGAAACTTTTATGACTCTCCTCCCCACCACCCAAATTTTTAACAAAACCTGAAAAGAATTCTGGTTTTGGCTTCACATTTATTTGTTGTAAAACCAGAAAATCTTTCCAGGAAATTTTGAAAATTAATAAGCAAAGAAAAAATAATTTTCATAAACATTTCCAGTGACAAATAACTGACACTTTTTGAACAGCTCTAAAGCTAAACTCTTTTGAACATCTGGCCCTGACCAAGCTTGCTGAATACTTTTGAAAGTTTTACCCAAGTTGGCTAAATGTAGACGGTTCTATGGGCGGCAACAGACTATATATGGGGGGAGGGGGAATCACACCATCAGTAAAACTAACCAAAAGCTGATAGTTTCCTAGAGCTCTATATGCTGGGCTCATTAATGAGATGTCTTACTCACAAATGTGGACATAAAAAACTGGGGCTGAGGTGCATGGAAGAGTTCTAACTTCTGCAGTGAATATCCAAATTCTGTTTGGGGGCTCGTGTTTGAAAAATGGGTTGTCTCCTGAGGGCTGCAAGTCCATTATTTGATGGAAAACAAATCCCAGACTGACTGCCACAAAAGAGCCTTGTGTGTGCCGAGCACTCGCTCTGAATTGCAAAGGGGGAGCTGCAAATCCAGCTGAAAGATTTCCACTGTCGGTGCTAGAGCTCCACGGAGTCAGAGCCCCTCTGTGCCAAGAACAAACACATCATCACCACCGCATAATGCAAACATGATGCTCTTGTAATCTGCTGCAGGACGGTGGGAATCTGCCTCCCGGGAGAAGAGGCAGGCCGGGAAACCCCTTGAAATTTTTTTTTGGTGACTAAAAACCATACTTTATTGAAAGTGTGCAAAGGGCTGTCTCTCCTTTCCAGCTTGACTTTCCCACCTGCAGTGCGCTACTGATTTAATAAGGGCTGAAAGGGATTATCAAGTTGTGAACTTGTTTGCATCCTACCGGGCTGTAATGAATGAGGGGTTCTGTTTAGCTCAGCCTCACTGAATGTTTCTTGGAGAGATCATAGTGCGGGGGAAAGGCAGTAAGTGACCAGCTTTTTGGTGCCTGGTTAATATTTAATGAGTATTACATGATGAAATGGTGGGTACACAAGCTCTCTGTGAATTTTGTAGCTTGTTTCTTCCCACCCACCCTTCTACACTTGCTTGGGGCTAAGAAGTCCTGGCAATGTTTTTCCAGTCTGCTTTGGTAACTCAGCATTAAGTGATTCATTAGGTCTTTTAACTGAAACAGAAAATAGCAGTTTCTTCAAATCCCATGATTAATGATGAGTGGGAAATAGCGCTTTTTGTTGTGGGAGCGAGCGCAAGTCTGTGTGAGCTTTGCCCTCAAGACTCTGCCTAGTTCTGGAAGTTTGGTTTGGTTTGAAAAGATAAATCTTTATAAACATAAGGATGCTTATCCACATGTTGAGGCCTCTCCGCCCAACCCAGGGCTTATATTGTCAGAGACTATTTTCCAGAGTGCTCCCCCACACCCTCCCCATTTGGGGCTCTGGGATTCAACTGCAGGGTGCGAGGGTCTCATGGGCTTCATCCCCTCACATGAAGTGCCCTGGGGCTTTAGCCCTGTGGGGAGAACCAGGGCTCTGGGCTTCAGCCCCACAGGGTGCACCAGGGCTCCCATATGTTTGAAATTATTTACCAGAGCTTTGCTCTGGATGGCTCTGGCTGAATTTAAGGCCTGTCCCTAACTGACCACACTTCATTCTTCCAACACCACATCATCTTCTCTCTAGCTTCCAGTAGTTCCTGATGCACATCATTTCTTCCTGTGCCCCACAGGCCCTCTATGTTCACTGTTAGCTGTGGAGGGCTCAGAGCTGGTGCTCTCATTGCTGTGCTCTTATTAAAATGGGGTGCTGGCCAGAGCTTTCCGGAGTGAAAAGAAGGCTGCAGAGCCCAGACTGCATTCTCCTCCCTCACCCACAGGGGAAACCCTACAAATTGTGGGATGTCAGTTGTCTTCTAGTGTAGCCCACACACCTTTGGGGTGTGGTGTTCTGTCCCATCTAGTGGCACCAAGACCACTTAAAGAGAAAGAGTTAATGAGTCTGCTCTACAGCCTTAGCTAACAGCCAGTTGGCTTTTAGCTCATGCAGTAGAAGCTCATGCACTAAGTTCTAGAGATCCCTGCTTCAATCCTGCTCATTGATGACCAGAGTCTGTTGGTGTTATAAGTGGGGGCTAGTCCAGGATTTCAACTGGGAAGTCTCTGAAGCCCGGGACATGCTTCCCAGCTAGGGGAAGTATATAACCCACACACCTCCTTGGTGTGGTGTTCTGCCCCATCTAGTAGCACCAGGACCACTTTTAGTGATAGAGAGAGAGATTAATGAGTTTGCTCTACAGCCCTAGCTAACAGCCTGTTGGCTTTTAGCTCATGCGGTAGAGGCTGATACACTGAGGTCCCAGGTTTGATCCTGCCCACCAGCAAGCGGGGTCTGTCAGCATTACACTAGCACTTCAATTAGTCTCTGACATTTCCCCAAAATGGTTCATCACAATTCAAGCTTGGTGTGGCTAGAGAATGAACAGCTTCTTTCTCCCTAAACTTTATCTGTTTTCCTGATCCTCCATTAGTGTTGGCATATCCACCATTTTGCCCTGGCCCTGTTCTATTCCTTATCTTTAAGATGATGCACAGTTCATACCCAAACTACATCTTCTACCCTGTTCCTTATGACATCACCACACTCCCTCTGTTCCACCAGTGATTTTAGCTTAGACATTCATTCATGTTCTTTCCCCACTCCCGTCTGTTTGTTCTTGCTGGCGGAGGGGGAAAGTTGGGGGGAGAGGAGGAGAACCTCTCAGTCCCAGTTCACCAAGTCACCACCTGGCTCTCGATTACTGATGAAGAACGACGTGTGGTTCCTATTTGTTGCTCACCCTCTGACTAACTGCAGCGACAGAGCCAGCGTATTTACAGGTAATGTCAAATAATGTTAATCAAGCTCTTAACATGCTTGGGTTTTGTAGAGGTCTTTATTTTAGAAAGTACTTGTTGCTTTGCAGTCAGATGCTCCCCCGCTTCCAAGCTCTCAGTGCATGAGCATTGTTCCCGACCCATGTTTTCCAGCTGGAGGAAACATGACAAAACAGTGCAAAAAAAATCTGCTTTGAACTTTAAACTTTATTGGTGAAAGACTAGAAACTACTGTTTGGCCTGCCAAAGCTTTAATTGTCAACTTATGTAACAAAGTCTCTTTAGCCCCGGTTTGCATTCACTAGGGGGTTCATAAAACAAGTATAAGAATCCAGTGATAATCTTTTTTATTTTCATCTTTCACTCATTATTCCCATCTGCCTGAAATGTCAATTAGTGCACACGCTTCCTCGTGCATGAAGCCAGCGGTGTCACTCCCTTGCTGTATGACGCTGTCTATATTCTTATTACTTCATTGTATTATTTGGATCAAAGTTGGAGTTCACTGTTCAACTTTCATGTTGTCTTCAAAGCCATCTTCGTGTGGATTAAAAAAAAAACCCTCTCAAAAGGAACTTTAAATTGAAACAAAAATCGGCAGCTCCACATTTTTCATAGCCATGTGATTAAAATCATATGAGTGGTGGTGGTGGTGGTGTCATCTTGTGAATATTCTTCAGCAGGCGTGAGAGAACCACAAAGCCCAGCTGAATACAAGGCAGTACTCTCTAGTGGTTAAAACAGAGAGCTCTAGGGAATCTGGAGATTTATGGATTCTGCTATTTTAGATGAGCTTGGACACATTGCACAGCCTAGATATTAAATTTTCTATTTCAGTCTAACCAGTCATTGAGAATTCTCACTCTTTCTCTTATATACATATTGCAGAGCACAATGGGAAGGAGTTAGTCTCTAAATAAAAATGTTAAGATTTCACATTCACATTTGCAAACTTAATATTGCATAAATGTAGCTTCTCCCATTCCATTTTCATGACGTTTTAAACACAGCTCACTAGATATCAGGTCTGACTCTGGAAAGTTCCAGTTCTCAAACCAGTGTAATTTTTCAGGCCTTTATTTTACCTGGTATAATCTGCCACATAAGTGGGGGAAGAAGAAAATATTTTCTGTCTGTGGCATGCTGTGCTATGTATGCCCTCAAATCAGCAGTCCATCCTAGCTCAGCAAAACACTGAAGCATGTGCTTTTAATGCCCATTGAAGTTAAACACACGCTCATGTGCTTTGTTGAACATGGTTAGCCTAATGTAAGCGTGTACTTAACTGCTTTGTTGAACTGGAGCCTATATCAAATTCATACTTAAGAGGGGTCAGAGTCAAAATACCAGCTACCCATGACACAGGTGCTGACTTTCCAAAGTGCCAGGGGGTGCTCAACCCCCTGCTCTGCCCCAGGTCTCACCTCCACTCCACCTCTTCCTCCAAGGCTTCTTCCCCGGCCTGCGTTACCCTCCGCCCTGCCTTTTCCCGTCCAGTCCTGCCCCTCCCCCGAGCGCACCGCCTCCCCACTCCAGCCCTGGAGCACCCACGGAGTTGACACCTGTGACCCATGGATTTCTGCTCAAGATGTCTAGGCAGATTGGTAACCAAAAATGAGACGGAATTGAGCATTTCTGCTTTATTGCTATCCAGCTCCCCTGCCATAGCAAGAAGGGAAAAAATTCAATAGAAGAAACTGAACAACAGTGGACAGAATCGCAGCTGGGATTTTATTGTCTGTGCTATGGATTGTGTCTCCTTGATAGATCTATAGATTTCCTCCACCAAACATGAACCTCTCATAGGACTTACAATGATCTCCCAGTAGACATGAAACATTCTCCATGATAAATATTCATTTGGCAGATAGAAATGTGTCTGAAAAAGCGAATCTGGAAATTAGGACTCAGTGCCTCAAAAGGGAAAGTGGCCGGAAAACGAAGTGATTTTCATATTAAATAACAGTCAGAAGACTCCAACGCTGCTTGATTTCTAGGGTCCTTCTTCCACAGCTGCAGGATAAGAGGAATTCCCCCAGCTATGTATTAAGCGCTTGCACAGAAGACATGTTGTTAAAAACTTGTAAATGGAGGCCAGAAATGTAAGATACTTAGAATGTGCATTTTATTATAAATATTGAAAATGGGCCCATGTTTGATGGAGAGTTTTGCAACAGATGCACAAATATTTTAAGCAAAAAGGACTCATTTGTTAGTTGAAGCAAAGCCATGTGCCCTTTTTCTAAGCTAAAATGATGGGCAAGTTCCTGAAATAAGATTTTTTTTGCTCCAAAAAACATATACAAATGTGGAAACAATAATTTTGTCAAGTTTGTAAATAAAGCAAAAGTTGGGGCAGGGAGATAAGTAGTGGGAGAAACACAATATGAAATACTGAAAATTATTATGCAAAATACTGTGAAACAAGAATGCTGAATTTTGCAAAACTCTGTTGTACTTCTGAATGTACGCAGGGCTGGCTTTGCTGCTGATTATCTATAGGTTCATCAAAAACATTCTGAAGACTTAGGCAGTTCAGAAGTACTGACATCTGGGTGCCACAGGGTAAGTCTTGGGTGGGTGTTTTATTGCAGTGTAGACATACCCTTAGGGTTCAGTGATATTGATTTAAGATTCCTTTAACCTCTTGGTTGTCCATTTAAGTACTATCTTAGTTGGGCATGACCACAAGTTATCACCATCTCATGGTTCTTTGGTGATCTATATGAAAGAAATTAGAGGTCTCAGTGTACTTCCAATTGGGTAAGTGTCCTCATAACAGAAGTTACCACTCCAGTTGGCAAAACTTGGCATTCTTGCTAGTAGTCTCACCAGAGAGTGAATAGGCCTGGAGACTGGACTAACTGTAAGCTTCACAGGATTGGAACAAAGGACTTGTATAATGTCATCTTTTGTTATTGATTTTGCAGGTGTCAAAGCTATGGGAAGAGGTGTTCATAAATAACAGTGAATGAGGCCATTAACACAATCTTTAAACACTGCAGCTCACAGATCAATTTTAGCATTTGGCTTTGCCAAGACACCTTCTGAGCAATTGACTGCAAAAACTATGACATAGCTAGCATCACAGAGACTTGGTGGGATAATATGCATGACTGGAATATTGGTATAGAAGGATACAGCTTGCTCAGGAAGGACAGGCACAGGAAAAAGGAATGTGTCTTTTATATCAAAAATGTAAAAGCAGCAAAGAATCCTGTGGCACCTTATAGACTAACAGAAGTTTTGGAGCATGAGCTTTCATGGGTGAATACCCACTTCGTCAGATGCATGTAGTGGAAATTTCCAGGGGCAGGTATATATATGCAAGCAAGCTAGAGATAACGAATTTGGTTCAATCAGGGAGAATGAGGCCCTCTTCTAGCAGTTGAGCTGTGAAAACCAAGGAGGAGAAACCGGTTTGTCGTTGGCAAGCCATCACAGTCTTTGTTTAATCCTGAGCTGATGTGTCAAATTTTGCAGATGAACCGAAGCTAAGCAGTTTCTCTTTGAAGTCGGGTTGAAGTTTTTTGCCGCAGGAATGCCACCTAAGGTTCCTGCTATTGTGTGGCCAGGGAGGTTGAAGTGTTCTCCTACAGGTTTTTGTATATTGCCATTCCTAATATCTGATTTATGTCCATTTATCCTTTTCCGTAGAGACTGTCCAGTTTGGCCGATGTACATAGCAGAAGGGCATTGCTGGCATATGACGACGTATATTACATTGGACGTGCAGGTGAATGAACCGGTGATAGTGTGGCTGATCTGGTTCGGTCCTGTGATGGTGTCGCTGGTTTAGATATGTGGGCAAAGTTGGCATCGAGGTTTGTTGCATTAAAAATGTACACGCTTGGACTGAGATTGAGATGGAACTAGGAGACAGACTTATTGAAAGTCTCTGGATAAGGATAAAAGGGATAAAAAACAAGGCTGATATCGTGGTAGGTGTCTACTATAGAGCACCTAACCCAGAAGAAGAGGTGAATGGGACTTTTTTTATACAACTAATGAAATCATCCAAAGCACAGGACGTGGTGGTGATGGGGACTTCAACTACCCAGACATCTGTTGGGAAAATAACACAGCAGGGCACAGATTATCCAACACTTGGAATGTATTGGAGACAATTTTTTATTTCAGAAAGTGGAGAAAGCTACTAGGAGAGAGGCTGTTCTAAATTTGCTTTTGACAAATAGAGAGGAACTGGTTGAGAATTTGAAAGTGGAAGGCAGCTGAGGTGAGAGTGATCATGAAATGGTAGAGTTCATGATTCTAGGAGGGAAAACAGCACAATAAAGATAAGGCAGCAAAGAGTCCTGTGGCACCTCATAGACTAACAGATGTATTGGAGCATGAGCCTTCGTGGGTGAATACCCACTTCGTCGGATGCATATAGTGGAAATACTAATAAAGATAATGGATTTCAAAAAGACAGACTTTAGTAAATTCAGGGAGTTGGTAGATAAGATCCGATGGGAAGCAAGTCAAAGGGGAAAAACAGTTCAAGAGAGGTGGCAATTTTTCAGAGAGACATTATTAAGACACAAGAACAAACTATTCCACTGCGTAGGAAAGATAGGAAGTATGGCAAGAGACCCCCCCTTCCCTTGGCTTAACCAGGAGATCTTCAGTGATAAAAAAGAGAGTCCTACAAAAAGTGGAAACTAGGTCAAATTACAAAGTATGAATGTAAACAGATAACACAAACATAAGTATGTAGGAACAAAATCAGAAAGGCCAAGGCACAAAATGAGATTAAACTACCAAGACACATAATGAATAACAAGAAAACATTCTACAAATGCATTAGAAGCAAGAGGAAGACCAAGGACAGGGTAGGCCCATTACTCACTCAGGAGGGAGAACCAATAACAGAAAATGTGGAAATGGTAGAAGTGCTAAATGACTTTTTTGTTTCAGTTTTCACCAAGAAGGTTAGTAGTGATTGGATGTCTAACATAGTGAATGCCAGTGAAAATGAGATAGGATCAGAGGCTAAAATAGGGAAAGAACAAGTTAAAAATTAGTTAGGCAAGTTAGATGTCTTCAAGTCACCAGGGCCTGATGAAGTACATCCTAGAATACTCAAGGACCTGATTGAGGAAGTATCTGAGCCATTAGCGATTATCTTTGAAGGAGCAGCAATTATCTTCCAGGAGCAGCATGGAGATGGGCCAGGTGTAGAGCCTGCCTTAGCCTGGCTACGCCGCTGGACTTTTAGCGCCTAAAATCTCCTGGTTTGGCTTCAGTAAACTCTGGGAGATAAAAGGAGGAGAGGAGTTGATCAGTGGGGCCCAAGGACTTAGAAATGCTTGAGAAACGCTGACCTAGAAGATAATAAGATGATAAGTAACAGTCAGCATGGATTTGTCAACAACAAATTGGGTCAGACCAACCAAATAGCTTTCTTTGACAGGGAAATAAGCCTTGTGGATGGGGGGTGGAAGGAGAGTGGTAGATGTGGTATATCTTGACTTTAGTTATGCTTTTGATACTGTCTTGCATGACCTTCTCATAAAAAAAACTAGGGAAATTCATCCTAGATGGAGCTACTATAAGGTGGGTGCAAAACTGGTTGGAAAACCATTCCCAAAGAGTAGTTATCAGTGGTTCACAGTCAAGATGAAAGGGCATCTCAAGTGGAGTCCCGCATCAGTTCTGTGCAATAGCTTCATCAATGATTTAGATAAAGAGCACACTTATAAAGTCTGAGGACGATACAAAGCTAGGAGGAGTTGCAAGTGCTTTGGAGGATAGGACTAAAATTCAAAATGGTCTGGACCAACTGGAGAAATGGTCTGAAGTAAATACGATGAAATTCAATGAGGACAAATGCAAAGTACTCTGTTTAGGAAGGAACAATCAGTTACACACATACAAAATGGGGAATGACTGCCTAGGAAAGAGTACTGTGGAAAGGGATCTGGGGATCATAGTGGATCACAAGCTAATTGTGAGTCAACAGTGTAACACCGTTACAAAAAAAGCAAACATCATTCTAGGATGTATTAGCAAGAGTGCTTTAAGCAAGACACAAGAAGTAATTCTTCCGTGCTACTCCATGCTGATTAGACCTTAACTGGAGTATTGCGTCCAGTTCTGGGTGCCACATTTCAGGAAAGATGTGGCAAATTGGAGAAAGTCCAGAGAGAGCAATAGAATTATTAAAGGTCTAGAAACATGACTGTGAAGGAAGATTGAAAAAATGATTTCTTAGTCTGAGGAGATGGACAGAGTGGGACTTAAGAGTTTTCAAGTACATAAAGGTTGCTACAAGAGTAGGAAAAAAATTGTTCTCTTTAACTTCTGAAGCTAGAACAAGAAGCAATGGGCTTAAACTGCATCAAAGACGATTAGATTGGACATTAGGAGAAAAACTGCCAACTGTCAAGCTGGTTAAGCAGGACTAACATTGCCTAAGGCGGTTGTGGAATCTCCATCACTGGAGATTTAAGAACAGGTTAGACAAACACCTTTCAGGGGTGGCTAGATAATACTTAGTCCTGCCATGAGTGCAGAGGACTGGACTAGATGAACTTCTCAAGATCCCTTCCAGTCCTATGAGTCTGAGAATAACTATCTTTTTTTTCCTTCCTATTTTGGCAATCACATTGTTGCCATTGTGGTTCCAACATGACCAGCAAATCATTTCGTATGCTGGAAATGAAGAAAGGGAAGGGAAAAGAAGAAGAACAGGATAGCATATTCTCCCCCCCCATGTTTAATAAATTTCTTATA
Source organism: Chelonoidis abingdonii (assembly GCF_003597395.2). NCBI lineage: Eukaryota > Metazoa > Chordata > Testudines > Testudinidae > Chelonoidis > Chelonoidis abingdonii. Next base: position 14,567,568 of record NC_133771.1, on the reverse strand, counting down.
AATATTGTAAGCATGTCACCATTTCAAAGCCACATCAAATCGTTTCTAAATCTGATTTTAGAAACTGAAATGTGAATATATGAGTGGATTAGGGAATAATAAGTAAAAAAGATGTTGATGACATTGGATTACCGAGCATGGAGAATTTAATAGAGGGTGAGTGAGGCAGAAACAAGGTTCTTCTTCGAGTGATTGCTCATATCCATTCCAGTTAGGTGGGTACGCCGGCGTGCACAGCTGTCGGAGAAACTTTTACCCTAGCAACACTCGGCGGGTCGGCTGGGCGCCCCCTGGAGTGGCGCCACCATGTGCCGCATAAATACCCAGCCGACCCGGCACCCTCATTCCTTCTTACCGCCCTGTTCGGTCGTTGGAACAGTGGAGTGTATGTACCTGTACCTCCGCATTTCCTAGCTTACTCGCTCGTTTTCGTTCTTTGTTACTTTAATCGTTTTTGTTTTACATTTAATTAGTTTAGTGACAGTTTAAAGTTTAATTGTTTGTAATAGTTCATGGGGCCTGGGCTCTTCCCCTACCCCGCGCCTGGTACCGTAGCCTGCCTGGCTTGCCGGGCTTTTAAGCAATGTTCGGCCTGCAATAGGCCAATGCCAACAGGGGATCCCCACGACTCCTGTCTTAAGTGCCTTGGGATCGCACTTATCCTCTAAGTGCCCCATTGCAAAGCATTTAAGCCGCGCACGAAGAAGGAGCGGACGCTAGACTCAGGGCGCTCCTCATGGAAGCGGCGTTAGCACTCTCGCCGGTACCGGGTACAAGCCAGCAAGTGAGTGAGGCCGCCCCCCCGGCACCGAGCACGGTCAGTACCGCTAAGGCTCCTCGGCACCGGCTGCAGACGACGCCGAAGGCAACTCCACGCCGCTCCCTCTCTCCGAGGTCGAAGTCGGCTAAGCCGCGGACGGGCTCCTCTACGCCCGCACCGCAGGCAGAGACTGCAACTAAGGCAGACCTCCCGGCACCGACCCCGGCTGCGGCGCCGCCGAAAACAGCTCCGTTGACTCCAGCCCCACGTGGGCCGTCGAGTCCGGCGCCTGGAAGCTCCCCGGCACCGGCCGCGGTTGAGCTAACCTTGCCATCAACGCCAGAGACATTTTCAGCGGCAAGAGACTTGATTTCCATGACGGACTCAGCACCGCCCGTGCCCCCGGCACCGCCGGTCCATGTGAGTCTCTCCAGAGGCAAGCCGCTCTTACCTCGGCCGCCCTCTGTCACCGCTCCGGACAGCCGCCGCTCGAGGTCCTGCTCTCGTCACTGCTCCACATCACGGCGTCGCTCCCACTCCCGCCACAGCTCAGCTTCGCGGTATCGCTCCCCTCGGCACCGCTCCCCTCGGCACCGCTCGCAATCTCGGCACCGCTCACCTCGGCACCGCTCTCCATCGCGGCACTGCTCTCCATCGCGGCACCGCTCCCCACGAAGCCGGTCTGTCTCTCGCTCCCCATCCTGCTATTCGCGGCACCGGTCGAGCTCGCGGCACCGCTACAAGGACTGTTGTTCCCGGAGCAGATCTCGCCATCGGGGCTCGAGGTCCCAGTCGACCTCCCGGCGCCGAGCCGGTCGCAGGTCCCGGTCAGGCTCGTGGTACCGATATCCGTACCGGCACCGGTCCCCACGACCCAAAGCTGCAAGGTCTATTGGCACTTCGGTGCCTACGTTTGCTGCTCCTCCGTGGCTGTCCGGTCAGGAGTCTGCCTCCTCACAGGCAGGTAGTTACTATGGCCGGGACCGAGATACTGACATGCCCACGGGACTCTTTCAAGACACACGTCCCCAGGAGGCAGGACAGCAGCAATGGTCCTTCTGGACACCCTGGGCATACCATCAAGCCCAGGGTGCTCCCCTGGTCCCGGCCCCTACACTTGTTTTGGAACGTAGGGCGCCAGAAGCCACCATATCCCGCCCTCCTCCGGAAGAGTCAGAGGAGCATGTCATTCATCCTCCAGACTCCCCGGAGCATTTCGAGCACGAACCGCCACAGGAGCAGAGTGCCATCCAGGACCCACTCGTTCCCGGGATATCTTCCTCCTCTTCCCCGGATGAGGCCGTGGCAGGGTCCTCTTCTTCGGGGCCGCCGCCAATAGATTTAAGAGCCCACCAGGACCTCCTTCGTCGGGTGGCTCTCAACATAAACCTCCCGGTAGAGGAAGTGCCAGAGGTGGACAATCCGGTAGTCAGCATTCTGGCTGCTGATACCCTGATGCGTGTGGCCCTGCCATTTATCAGGACCATCCAGGCTGCTACCGATACCCTGTGGCAGTCCCCAGCCTCGATTCCGCCAACGGCAAAAGGGGTGGAGAGGAGATACATGGTGCCCTCCCGGGGGTACGAACACTTGTACGTCCACCCTCCCCCTCCTCTTTAGTTGTACAATCCGTCAACGAGAGGGAGCTCCATGGCCAACAGGCGCCTGCCCCAAAATCCAAAGAGGCTAGGCGGATGGACCTGCTCGACTGTAAGGTGTACTTGGCAGGTGCCTTACAGCTCCGAGTGGCCAACCAGCAGGCTCTGTTAAGCCGCACCATACAACTGGAGGAGGGCCGACCGGAGTTGCTGCCACGCGACTGGCAGGAGTTGCAGCCTTGTGGAGGAAGGCAAGAAGGTTGTCAGACCTCCCTCCAAGCTCCCTGTGACGCGCCGAGATTCTGCACGCCCGGACTGTACCTCGGTATCACAATGGGCGATCTCCTGGCTCCAGGCCTCAACTGCCACCGGAGGTACAGAACACCATACAGGACTACCTACGAGGCAGGTTTCGTTCTCGGACAAAACGGCCCCCTCGGCTGCAACGGTCTAAAGCACAACAGGTCTCATGGGTAGCTCGGATGCACACCCTGTGACCACGTAGCCCTTTAGGCCCAACCCCCCGCCCCTACTTCCTCGCTCGACCGGCAGGATTCACAGGAGCGAGGCCGGGTTGGCGGAAGGCGCCGTACTGGCTCCTCATGCGGGGCAGTCTCAGGCCCCTCTAAGGCCCCTCCAGGGCCCAGAGCAAACTTTTGAAGTACGCCGGGACGGTAGTCCGACTCAGCTCAGGATCCTTTTCCCCCCTTTTCAACGCGCCTTTCCTACTCCTTCCACGTGTCACACTACTACACGACCAGATGCTGTGCGCACGGTGAAGCAAGATAACCACCTCCAGTTTGGCTTCATCCCCGCTTATTCCACCTCCCGCCCAGGTCCTCTTCAGACCCCTCTTCCACCGATGCAATCCTCTGGCACGAGGCCTGCAACTCTCTCCTCAAACGCAGAGCCATAGCAGGAAGTTCCGCTCACCGATGAGGGGGAAGGATTCCTCTCCTCCCGCTCATCTCCTCATTCCCAATCAAGGAGGCTCCGACGATTCTGACCTGCGGGTCTCAACAATGGCGCTGCGGCAGTTGAAGTTCCGCCGATGGTCTCCCCCTACCGGGAACTACTATGCCTTGGCCTTGACCGGAAGATGGTAGCCGCCCTTGACAGAAGGATGCGTATTCACATAGCGATTTCCCCGCAACAAACTACCTCGGTCACCATAAACATATACCATTTCAATTCGCTGTCCTCCCTTGGCCGTCTATGGCCCGAGGTCTTTACAAATGATGGCAGTCGTCGCCGCACACCTCGCAGGCAAGCGATACTGCTTCCCGATCTCGGACGACTGGCTCATCACAGACACACTCGCGAAGCCCAAGTCCGTCAGCACGTTCCGTGATACGGACCTTCGATCCGATTTGGGCCTCCCCTCCTCAACGCGGGAAAGCCACTCCATTCCAACGCAGAGCTGGACTTTCATCAGAAGCGACCCTGACTCCTCCCCGCACAGCCTTTTACACAGCCCCTTTAACCTACGATCACCTCGCTCATACGCAATGCAGTCGCTCTCTCACCTCGCTCGCAACTGCCTCACTCTGCATGGGGCATATGGCCGATGCACTTAGTCACCAAGTACCCAGGCTCCACATCGGCCCTTGTCAACACAGTGGCCTCCACCCTCAGTCTTTCCGCCCGGAGCGGGATTCCCTGGACTGCTGATCACGATACCCTCCGGTCCCCTCCGCTCCCTCGACGGTGCTGGACCCGTCTCTGTTGGCGGGATACCCTTTCATCCGCAGCAACCGCACTAACCCTGACGACGGAACACGTCATCCCTGCGCCTGGAGGGCCATCTCGGTCGCTTGCAGAACCCGGACGTTCGGTCAGCCGACGAGCTCAACCCCATATCAATGTCGGGACCTAAGAGCGTTCGTCTAGCTGCAGACTTCCAACAGCACCTTCGCTGGCCGTTGTGTTTCGGTTTCGGCACCAAACAGCCATGTGCTACAACACAGCAGAGGGAGGACCCACTCGTCTCCCCTGTGTCGAGGCTATCAACTGTGGGACTTCTGTATAGCCCTCCAGGTGGACCTAGTAGCATCCTTCCTCCCAGTGAGTCCGAAACACCTGCGGATCGGCTGACAGGCCTCCTCTGCCCACATGGGTCAATCGCCGGAACTCATTTTACTCGTTTTCCAGAGTGGGGGTTTCGCCCCTCACTCTAACAGGAAGTGCAGGAGTTGTGCTCATCCAGGGCCCTCCCCGGATCGCTGACGGACCGTTCTCCGGCCTGACCATGCACCTGCGTTTAGCCTTCCTCCGTTTCCTTTGGTGCACAGGTCCTGCAAGCCTGCAGGGGACAATGCGCATCTAAATCTTGGAATCCGCCTGCTGTGCCCAGGCACCCTGGTACACACCCTCCTGGATCTGTCGGTAGCCGCTCGTTCCCCTCCCTGTGTCCCGGACCTGACACCACACGAGGATGACAACGGAGGCTCGGCATCCGGACCTCCGATCCCTCCACTCACGGCGTGGCTCCTGCATGGCTGAGCTGAGGAGTTGTGCTGTTCAATTCAGCTGCGCATCCCTCTTAGTAGCAGGAAGCCTTCCACCCGTCGGACGTATGTGGCCAATGGACGTGCTTCACGGCCTGGTGCACATCGCACGATACTCTCCTTAAGGCATCAATCCCGACGATCCTAGACTACCTCTGGCACCTTAATCAGGAGGGTCTGGCGACTTCTCTCTTTAAGGTGCACCTGCAGCGATATCCACTTCCATCCGGGTGAGGGTGCTACTCGGTGTTCTCACCCGGTAGTCTCTCGCTTCATGAAGAGCCTGGAGCGTACTTATCCCCCCGCTCGTCACCCAGCCCCCTCCTGGACCTGAACTTGTCCAAACAGACTTATGTTACTGCCTTGTGAGCCACTTGCGACTGCTCGCTTCTCTACCTATCGTGGAAGACGGTCTTCTTAGTGCAATCACCTCGCGCGAAGGGTCTCGGAGATCAGAGCCCTCACTGTAGACCCCCGTACACTGTCTTCTCAAGAGACAAAGTTCAACTGCAACCTCATCCAGGCATTCCTCCCAAGGTGGTGTCTGCCTTCCATACTACAGGACATCTTTCTCCGGTTTTCTTCCCAAAGCCTCATGCCGTCGGAACAGCAGCTTCACCCTTGGATGTCGCGAAGCGCTAGCTTTCTATGTGGAAAGGACCAAGCCCTTTCGGAAGTCCCGCAGCTCTTTGTGGCCGTTGCGGACGGATGAAAGGTCTGCCAGTCTCCTCCAGAGGATTTCCTCCTGGGTCACAGCCTGTATCGCATGTGCTACGCGCTAGCTCATGTTCCCCTTGGACGCCTTACAGCGCATTCCACCAGGGCTCAAGCTTCCTCAGCGGCCTTCCTGGCGCACGTGCCTCATCCAAGAGATTTGCCAGTGCTGCGACCTGGTCATCGGTCCACACTTTCGCCTCGCACTATGTGTTGACAACGTCTGAGACGACACGCCTTTGGGACGGCGGTACTCCAGGCTGCCACGTCTCACTCCGACCCCTCCGCCCTAGTAAGCGCTTGGACCACCTAACTGGAATGGATATGAGCAATCACTCGGAAGAAGAACAAGGTTGATACACCTTTGTAACTGTTGTTCTTCGAGATGTGTTGCTCATATCCATTCCACACCCACCTTCCTTCCCCACTGTCGGAGTAGCCGGCAAGAAGGAACTGAAGGGTGGCCGGGTCGGCTGGGGTATTTATGCAGCACCATGGTGGTGCCACTCCAGAGGGCGCCCAGCCGACCCGCCGAGTGTTGCTAGGGTAAAAGTTTCTCCGACGGCTGTGCACGCGGCGCACACACACCTAACTGGAATGGATATGAGCAACACATCTCGAAGAACAACAGTTACAAAGGTGAGTAACCTTGTTTTCAGGATACTTTGGCCAGGTCCAGAGCAGTTTTTTTAATAGCCCCCCTCATAATAGAGAAATGTATTCGAGTCATCCCATCATCTGAGTTAATTTGTTTTGGAGAAATCAGATCACGGATAAGCTGTGATGCAGTGCAGAATCCATAAATGGGAACATCCGGACACCGAACTACTGGGATTGCCATGCTTTGTGGAGAGATGCCTGTGCAGAAGAAATGGAATGAAGTGTAACAAATATGGGATTTTGCTGGCAGCTTTAGTACATTTAAATGCATCCTCAGCTTTTGGGTAATGTCTTTGTTTTGGATGATATGTAAACATGTCAAAAATCCTGTCTCCTGCCTGCCCTTCATTACACATGACAAGGAAGAGATTTCTCCGGCCATCTGAGGAGTAGGAACAAATAGGGATACATCTGGGCATGCTGAGCTTCAGACTGAGTACCCTGAAGGGGCACTGAGGAGTTAATTTTGAAACTGGCCTTTCTGTGGATTAACTGGGACAGCCTAATTCCTTTTGCCATTGAAAGGCAGGGTGGCATTAAGCACAGCTTTGTATTGAAGCATGTCTAGAGTCCAAAATGGAAGCCATGGCTTTTTCCAGTCCTGAATGTATATGTTTTATTTTTAATAATTATATTATTAAAGTATTTACAGTGGGACCTACTGTATGTATAAGTAGGGGGAGACAGAGTTGTGAAGGAACTTAGAAGTGAGGACAAGAAACTTAAACTTTGTGGTTTAAAAGGGAGGAGCCAGTAAACGAGCTCTGATGATGCGAAAGTACGGTAACTGCAATGGCTCATGGTAGCAAAAGCAATTGTAATTGTTGCTGCTACCCCTATAATCCTCTTCCCATATGCTACGCACACCTGGAGTCCTCCCTTTATCTCTGGCATATGAAAAAAACACCACACACCACTACAACCAGATAATTGCATAATAGACTTTCCATTCTTGGCTTGACTTGCTATCAGCAATCAAACCCTCTCAGGTACATTAAGTCTTCCCTAATTTTCAGGCAAGAGGAAGAACATTTTTACATCCTGTTGTCTTAAGAGAAAATCCCGCATGCAGTACAGACTATCTCCAAAGAGGTATCTCTTATAAGGCATAGGGTGGGAGATGGTCTGAGACGCTTCTGGTCACTGCATTAACTTCCTTGTTTGGTTGATTTTCTTTCCTTTAGCTTTAGGGTTGAGTGCTTGTGTGAATAGCTGGAGTGAGAGACTGACCTGAACTAAAGTGACTCACCTTCTAGAATAGAGAAGATAGCTCTGTTGTCATGGCTGCTTAGTCAGGCCTTGATCTATCTGGTGAGACAGCCAATGAAAGTGCTGATTAGTCATGAATGCTGGCTTTTGTGATGTGGAAACCTCTCCTTTTGGGACTTAGCCACCAACTCATTGTGTATCACACAAGTCAAACAGCTATAAGATGGCAACAATTTTCCATCATTCTTCATCTGGGCTGGGTCTGAACCAGTGACTGAGGCGAAAGGCTCTGTATCCTATTGCAGTCCAATAAGTCATTTTTACCTTGCTCAAGAGAGAGCTCTGAGTAGCTTTGTGATCATAGAAACTAAATGTGTTGCTCATCATACATCAGGCCTCAAACAAATAATATTCTAGGGCAAAAAGGACCCAAGAGAATAATAGGCCAAAACTGTGGCCATTGCAGAAGCAAAAGATACATAAAGATTCCTTCCAGCAGTCCACATTGGCTTAGTTAAGGGTGGGGAAGGTCATCTCTTATGGCAGTCTCCAACTTTGGAAAGATGACAAGACCTGAATTATTAGTTACACTAAGGCCCCTTTACACCACAGTAAATTACTTCCACTTTAAGGTACCCTGAAGCTGTCAGAATTTGGCATAAATGAGGACCTAAGAACCTAAATTCCACTCCTGGCTGTACAGGATAAACAAAGAGCAAAGGTAGCCGCTCCAATGGGAGCTACAGTTAATTGAGTAGGTCAGCTTTATCTGTCTAGGTTGGGGTCGGCAACCTCTGGCATGTGGCTCGCCAGGGAAGCACCCTGATGGGCCAGGCTAGATTGTTTACCTGCTGCCTTGGCAGGTTCGGCAGATTGTGGCTCCCACTGGCCATGGTTCGCCTTCTCAGGCCAATGGGGGTGGCAGGAAATGGCGCGGGCTGAGGGATGTGCTGGCCGCGGCTTCCCACCACCCCCACTGGCCTGGAACAGCGAACCACAGCCAGTGGGAGCCGCAGTCCACCGAACCTGCTGACACGGCAGGTAAACAAACTGGCCTGGCCCACCATGGTGCTTACCCTGGCAAGCCGTGTGCCAGAGGTAGCCAAACCCTGGCCTAGGTTGTTATATTGGTGCCTATCACTGTAGTATCTTAGCACCCTGCAGAAACCAATGCCAGGCACAACATGGATTATCCTGTCAGGAAAATTATTTATACATACAATGATTACACCCCACAGAGCTCCACAATTGAATGAGAAAAACTGATAGTCTCCCCTTGTTGAGGCCAAGCTGCTGTTACTTTAAAGAAAATGTTTCTATCTGTGTTTGAAAAGGTTAACAGATTTGTGTTCCACCCCCACATCCTTTGGATGAGGGCTGAAGGGATTTCCGCAAAATAGGGTCAAAGGAGCCAAGAGCTTCAACACTCTCTGTTCTCAGTGAGAACGTTGGAATGATCAATAAATTGGCATGGCTGATCTCAGAGTCTGAGGATGTGATGTCTAAGAGGCACAAGCAGCCCCTTTAGATAAGATGGAGCAAGTGAGTAAGTCCAGTAGCTCTGCAGCCAAACCCTAAAGTGGACGCAAAGTCATATGGAGAGCCAACGCTGCGATTTTCAGTACAAGGATGATGTAATGATTGACTGCCATTCAAGTATATAATCTACTCATCTGTTCACAATTTTGAATTACGGCTGAGACAAAGTCTCTACTGGCAAGCCAGTAAAAAGAGGGTGAAAATTACAGGAGCTGAATAATGCCAAAGGCAGGGATCAGCATCTTGGCATCAGCGTCAGGGGACACTGGTTACTTGAAAAGGCAGTTCAAGGTTTAACATGGCCCTGAGATTTTAAGGCACATTATTGGACTCTACACAAAACATTCTTGAGGCCACTGCAGAGAGAGAGAGACACACACACACCCCTATGTCTAGTTATTGCCCCATAAGAACAAGAGAAGCAACTATCCTGAGGATACATAACCAAATCTGAATCCATACCACCCAGACGACGGCTTTGAACATGTACTCTTCTGTGGTGTTTGAATTCCACTTAAGAAAATTTAGAGTCATCCAGCCTGACCTTTAGTAAACCACAAAGGCAACCCGTAAACCACAAGGCTGGAATCAGCAAGAGAGGACAAGTCAAACTAGCGCAGACTTACAACTGCAGCTGGTAATCAGGGATCTCGCAGACATGAGACACCAACAGCAGCTATTTAAGATCATTGGATGTAAAGCTGAATTCACTGTGAACTCAACTGAGATCATCACCCAAAAAGGGCAATAACGCAGGGTGACATTTAATAGTGGTAAGTGGCTGACTTCACTGCTCAGTGGAAACAAAATATTTTTTAAGTGTTATTCGCTGTAAAACCTTGAAATGATTCATCTTAAAATAAATAATTGCTTATGTGAATCTTAGAGAGGAAGACCCATGAAAAGCCTCTTCTGATTGCCTGCCCCAGACTGCGATTGCCTCCTACAAGCTAAGCCAGGGCTTACTTGAATCAGAAACCCTGTTAAATCCAAGGTGCTGTTAGAAGCTGTGCTGATAATTTGGTAAGGAAGGCTATATCTACAATATGGACTTCACAGCAGCACCGCTGCAGCAGTGTAGCCGCTCTGTGCTGGCATGAGAGAGATCTCCTGCTGGCATAATTAAACCACCCCTAATGAGTGGTAGTAGCTATGTCGACAGGAGGACATCTCCTGCCAACGTAGTGCTGTCTACACTGGCGCATTTGTTGGTGAAACTTGTTGGTCGGGGCGATGTTTTTTTCACACACTGACCAACAAACATTTTACTGACATAAGTGCTAGTAAAGACAAAGACTAAATCGCTTCCCTGCAAATCAGGGCTTGCACCAATATCCTAGAGTAATATTGTGGGAGCACGATGCCATCTTTCCAATAAGATGCAAAATTGACATCGTGTATACTTGTGATCATGGAAGATCTTTGGGCACGGTGTATTTTCTACCACTCTGTGCTCTAAATGGAGTTGGTTTGAAAATAATATTTTTGCTGAAAATGTATTTGTGAAAAAAGAATTGAAATTTCAAAATTTGGAAAAAATGTCATCCAGCTGCAATGGGCTGTTGTTGTTCAGTGTTAAGCCCAGAGATAGCTTCATTTCTCTGATGCGCGAAATAATTCAGCGTACCTCTCTGTGGTGTATCTTTATTGTCCAGGTGAGGGAGAGAGCCATTACATTCCATTGTGATTTTTTTGCAGTGTTGTTGCAGCCAGGTTGGTCTCAGTTTATTACAAAGACAAGGTGGGTGAGAGAATAGAAGTTGGTCCAATAAAAGGTATTACCTCATCCTCCTTCTCTCTCTATTATGTTGTGAAGCATTTGTAATGATTTTATTGGCATGGGCTTGCAATGTCTGAATTACTGGGCTGCAGTGAAGCCACAAGAGAATTAGGCAGGTTATCCCAAACAAAGCCCAGGAAAATCTTCTTTTTCCCCATCTCAGAATAGGTATTCTCAGTGGGCCTGATCAAAGACTGTCAAAGCTAATGAAAATTCTCCCATCAATTTCAGTGGGCTTTAGATCAGGTTTTATATAGATTCATGGATTTTTTGGGCCAGCAGGGCTCATTAGATCATCTTGTCTGATCTCCTGTATAACACAGGCCATAGAATTCCAGTAGTGAGCCCAATAATTAAAGCATATCTTTCAGAAAGTCATCCAGGTATCCACTGAAGATGCCTTACAGATTTGGTATATATTGAACAGAAAATCTATTTTGAACTCTATGAGAGTCTCATGGGAACTATAGTTCAAACCCCTTCACCTGTACAACTTGGTTCCTTCTGTACCATTAGTCCAGTTGGAAACAGCTCAGAGAAAGGGAGGGGGGAATAGTTAATACATTAGAAAATAAAGCTAAAATAGGTTTTCTACATGTAAAAAATGTTGCAACATTAAAGTCTGATATTTTGTGACTTTCTAGGTTAGAAACAAGTAATGTGCATTGCATTGCAGAGCTGGGAATTTCCAATGGCTAAAAGGCTCCCTTTGGGATCCTGGTTCTAAAACATGGTATAGTAACATAGGTACCAGCTCAGATCCTCATGGTCCATTATGTATCTTGTCTCTGCCAGCAGCTGCTGTCAGGAGCTTCCAAGGAAGGTGTGAAACACCTGCAGTAGGCAGTTACTGTATAACCTACCCAGGAAGAAAACTTCTTCCAGACCCCTGTGATGTTATTTACATTAGTCAAAGATTGAGCTATGGGCTGAAGCAGGAGAATTTATATCCCTTTGGAAAAAAACCCTCTTGCTTTTAATCTTTAGTATAATAACCCTGGATTTCGTTGTTATCCATTTAACTGTCCAATCATTTCAAAAGAAATCCTGCTAAGCTCTTGGCCTTAATATCCAAATCCTTTTGTCTGGTGGTTAAACAAAACAAGCTTAATAACAGCATTGTATTCATTAGGGCCAAATTCTATCTCACACTCTGGTGAAAACCAGGAGTAATTCAGTTGAAGTCAGACTGGTATAAGCGAGAGAAAAATCAGATCCTGAGAGAGAGAATCATAGAATATCAAGATTGGAAGGGACCTCAGGAGGTCATCTAGTCCAACCCCCTGCTCAAAGCAGGACCAATTCCCAACTAAATCATCCCAGCCAGGGCTTTGTCAAGCCTGACCTTAAAAACATATAAGGAAGGAGATTCCACCACCTCCCTAGGTAACTCATTTCAGTGCTTCACCACCCTTCTAGTGAAAAAGTTTTTCCTAATATCAAACCTAAACCTCCCCCAGAGTAAGAGGCTTATTGGATCATTGTGAGCTTCTCATAGGCAACTTACTAAGAAAATACTCCCTGCAAATAGCAGGGTGCCTTTGACTCTCTTCATTTGGCTTTATTCTGTAAAAATCAAGGGGGTGCTTACCAATTAACCTGAGCAATGACACACTTTATTGGACTGAGCCTAGAGTTGGAGGCCTGAAACTCCATCTCTGCCTCTAATTCCTTATTTGACTTTGTGAAGATCCTTTTACCTCTATAAGCTGAATTTACTACAAGTGTCTTCATCTATCTAATCTGAGTATTTATACCAAGCTCATCACCATGTTAACAGAGTGCCTATTGACTTCAATTGAGTCAGACCCACTAACACAGACCGTTAGTTTGGCATCTGTACTGTCATCTCCAAAATGAGGACAATAATTCTTACCTAACTTCCGCACAAAGATGTGGTGGAAATTCATTAGAAAAGCACAATGAGAATTAATATGCGGTGTGTGCTGAAGTCAACTATCCAAACCTCACCCTTAAACCTATCTATATCAATGCCTATGGACGAGATCCTCAGTTGCTGCAGATCAATACTGCTTCACCCATTTCAGTGGAGTTACTAGGATCTGGTCTATACACCTCTACCTCGAGGTAACGCTGTCCTTGGGAGCCAAAAAATCTTACTGTATTATAGGTGAAACCGCGTTATATCAAACTTGCTTTGATCCACCAGAGTGCGCAGCCCCGCCCCCCTGGAGCGCTGCTTTACCGTGTTATATCTGAAATCGGGTTATATCGGGTTGCATTATATTGAAGTAGAAGTGTATGTCTTTATGATACTAATTGTGAGAGAGAGAGAGTAAATGAGAGTTGAGCCATAAATATCATTGTCATATACACTGGATATTTCTGGATATCTTGATTTTTATACTGCGGCTATCACCATGGTATCTGAGTGCCTATTTCACTGATAGGTGATATGTGCTACCTTCTATATTTTTATTGTTAGCTCTTACCTTTCTCCTTCACACATCTATTCAGAAGAAGTCTTATTTTTCCTATGGTAAACCCCACCCACCTTTCAATGAGTTATAGAGGGTTCTGGCTGGAGATGACCAAAGATGTGGTAGAGCCACAGCTGAAAAATCTCCCCTGAAATAGTGAGATGGATGAGAAATATCATTTGGGTTCGGAGTTGCATAGTACTCACAGCTCTGCTCAGGGCCAGCCATGGGTTTTCACATACGGTATAGATATCCAGAGATAGTGGCCCAGTCACTACTGCCATTTGTATTGCTGCCAGTAGTATTTGATTTGACCCAATGGACTATGTGTTCCTTCTTATTCTATTGTTTTGAGAGCTACTCTGTTTGGGACATTCCAATACTGCTGTAAATTTGTTCAATTCTTTTCCAACATGTCACTCACAAAATATTCAGTGAGTGTTTCTCTAATACTGTCCAGATGAGCTGTGGATTCCAAGACAATGCTGATTTTGGTCTTATGCTTGTGCCTATATGCTACTGTTGGACTCAAGTTCACTCAGAGAAATTACTTTGGCTGGTATGCAGATTTATTTCTCTGCTTCTCCCTACTCCGAGCTGGGGCTGTTCAATTTTGCTAACTGTTGGTGGTGTTTAGGATCCTCTCATGGATGGTATCAGAGGGGTAGCCTTGTTAGTTTGGATCTGTAAAAGCAGCAAAGAATCCTGTGGCACCTTATAGACTAACAGACGTTTTGGAGCATGAGCTTTCGTGGGTGAGTACCCACTTCATCAGATGCATGTCATGTGTGGTTATGGCACTGGCCGAGGAGATCGGTGTTTAATTCCTAGTTCTGCTACAGAGTCCCTATGAGATCATGTGTGAATCAATTAATCTCTGTGCCTTAGTTTTCCACCTGGAAATGGGGTTTAAAATGACTCCTTTTTTCCATTTTTTGTCTGTCTTGTCTATTTAGTTTGTAAGTTCTTTGCTGCAGAATTGATCTGTTACCACATGTGTACAGGGACTAGCACAAAAGGACTCTGATCTTGGCTGGGATCTCAAGATGCCGGTGTAATGCAAATAAAAATCCTCCCCCGACAGAAGTCAATGGCAGCAGCTGGCCCATCATGAGGGCTAATAAAAATTAATTCCTGCTTCCTCAGAATGTAATGTCAATAATTTAAATCCATCCATGAGAGCAGCAAAGAATCCTGTGCACTTATAGACTAAGACATTTTGGAGCATATGCTTCTGTGGGTGAATACCCACTTTCGTACGGAGGCAGCGTAGTGGAAATTTCCAGTGGCAGTATATTTATGCTAGCAAGCAAGCTAGAGATACGAACGAGTTAGCTTCAATCAGGGAGGAATGAGGCCCTGTTCTCAGCAGCTAAAGTGTGAAAAAGAGAGGAAGACAACTGTCTGTAGTTGCAAGCATTCACTAGTCTTTGTTTAATCCTGAGCTGATGGTGTCAAGATTTGCAGATGAACTGAAGCTCCAGCAGTCTTCTCTTGAGTCTGGTCCTGAAGTTTTTTTGCTGCAGGATGGCACTTAAGGTCTCTATAGGTGGCCAGGGAGGTTGAAGTGTTCTCCTACAGGTTTTTGTATATTGCCATTCCCCTAATATCTATTTGTGTCCATTTATCCTTTTCCGTAGAGACGCGTTTGGCTGATGTACAGTGGCAGAAGGGGATTGTGGCATAGTGCGGTATATTACATTGGTGAACAGCAGCTGTGAATGACCGGTGATGGTGTGGCTGATCTGGTTCGTCGTTGATGTGTCGCTGGTGTAGATATGTGGGCAGACTTGGCATCGAGGTATTTGTTGCATGGATGGTTCTGAGCTAGAGTTTACTATGGTGCGTGTGCAGTTCCTCGATGAAAAAGATTTGTTTCAGGTTGGAGTGTCTGTGGGTAGACTGGCCTGCACCATAGGCTTGTGAAAGTGTGGATCATTGTCCAGGATGGAGGTTGTAGATCCCTGATGATGCTTTAGAGGGTGTTTTAGCTGAGGACCATATGTGATAGCCAGTGAGTCCTGTTGGTTATCTTTCTTGGGGTTTGTCTTGCTAGTAGGCTTCTGGTAACACGTCTGGGATAAATGTTGATCTGTTCCTTTTTCTCGGTGCGGAACTGTAGCTTGGTGGAGATCTTGTAGGTGTGGTCTCTGTCTGAGGGTTAGAGCAGATGGGTTGTACCTCTTGCTTGGCTGTGACAATGGATGTGTGAGTGCCAGGATGCGAAGCTGAGGCATGAAAGGTAGGCAAGCGGTCGGTAGGTTTTCGGATGGGTGGTGGTTAATGGACCATCACTTATTCCATGTCTACGATGTGTCTAGGAAGGACCTCCCGTTGGTAGATTGGTAGGCTGAGGTTGATGGTGGGGTGAAAGCTGTTGAAATATGTGAAATTGTTTTCCAGAGTCTCCTTCCCATGGGTCAGATGAGAAAGTCATCAATGGTAGCTAGGTAAAGAGGATGAGTGGACGAGGTCTGAGGAACTTGTTCGCAGGTTGCCATAAAAATTGGCATATTGTGGGACCATGCGGGCCTGCCCCATAGCCGGTCGTGCCACTGACACTGAGATATATAATTAGTCATCCAAATTTGAAATAGTTGTGTGTAGGAAAAGGCACAGAGCTTAAGCAGCACGTTTGTGCTGTGGCATCATCGAGGGATACTTTCTGACAGCTTGTATTCCCAACAAACTATTTCAAATTTGCCCCAGATTCTTTGCTGTTTTACAGATCCAGGACTAACAAGGCTACCCCTCTAATACCATGAGAGGATCCTAAACATCACCAACATTTACAAAATTGAACAGCCCCAGCTCGGAGTAGGGAGAAGCAGAGAAATAAATCTGCATACCAGCCAAAGTGATTTCTCTGAGTGAACTTGAGTCCAACAGTAGCATATAGGCACAAGCATAAGACCAAAATCAGCATTGTCTTGGAATCCACAGCTCATCTGGACAGTATTAGAGAAACACTCACTTCTTTGCTGCTTTTACAGATCCAGACTAACACAGCTACCCCTCTGATACATAACCACAAGGCCTTCCTAGCTGACCTCAACCTTTGTAGTTTCAGTGGATAGCTATCCGATTGGAAATTAATAATGAATATTCTCTGGCAATCTCTGTGATGAAAGACTTCATTAAACTGAATTAGAAGTGGCATTATAGGCAGCACAAGTCGGGATGACTATTGTTAATAAAATGGAATGTGCCCAGCAACATTAAGATCATTGTTATAGAGTGCACTCAGCACTAGATCACCCCCTTACATCAGGGTGTAATGTCATTGGTATTCTCTCCTCCAGCACCTCCTGTAGGCCATCTGCCTCTCAGGGGTGTTCCATGGCTCAGCCCTCTAGCCAAGACACAAAGTTCAAAACCCCTTCTGGGGTAACAAAAAGGTCTAACTGAAAGTCCAAATAAGCTAATAAGTCTTCCACCCCACTCAGGCTCCATTGAAGTGCTCTTACTGGCATTACCTCAGGCTCTGCCCAGGAAACTAACCTGCTCTTGAGGAGTTCCTCTTTATTGCTTCTGGTGTAGCAGGTTTTCCCCCATTGCCTCCCTTCTCCAGGCACTTCAGCATCTTTCCCTAGGAATCTACCTGCTCCTTCTAGGTCTTTGCTCAGGGGTCCTTCTCACAGGCACTTGTCCTTCTCCTGAGGGTTTGTACCTGTAGGAGAGTCCTGTCTTCTCTGCTGTCTCCTCCCTACTGAGCTCCCTCTGACTACTTTTAAGGCCCAAGTGACCAGCAGCTCATCACCCTAGCTCTGTCCTTTCTGGCCAGGAGGCAAGTCATCACCTCACAGCAGTGGACAATGCACTCATTGGGTTTTTTCAGTTGCTAATAACTTTTTTTAAGCATTTGGCATGACCTTTTCCATTTTGGGTGTTGCCTTGAGCCTGGATTTTATTTGAAAATTTCAGTCAAAATGGATCATTCATTTCCTGGAACAAAGTAGTAATGGGCGGGGGGGTGGGGAGAAACTAACATCATTTTGCCCATGTTAAAAAATTCAGATGACTTTTGTTGACAAATTCTAGTTGGTGGAGGTGGGGGAGGTAGTGAAGGGCAATTTGTCTTGGTGCCCTTTACCGTACCTGTGAAAATCCATCCAAATCTTGCCAAGTTAACAGACACTGAAAAAAAAAATCTTTGTGTGCACATGCTCAGTAAAGACACATTGGGGCTTGGCAGCTGAATTTTCCAGAGTCCATATGCACTGAGCATGCTTTAGCTCAGGGTTGCAGGGGATGAGCAAGGTTTTCCCTGACATTGGTCCTCCCACTGTGGTGATAAGCACAGGAACTGAGTCTCTCGTGGGCTGTTAGTACTGCTCCGCCTGTTGCCCAGACAGTGTGGAGGAGAAGGAGATGGCAGCCTGACTCAAATGCAAATGGGTGAGGAGTTGGCCTGTAGTGATAAGGAAGGAGATTGAGACAAAAGGTTGAGGGGTTGGGAGGGAGTTGTTACAAAAAGCCTGGATAGGTGTGGAGGACTGAGATGAGAAGCTGGAGAGGGAACTAGGACAAGAAACCTGAGGGGGTTGGGAGGGTTTGGACTGGGATGAGGAGGTGAGGGACTGGGACATGGAGCTGAGGAGGGGAAACAGACTGGGACAAGGACAGTCTGGAGAGGCCAGAGTTGAAGGAGCCGGTCTTGGAAGGATGGGTTCAAGGATCTGTAACCATTAGAGGACTCTCCCCTCAGAGTCTGGACTAGAACCCTGCATTCCTCTGTTTGTTTGTTTTTGTTTGTTTGTTGAAAACCTAGGAAATTACATACAAAAAACTACATTAAAAGATTATTCAGGTTGCACAATCAAGCACTCGGAAGTTAGGAAGTACCAGAATTAAGGCAACCTGTGCAAATTTAATTTGTCCCCCCTTGTGCTTATGCTTTAGCTACAGTCTTTAATTGTATGGTCACACACTATTTTCTCTGCAGATGGCCTGCATCACTCAGTGCACAGAATGGATGATGCTTACTTAGTGTGGCTCACTTTGTTTTCTCCTCACTGAGCAGTGTGTGGCCCTAGGCCTCACTTTCTGTACACTATTCCAACGCTGCTTCACTATTATATCTGAGTACTTCACAAACATTAATGGATTTGCCTTCACAACACTTCTGTGGGAAAGAGAGCATGATATTATCGCTATTTTACAGATGGGAGACTGAGGCACAGAGATATTAGAATCAAAAGTATCCACTAATCTTGGGGCCCAATCTGGGATTTCTATGGTCCGATATTTCAGAGATAGAGAGACTAGTTTAAATTGGAACTGGGTGTCAACATCCCTCAGGTAGCATTGAAAATTTCAGCCTCAAAGTTTAGAATTGTTCCTTTTCAGTGAACAAGGGAGGTTTTCAAATATGCACATGCTGTACCAATATAAATTGAGGCTTGGAACAAATTCCAGCCCTTGTCCCTTTTCACTTTAAAGTCGAAGGAGTAAAGATGAGAATCCCAGCACACGCTGGAGGCATTAGCTAAATCTGACTCAGTGAAAAAAGGTGGAGGAAGAGAGAAATAGGGCAGATGTTCCAGACCTTCCTCCTATCCTTCATGACTCTGATGTCATTCCAAGGTGGTCCAGGCAAGGTGGAGAAAAGGAGATTTTTTTCATTGAAGCAATAGTTTAAGACCAAATAAATATTTGACATGTGCAGTTCTCTGTTACAGCTGAGAAAACCTAGACAGGGGCTGATCTGAATAGACAAGAATGTGAATTAGGCAGAGATTTTAGTGTGTTGTTAGGCAGTGGGAGGCAGCATGGGCTAGTGGATGGGGCACTGGACTGGGATTCAGGAGACTGGGATTCTCTTCTTGGCTCTGTCACTGCTACACTGGGTGGTTTTGTTTAAGACAGTTCTCTTTGCCATGCCACTGCTTCTCCTCCCACTATGTGTCTGTCTTGTCTGTTGAGATAGTAAACATCTTGGGGTAGGAGTTGCCTTCCCCTATATGCTTGTAGAACGCCGAGTGCCAGTGGGTCAGAAGGCCCCAATTGTATGGTAATATTACTCCGATTTAGGGTTGCCACCTGTCCAGTTTTCACCAAGACAGTCTGGGTTTCGCCTTGTGTCCGGGTGCCATTTGACAAGCCCCGACATCCAGTTTTTTGGATCTGTGGCAACCCTAAGCAGAAGGAAGGAGGCAGCCCAGCAGCAGTCGCCGCCGCCATCTCAGGGGTCAGGCTGCTCAACCTTCGGGGTTGAAGAGGCACAGAAGAGGGCAGGGTCTCGTGGGTCCACTTACCAACCATTAGGAAGGTGGCAACCCTACTACTACCTGCTTCTGCACCATTGTTAATGCTGCATATTTCTTTGCATTCCTCTAGGGTCTAGGTTCTACCCCAGGCACCTAAAATTAACATCCTGATACGTGGTGGAATGACTCAGCAGGAAAGAAAATGCATAATTGTAGCCAGCAAGTTCACTTCCTTCTGGGTAAGTGTTTATAATACTCCGAAGTCTGAGGATGGAGTCCTACCTGCCCAAAGACACTCTCCCCCATAATTGCTTCCCCCAAGCAGCAAGCCTTGTAATACTTCCCCTGAGCACCTGTGCAAAGGGAGGAGGAAGCTGAGCTGCAGTTAACTCTTTGTTCACCAGGGCTAGGCAGTATTCCTGCACGCTGTCACATGCACATCTTAAACAGAGGTTCTAATGTGACCATGGTACAGTGCCTAGCACAATGGAGTCCCAACTGAAATACTAACGTTAAACA
Source organism: Chelonoidis abingdonii (assembly GCF_003597395.2). NCBI lineage: Eukaryota > Metazoa > Chordata > Testudines > Testudinidae > Chelonoidis > Chelonoidis abingdonii. The sequence continues at coordinate 14,547,632 of NC_133771.1, read as the reverse complement.
ATTAAAAATAGTTTGCATGGAGATCGGCAAAGCTCATCAGTTGGTGTTTTGTTTTCCAAAATCAGGGGCTCAGTACACCTTGTCACAGTATATAAAAAAATAGTTGAACTGGAACTGATCCTAAACTAGAACGCTGACATCACTTGAAAGCAGGGCTGGCTCCAGGTTTTCTGCCGCCCCAAGCTGTCAAAAAAAAAAAAATGGCCACGGCAGCGCGATTGTGCTGCTCCACTCTTTGGTGGCAGTTCAGCAGCAGGTCCTTCACTCCGAGAGGGACTGAGGGACCTGCCGCCGAATTGCTGCCGAAGATCCAGACGTGCCTCCCCAATAGTGGCAAGAGGGCTGCCCCTTGGTATTGGCCGCCCCAAGCACCTGCTTCTTTAGCTGGTGCCTGGAGCCAGCCCTGCTTGAAAGGTAATTAGTGCCTAGATATCTAATAAAATGCCTTGAAGCTATGCCACTTTGGACCAGCTGAGGATCTGGCCCCCTGATTTTACATTTAATACTTTTATTTTTTAACCTTCAGTCCTCTTTAATGTAGTAATTTCTATATAGTGGAGGTATCCCTTCAAGGAATGAGTGTATTAAGAATGGCCAAATTATTATGACATTAAAGTCCTAGATAAATTCAGGCATCCTGATCCTCAGCTGGCTTGGATCAGCATAGCTCCAGAGACTAGATGACAATTCTTCAAATGACAAATGGCGCAATCCAAGATGAGTTCAAGTCCAACTATTCATACATATACACAATAGAGTGCCCAGATTAGGTCCCAGAGTAATCTCAAATGAAAATAGGCAGTTATAGGCTATCAGGAGAAAGCTGTGCTAAATGGCTGACAGCTGTCTGTTTTTGATCCAGTTGGTTTGTGTAGATCACAAATGGCTACTTAAGTTCTGAGGCAGACTCAGGTGTCTCGGAGCTTGACACATTCTGGTTAGGGTGCATTCCTCATCCAAGCTTTGACAGAGGAGCTGACTACTGCATATATCATGACTCTTCCATGCTTCCAGCTGGCCATGGTAGTGCTGGTATTGACTTCAGTGGCTGGATTTCAGATATGGTCATGGGCCGGGGGGCGGGGGGGGGGGCTTAAAGGCTGCTCAACCTTGCTTCCCAGCTGAAGGAAATGGCCTGAGTTCTTTTGCAGAACAAGGAGAGAGGGATGAGTAAGTGAAATAAAATAAAGCAGTCCAACAATATCATTAAAAAAAGGATGTATCATGTTGACTATGAGAACATGCGACTCAGACAGCCAGACGTGAAAATTCCTGTAAACCTCCAAATGCACACTTTAAACAGAATTCTTTTGGCTTCCCAGCATAGCTTAATTTTATGATTCCATGACTCATTGGAAAGCCAAGTCCTTAGACCTAGTGCACCGAGACCCCGTAAACACTGGTTATCGATGCACACACAGAGGAAAAAGAAGTGTGTGGGGGGAAGACTACCAGATTTTGTTGCTTTTTTTTCTTTCTAGAGGTTTTGTAAACATGTTTCTCTCTTCAAAAAAAAAAAAAAAGATTGGAGTGGAAGGGTTAACAGAGGTCATGTTAGTTTAAAAAATTATGGTTAACCTTACAAGTTGGGTTGCCTTAGGTCATAGTGATACAATTCCCTTCCCTTGTCCTGTGAACTAGTGGTTCACAAAAATTCCACTAACGTGGGGAAGGAAAGGGGCCTGCCAAGTCCCTGAGCAATACAGAACAGACTTACCTGTTTTTATACACTGCTTAACTAATTATTTTAAAAAGAACCAGCCAAGTTGGAACAACTACCTTTTTCTTCTCGAAGGAATATTTTCCCCAACTCCTCTTTTCCTTCCCTCCCTCCCTCCACTTCTTCTTCTTCTTTTTTTTTTTTAACTTCATTGCTTGACTTGGCATTTGGAACAGGTTCTTGATACCTGACACCTCTTGAAAGTGTAGTTTGGCAAACAGGAATTGAGATCGGCTCCAAAAGGTCCCTGTGCTGGGGTTGCTGTGAAAACACCTGGGTGTCTCTTGTGCCGACAAGAACCAGACCCCATTCTACAGAAATAACTACCCCCTTCTCCCTTCCATGTCCACCCCCTGCAATCTCCTCAAAAATAAAATGCCAGCACTGTTCCTTTCAAGGAGTTTTAGGGGACTGTGAGGGGGATGAAAGCCATTTCAAAAAATCTTGGAGAAAGGGGGTTTCTCTTGCAGCACTTATTTTTGCTGTTAGTTTTCTCAAGCTCAGAACGAGTTATGAAGCTCCTAGCAACTAGAACAGAAAACTTCAAAGTGCAATCAGCAGTTCTTAACAGAATGTGGATTTGGTTTTTTGCTAATCCTGCTGCCTTTTCTGGGTTCATCTCTGCAGTGTGCATTTTCCAAGGCAGAGATGTTGGGCTGCTTTTCGACTGCACCATATAAAATAACAAACACGCAGTCTAAGGAAAACAATTTTTAAGACACCGTGGAATCCACTTTAATGAAGAAAACAGTTAAAGGCATAAAAAACCCCATGTGCCAATGGCTAAACGTGCTGGAAGTGTGAACTGTTAAACCGCCAAAATTGTTAACACATCAAACTGCTGGACAAAAAAATAAAAAGAGAGCAAAACAGTTTTCTAACATGCGACCAACGTTGCCTTTATTGTTCGCATTCCTGCTGACATAAAGTTTCCTGGTTTGTCCCTTGAGTCCAGAAATAGAGCAAAAGCGGGAACATTAATTGTATCTGCCCTGATAAACTGCCTTCCCTGCTCATAGTGCTGAGCAGCCAAGAATAGCGCTGAGGAATGGGGAGCGGGGTTGCCCTTTTAGATTCAATGTAATGAGTAAACAAGATTGTTTTTTTAAAAATAATCTAAAATTGCACCGGAATCTTTCTTGGAACTTTGGAAAAAAAATCTTTTTGGGGAGTGGGAGGAGGATGCTTGAATTTTCAAATCCTTCTGCACTTTGTGGTTTTATCTGGGGCTGATGCTCATATGTCCCAAGAGAGGCTGTTCTTGTGGTGTTTCTGGTCTCTCACAGAGAAGAGCCTGTTCTTGTGAGGGGTCCAAAAGGAACAAGACTGATAAACTTCCAGACCTGCAGCTCTGCTGGCATCATGGCACCTGGATCACTGCCTTACTTTGAAATACAGGAAACTAAAAATAAGTCCATTGAATTTAGCTTTATCCGAATCCTAACCTACCTGCTGTCTGCAGCTTTTGTTTCCAGAGCTGGCTGACATTTTGCCATTGAAACATAATAAAATGTGGCTTTTTATCAAAGCTGAACATTTTCACAGAAAAACTTCAGTCTCGATGAAATTTTCTGCTGTGTGGAAGAAGCCAAAACCTGAACATTTTTACCAAAAACCTGAATGTTTTTAGCAAAAGTTTCTGAAAACCAAAAATGTTAACTGAACTTGGTTTTAAAAAACTGAAAATGTTTTTATTTTTAATTAAAAGACACTAAAAATTCAAGGGACATTTCAATGAAACAAACAAAGTATATTTTTAAAATTTCCTAAGAAAAATATTTTTGACCATCCCTGTTAGTTTCACAGAATTTCTTTTAAAATCAAAGCATCCATCTGGGGCAGCTGCTCTGTTATGCACATGTGACAGTTTCAGTAGGGAGGCTCTAAAGCAGCACTAGTGTGACCTTGGGAAGTCACTTCACCCCTCTGAGCCTCAGTTTCCCCCTCTGTAAACAGGCGATAATGTTCCAGGTCTACATACCAGCTGGGAGCAGTCTTTTGAGCATGGGTAGACAGAAGTGTGCTAGCTATGCTTGAGCTACCTTACCAAAAACAGCAGTGCAGAAGCTTGGGCTAGCTACCCAGGGTCATAACAGGGGCTCAGGCTGCTTTGTACTCAGGTGGCTAGCCCAACCTGCCATCCGTGCCACCGTGACCACACTGTTATTTTTAGCACTGTAGCTTGAGCAGAGCTAGCTCATGTCTCTCTTTCCACATTGGGAAGCATGCTCCCAGCTGCTATGTGGACATCCCTCTGTAATACCCTTTGAGATCGCCGGATGAAAAATGCCATGTAAAAGCTAGGTGGTGTGTTATTTTTATCATTATTCTAGAACAACTGAGCTGCCACAGCACAGTCCTGAGTCACAGGCTGTCTGGCCTTTCAAGGCAAGCTGGTTTGAGCTTTGCCTGGGCCCAGACAGTGGTCTCCTAGCTGACTGTGATGAAGACTTAATTATAATGACAAACCTCAGCTGCAGACGGTCAGAGAGAGGACTCCTTTAGCAGTGCTGTGAGTGCAGTCAGAGGGCAATGAACCAGGAGATTGGAGCAAGAGGAGATCCCCAGGGAGAGGGAGGTTAGGTTTCTCAGGGGTAAGGCTTGCTCTAGGGCCTGTGAAGAGTAGTGAGGTCCTGGAGTCAAACTGCTGGACTCTCTGGTGAGGGGAAGCAGTGAGGAAAATGTGATGGGGCAGAGGCAACAAAGGAGAAACTCTGCAGGGCCCAGAGATAACAGCAGAGGACTTCAAGGTAGCCCCAGAGAGGCAGAAGAATTCTTAGTTTAGATATTTATTTGGCCTTTGCTCTTGGACCTTTTGTTACCCTGGGAGAGCATTGGACTTTTAAGTGACCTGAGTGGAGGGCCAGGCCACAGAAGACTTGGATAGAAACAAACCATCATGGGGCCAAGAAGGTAGCCACCAGAGTTGGGGCTGAAGGGGATGTTTGCTGTAACACTATGACCTGATGCTGGTGGGCGCTATGGCAGTAAGAGCACCTGCTTATGGTAGTATTCAGAAGTGTCCTTAGTTAATAGGGGACACAGTGAATTGCACTAACCCAGTGGTCGCCAAACTTTTTACCTCATGCTCCCTCCTCCCGCCCCCTCCTCCTGCCCAGCAGAGGTTGGGAGCCATGGCTGGGGCCAGGGGCCTAGGCTAGGGCTGCAGCTGGGGGTGGGTCTGTGGCTGAGAGCAGGGCTGGAATTGGCGGTTGGGCCACGGTTGGGGCCCGAGACTGGGGGCAGACCTGGGACCACGGCCAGGAGCAAGCCACGGCTGGGCCAGCAGCCAGTGCTGTGGCTGGATACAGAGCTACAGCTGAGTTGGGAGCCAGGGGACAAGGCCAGAGCTGCAGCTGGGGGCAGGGTTGGAGCTGGGGCTACGGCTGATGGCAACACTGGGAGCTGAGCTGGGGCCAGAGCAGAGCTGGGGGCAGAGTGGGGCTGGGTGGTGCTTCCTCCCTCTCCTCCTGGGTATTGGCCCAGGCCTTGCTGTGCCCCCCTCAGCGTTCCTCCATGCCACCTTAGGGAGGTGTTCCCCAGAGTTTGGAGACGACTGCACTAACTCCAGCTAAAATGCTGGCACAGATCTGCCACTGCTCCCAAATGCTGTCTGCTTATCTTGCAATCAAACTCCACAACTTTTGAGTTGCTCACCATTAAAATCAACAATGTATGGGCCAAATACCGCTGTCAGTGACAAGGCAGTGAATCTGGGGAATGAATCTCTTGACCTCAATGGAATTACTTCAGATTTACACCATTGTTGAAGAGTGCAGAGCGTGTCTCATTGTGGCAAGTTTGCCTTTGTCATGTACAAAATTCACCATGTTGGAACGGGATAGCACAAATTCAATTTTAAAGGATATGCCAAATCAATGTGCAGTTTATGGCACTCACTTCAGTTGCTTATGTGGCTGGAAAAGCTAGCGAAGTAAATCATTGATGGATTTTTCACAGTCTGGGGCCTTAGGACTTTTCACCATATACCTAGGTCTTGTACCCTGAAAGCTGCTGAGCATCCTCAACTCCCATTAACTTCGTTGAGCAGGGCTGTGGTGAAAGTCAACGAGTTCTTAGGAGAGGCTCAGCAAAAAGTTAGTTCCTCTTTCTGTCACAGAAAATAATATGTATGTTCATGTGAATGGGCCAGCTCTCACTGATTTCAGCAGGACGAGGATTAAGCCCCAAATGCTCCTGCCTTTGAGTTCAAAGCTTTGGGATTTTGCAAGAAGAGCATTTTTATTATTAGCACTATAATGGTCTGAGGGGCTGGGGCGGCTCTAGCTGTTTTGCTGCCCCACACACAGCAGGCAGGCTGCCTTTGGTGGGTTGCCTGCGGGAGGTCCCTGGTCCCGCAGATTTGGCGTACCCACCACCAAATTGCCGCCGAATCTGCGGGACCAGCGGACCTCCCGCAGGCATGTCGCTGAAGGCTGCCTGACTGCTGCCCTTGCAGGGACTGGCAGGGCGCCCCCCACGGCTTGACGCCCCAGGCACGCACTTTGAGCGCTGGTGCCTGGAACTGTCGCTGCTCAGGGGCCATCTATCTTTCTAGATCATCTCAAGTCTAAATACCCTATGACAACATATCCAGATTGTGCCTTTGAAGATAAACTTTATAGTTTTATACTCCTGCTTATAGAATTCTATAGGTTGGTTGAAAAATCCTCTAGAAAGGAGTTCATTCACTATTCATTGTTATAGTGTTTCAGAGTAATTTTAGTCAAATTCTATTGTATTAACCCCTTATCAAATTCTATGGAACTTTTCCTTAAGGAAAAATCTAAATTTTTCCAAATTAAACCATATATAGGCACATAAATCAGCATAGCCTGGTTTTCAGAGATGCTCACTGAAGTTATGAAGTTAAAGACTTCAACAGGAAGGTGGTGCCAGGCCACTTCTATATGGCTGCCAAATTTAAGGGCAATCCATATTACTTCAATGAGGGATCAGGACCTTAAAATTTAAGGCCTTAGTGAGCTATATTCGTAGAATTTTTAGAGCCAAAGGTTCAAATCCTGCCTGTGTCATCTTAGCTCCTCACTCTTCCAAGATGAGTAAACAGACATGGCAATTTGGCACGTGTCTGTCTGTCTTCCAAATAGAGGCAGCATACGGTATATCATATAAAGAGGGATAATAATAATTCTCTCTTGTCGTCTTAGATCGTGAGCTCTTTGGGGAAGTGATTGTCTCTTATTGTGTTTGTATAGCACCTAGTGCAACCTCAGCTGGTTCTCTCTAATGCTACTGTTATGCAAACAATGATTGCCCTCAAAGTTAACTACTGAAAGAACAAGACCGATGGTATAAATTGGCATTTTTGTCTTAAGGTTCTGATCTCTTACGGTACATCTACACAGCCAGCAGCAGCCCATGGCAGCGAGTCTCAGGGTCCAGGTCGACAGACTCCGTCTCATGGGGCTTGGATGACCGTGTTAAAAATAGCTGTGTAGACGTTGCGGGTTGGGCTGGAACTCAGGCTCTGGAGCCTAGAGATCAGAGTGGGTTTCAGAGCTTAGCTCCAGCTAGAGCTAAAATGTCTGCACAGCCCTTTTTAGTGCTGTAGCCCAACCTGAGCTCTGAGAATCATTACCGTGGGCAGCCGCTCACTGTGTAGATATATCATCAGTGGGGCTATATGAATTTGACTGCAAGATCAGGTCTTCTGTGATCATTGTCTGGGCAAGGAGACTGCCATCTTTTATTACAGAGACTATGGGTCAACTCCATTGGTGTCACAAGTGTTGACAACTCCACTGAAATCAAGAACCAAACAGGTGACTGATGTTAGTCACGTCACTTAATGTGGGAATTCTTTAGACACTGAGATGATGAGGCTGGTGTAAGAATCTATGTAGAACAGAATAAAATGGAGTTGAGTCCACTTATGCCAAATGGGAGCTAGGCCGTGTGTATTTAAATGAGAACAGCCCTCTCATTGTTGCTGCTGTCTTTCTATTCCGATGGGTAGTTAAACAACTCTTCGTCCCATTAATGTTAGCTCACAGCAAAAGCAGCCCAAGCAGTTTACCCCCAAAATAAGCAGGTTTGCAATGCTATGAGTAAAAATAGATACTTAATATAGAGCACCTTCAATGTGACTGGTTAAGATTTATGATGTCAAATTAGTGCAGCAGATTTTTTCTCTGGTTGATTAGTCTAAGAATAGTTTACATTCCTAAAACTGGTCTCGATTACCTGTGTTTCTGGAGTAAGTGTCAAGTTTCTGGTAATAATCTTAAAATAAACAAAAACCTCATGTAAAGAAAACATGTACTGTGTGTCCTGACAACTTGTCATCTGTCGGCCAGCATCAGTAGGAAAATAACTTTTCTCGTGGTAAAGAAGAAAGGAGATTCATAGAGGTTAAGGACAGAAGGAACCTCTGGTCTGATGCCTGTATGTCACAGGCCCTTGAATTTCACCCAGTTATCCCTGTATTGAGCACAATAGTTTGTGTTTGACTAAAGCAAATCAAAGACTGAAGATAAGTCAAAGACTGTAAGCAAAAGCTAGCATGTGAAAAATACCAGTGCGTGTGCAATCTCTTGTGAGCTACCTCTGTCAGACTCTAGTGAGGATAACAAAGTGGAGACTAAGAGTTTTTCAAAAGCAACCAGTGAATTCTGGGTGCCCCATTTGAGACGCCCTAAAGAGGGGGTCCTGACTTTCAACAGTGTATGCTCAGCACTTTCTGAAAATTGGAAACTCTTTAAGGTCTTTGAAATTGGATACCCAAAAGTCACTAATCACTTTTGAAAATCTTGACCAGTGTATTTTGGCAACATTACATTAAATTGTCATGTTACTTGTTCTTCTGTCTTCTCTTTCCCGTTGTTGCTTACAGCCAAGATATTCCCTTGCAAATAGAAGCTGATTTCCCTCTTATCTGCTTACACGTTTTTCTGGTGCCTCCTATGGCCCAGTCCTGAGCTCCCCTAACTCTTGTTGAAGTCCATTTGAGATGAGGGTGCTCACCGCTCGAGCTGGTTGGGGAATAATCATTTATTTCCTATGAAAATTTTAGACTAAAAAAAATCAGCAAAATTTTTCAGGTTTAATTAAAAAAAAGAAAAAGCCCCAAAATGAAAACATTTTGATCAGTCAAGCAACTTATTTGGTTTTACAGACATTTTTTCAATTTTTTTGTTTTTGTTTTTTGTTGCTTCTCAATGAAAATCTTGAAAATATTGTTGAAACCCCGCGGTAATTTCTGTTTTGACGAAAAAGCCATTTTAATTAAAAACAAAAATCTTTTGAAGGAAAAATCTCAACTAGCTCTATCTAGCACCTTGCAAGACTGGACCCTTAGTGCCATAACAGTGGTTTCACAATCACTTCCATGATGGTGAATAGTGATGTTAAAATTACATCCTTTGTGATGAATTATGATGTCACAGAAACCACAGCTCTGAATTTTCCTTCTATGAAATGAAACAAAGCGGGCAAATACCATCCCTGAGTTTCTTGTGACATTGGTAGAGTTATCTCAGGGATGAATTTGGCCCAATATCATTACGCAACTTTTGTTACTCACGTTTTCCTAGTTTTCTTTCCCCGTGGCTGTGAGAAAGAACCGTGCAAACAGGAGAAACTGACATTACATGGTAAAGAAAGAAAGTGACTAGGCACAAAGAAAACTAATTTTTCTCCAGTCTTTTTCCATTATAGTAATCTTGGGTGTCAGTAGTAACAACAGTAAGTGGAAAAAAATCTGTCAGAGGGATGTGTGAGTTCTTAAATTGATGATGTCCTATTAAATAAAAAAAGTAAGACTGCAACATGTAGCTACTCTTTCACTGCAAATAAAACACTTTTAGGATTATACACATGTATTTTTTAGTAATTTCCATGTCCATACCTTGCACAAACTCTCTGATTAGACTTTAGTCCTTTCACAGATATGAGGAGAGGAAAAAAAACCATACTCAGGAGTTCTCCTTAATAACATTAGCTTTATAACTCATGCAGCTTGGGGACATAAAAAATCTCTCACCTGGGGTTTTTGTTTGTTGTTTCAAATTTACTGCCAGAAACTTGACACTTACGCCAGAAACAGAGATGAAGAAACTGATTTTAGTTGAGCAGTTTAAATTTAAGATCTGGAGGCTGCTTTCTATTTTTTATCTTTCTTTTTAAATGTAATTTATGTGTGTCTGTGCACATGATTTAAATGGGGATCTTGTTGGTCATCAAAGTGGAATGTAGAAAACATCAGTATGTTTATATCTTGGTTTATAGACATTTAGGAACTTCTACTGATCAATCTTACACTTGCGTCTATCAGGTCTAATTCCGATGCAGTTTCATCAGTGTAATAATGGTGTAAAACTGGAATCAGCCCTTGTTCTCACCAACAATAATCTTGTTTTGAATAGGAAAAGGCAAGAGGCAGTGTTGTGTATAGTTGTTATAACAAGGGCACTTGGTATCAGAACTTAACAGCTGAGGAATTTTTCAATTAATTGTTTTTTCATAAAATGCCAGTTTGTCAAAACTGTTCACAGGAAAGGGTCAGTTGGAACAAAAAAAAAATTTGAAAAGTTTTAAAATTCTTGAAACATCCAGTTTTGACACTTTTGAAATGAAAAAAGTTACGGGGGTTTTGAGGTTGAAACAACTGTTTGCTCTGAAATGTAAGTTAATTTACAGTTTTTTTTAAAAAAAAAGTTAAGTTGAAATCAAAACATTTTGAAGTTATCAAAACAAAAGGTTTTCCAGTTCAAGATGGGAAAATTTTTCAAAATCTTGAAAATTCTTACAGGGCGGGCAAACCATTTCCTGTCCAGCTCTAGTTCCCAGCTATGCCGCTGAGTTGCTGGATGCTCTTAGGCCAGTGGCTAAGATTAAAAGATTTCTAAAGTGGCACTTTAGTTTGGGGTGCCTCAAACTTTTTGAGTGCCCAGTTTGAGACCCTTTTAAAATTGAGGCACCCAAAGCTAGTGTTAATTTTTCTAACCTCTCTGCTTCGTTTCATTTGGGTAATAATACTCCTCTTTTTCACTGGGATAAAGCTGCTCATGTACCAGCAAAGAGTGGTGATGCCTAACTCAGCGCTGGGAGTTATGGGTATGCCATGAATTATCATCCTCGTTGTAAATATCTCCCCAAGAACAGGCGGATTTCTCCAAGTTGACTGCAAATAGCTGTTCAGAAGCCTCTCCAGTTCCAAGTAAGAAAGAGTTATGTCTGGAAGGTTTCGTTTTGGCTTTGAGAGAATAATTTTGTATATTCCTTCATGTGCGAGAGCCGGGATGAAAGGCAACAGCAGTTCAAACTGTTTATTCCTTTCTTAGCCATAATGTTTAGGTTCATGAAAACCTTCCAAGATATATAGAGTTCCTCATGCTGAGTCAGGGCTCCTTCACTTATTGCTGCTGCTGCGCACTATAGGCCTTTATTATTATACCTCCATCCCATTCATACCACTATAGTTAGGGGACTCAGTGCTGTCACTATAAGCTCCTTATTTTTCAAGGCGTATAATTCAGCTGTAAAAAATGGCCCTGGGCTGAAACTTGGCACATGAACACCGCAGAGGGGATTTTTGAGTTGGTTATTTTTTAAAGCAAGTTTTTAAAATATAATAATAATAATAAAATCAGTTCAGCCATATTATGTTGTAAAAATGCAGGAAAAAAATAGAAGTTAGTGGTTTCAGATGCTTTTTTCCAGGCTTCTCCTGTGTAACTCAAAGCCAGCTTTGTTTTTTAAACTAAAATTTTCCAGGTTATTAGTCCCTAACATGAACTTGTGCCTTTCAGCTTTTCTGTTTAAACACACGCAAAAGAAGAGCTGAGTTATTTCAGTTCGGAACATGGGTTGCTGTAATTTATTTTACATTAAGTTTTTCACAAGTTTTTTTTTTAAAGGATCCTGGAATTGGTGAGTGTCTGTAACACCTGAATAATCTTTGGGGTGATTTCACCAGCCCCCTCTCCATCTTGATAGTGCTGGCTCTCTGCATGGGTCTGTAGTTGTTCACTGACTTATCGAACGTGGGTTGTTTAGCTGCTCTGCTTCACCATACAGAATAAATGTTTAGTAGGCATTTCAGGTTCCAAGCCCTAAGGCAAAATTCCCAGTGGATGCCAAAGGGCAGCAAGCAGGCCCAAAACTTAGCTTATTCATAAATTCAAAACCAGGGATTTAAATCTCCAGTTTGGCCTCTGTTTCTGTTGTAGTTGAGTGACTCACCATGTAGTTATCCTCAGAACATTCCTGTGAAATAGGGAAGCATTATTACCCTCATATTACAGATGGAGAACTGAAGCACAGAGGGATCAATTGACTTCCCAAGATTACACAGGAAATCTGTGCAGAACCAGAAATGAGCCCAGGTCTTCTGGATCCTCGTCCAATGTCTTAACCACAGATTTGTCTTCCCTTCCCTGATGGGGATAGGCAATGAATAGGCTGGGTTCCTATTGGCCAAGTCCATGAATGATGTCAAGCACAGAGGAAGTTGAGGGTACTCAGAATTTCCAGGAACAATTTCAGCTTTGTGGGCATGACATTAAATCCTGCCTTAAATTACAACTGAAAATGTGTTCAGTGGCTTCTGCCTACACCCCAGTTTCTTCACATTCACAAATTCACAGCACAATGGCAGCTTCTTTACGAGAGCTCCAGGGTTGGGCTAGCAGTGGGTGAGCATAGTGCATCATCAGAACTGTCTGGAGAAAGCTTTCACGACAGATACCTGCTCTGTGCCTGGCTTACCAAATGCTATTAGACCCTCACTTTCAATAGAACTCAACTCCCTCAGAAATTTAATGAAGGAAAAACTGTTCCAAAGATGTACCAGATAGAGCTGGTCAAAAACTGGTCTTTATTTTTTCCATGAAAATTATTTTTTAAATAAATCTAATTTTTCTTCAAATGTTTTAATTTTGTTTTGTTTTTTGATGAAAATTCTGAAACAATTTTTTTTTAAATAATTGTTTTGGAAGGGGTGAAATCTAGCAAATAAAACAATGGGGGCGGGGATAATTTTCTCTTGTTTCCTCAATGGGGGGAAAAAGTCAGTGTTGCTTTGTAACTTTTACCACTTACAGAGAAGGTTAAAATGAGTTACTTCTAAAAGTGAAGGTGTTTCTTTCTCTCACTTTTAAACTTTTACTTTTTCCTAATTTTTTTTTTATTGAAAAAGTCAGGAAAAAAATTAACAAACTGGAGACAAGATGGGCATTTTCCAACAATTTTGAAATGGAAAATATTGAAAACCTGTTGTTTATCCTGAAATGTTTTATTTAGAATTAGTTAAATATTTTTTTACAGACAATATATTTTGAATGAAAATTCATTTTTGTATGTGAAAGCTTTTTTCTTAACAAAAATAAAAATTCTATCTGCTCTAGTAGCATTTACACAACATTACACAAAAGTAAAGATGCTAAATACACATGGTGTTACCATCCTTTTAACAAACACCTTTAGAGGGATGTAAATGGCTGCCAGAGCCAAAAGCCCAGTATATGAAACATGACAGCTGAGCTGTTAGGAACCCTCCTACTGCATGTCCTGTAAAAGTGGCTGCTGCCATATTAAAGAGGAAGGGAGGGTACTGAGAAGCTCCGCCATTGGGAATTGTATACAGCACCCCCTGCTAGAGAAAGTGAATGGACTTTGGAGGGGATAAGGGCTCTTGATGTGCTGATGCTTCTTCAGTTGCTCACTGGAACATTTTTCTAGCTTGGTTATACCAAAACACTGTGTTTATACTCATTAGCATCCAGTCTGTTAGGTCTGGTCAATACTACCACGGTAAATCAATCTAAGTGACACTACTTCAGTTACGAGAATAACATAACTGAAGTTGACGTAGCTAGATCCACGTATCACTGTGACTACATCACGCCATGTTGATCGGAGACGCTCTTCTATAGACTTACCTTATGTTTCTTGGGGAGGTGGAGTGTGGTAAATCAATGGCAGAACTTGGCAGAAACAAACTTACCTTTCTTTTGTGTATGTGGGGGGGGGGGGATCTCCACAATTGTCTCTCATCCTACTGTGAACCCAACAGAATTGAGTACGGCTCCCAAGAAAACCAATGAACAATATGTTACTGTAAAGTTAAGGTCTAAACATACAAGGGCTATGAAAGTCAGAGATGACTCTGAAGTTCGCTCAGCCCTGGGTGAGGCCTACAATGAAATTACCCATGTGAATAAAATGAAGAAAAGGTTCCTAAATCCTTATTTTGTCTGCTTGTGCTTACAGTACATGCGGTTATATCTTGTCAGCTTTAAGTATTGGGTGGTCTTAAATATCATGTGCCTGGACTCATCAAAACAGTGAATTTTAAGGGTGGAGTTTTGATGGGTTGAATTTCCTTGACTTTGGATTTACTGGCTTGTGTTTAAATCAATTAACATGGCTTCAGGCAGATTTTTCTTCCAAGCCCCTGTTGGAGCCTTGAAAGCGTGGGCATGCCATGCTCAGGCATGGAATCCTTTTTACATTCCATTGTCCAGCCAGCTTTCCTTCAGGCAAGGAAGCCTGGATTCCCTTGAGAGCCGTCATTCTACTCCCTGAGTAGCTGGAAGGGTTCCTGCAGAGCAGCGGGAAGTACCGCTCCTCCATGGACTTTCCTCCGTGGGCAAAGAGGAGGCTGCGGGGGTGGTTTTTGGTGTGTGACTATATTTAGGATTTAAACCATAACAGCAGCAAAGAAACCAAAGGGTCTAATATTGGGTCAAGCCAATGTCTATAAATCAGTGTCTGTGAATGTATAAACGGTTCATGAAGGTAAGTGCTTTTTGGAGAGCTGTTTGTTATTATGTGAGGGCTGGGGGAGGGAGCGGGAAGTACTTATTCTTGCCTACTGTCTTCTGCTCCTGACTCATTCTTACATTGTTCAAGTGAGCGATAAAGAACAGAAAACATGAATCAGCAGATTCAAGTAAAACATCTGTGGGCTGATTGCTCCATTCTGCCCAAGAAGCCTTGGTACAACATCTTATATGTGGATGGGGGTGAAGGACTGCAAATGACCTTAAGCGTCCTGTATTCCAGGTCTGTTCAGTGATGTCCCCATTTGCCAGCAAACTAGAGCAGCTCCAATCTTGCTGTTGTGTCTTCATACTGCTTCCTGCCACATCTGTGCGCATGGAACAGCCTGAACATTGCACCCCACTGGAGTCACTGGAAGAGCATTCGTGCTCAAGCAGCTGGCATCACAGGAGATGCTTCATATTTTGAGGCTTTCTGGAGAAGTCACTGGTATTGAGGCCAATGATGTAGCCCCACTTGATCATTGCATCATGGCACCGGCCAGCCCCAGTGCAGAGTTGATTAAGGCAATGCCACATAGTCCAGGGCTGATCTGCAACAGGTGGTTGGTGCTCAAATGGCAGGAACTGGAGCGTACAGACTGTGTGGTTGCTCTCTACTTCTGTTTGCCAAAACTGAACCTTTGTCTGTTTAGGTGACAATGTGAGAGGTCTAACGGTAGCAAGAAAACTTTATTGTAACTTCTGTGAACTTGGTATTGGTGCTATATCATATAACAGATGTCTTGGATCTGTTCATTGCCCTGTGTGCTAGACTCTACTAGCAACCTCCTGGTGTATATCAGGAGGAGCAATATCTGCCAAGTTGGAGAGGCTGTTGATATGGGTAGGCTTAAGGTATTGTGTAATATAGTGGCCAGTGGTGTTAAGTACAGGGTCTAGCTTCTTTGCATCAGGGGATCATGCCCACATTGCACAGCATATTCAGCAGAGGAGTAGTAAAGTGCCAGTTCTGTTGATCGCAGAGTGGACAGGTCTGTGCCCCACTGTGATGTGATCAGCTTGCTGAGAATGCTGTTTTGTATGTTACCCTTGGCTTTAGTTTTCTCTATGTGGGCATTACAGGGGAGTGTATGGGTTGCGAGTAACACCATGATACATGGGAATTATGAGATAAGTAAATTTCATCCTGAGCAGCTCCAAAGAAAAGCCAGGAAAGCATGGGTAACAGTGCTCCAGCCAAAACCCCTTTCTTCACTGATGCACCCTCTACCCTGGAACTATGTGAAGAGTGGAATAGAGGCAACCTGCATCTGACAAAGTGGGTATTCACCCACGAGAGCTCATGCTCCAAAATGTCTGTTAGTCTATAAGGTGCCACAGGATTCAGGCTTTTACAGATCCAGACTAACACGGCTACCTTTCTGATAATAGAGGCATCCTTGCAACTCTACATCCCCAGGACATGTGGTTATAGTCCCCAGGGATTATTTCTGCAGGGTTTACTGCCCCTTTTCAGCTCTGGAGCAGTGAAATGGAACATGGGTAAGGAGAAAATCAGGCCAACATTTGTGACTAGGAACAGGTAAACTTACCCTCTGCACCTCTGAAACCTTTCCTGAGGTTCAAGTGTATTTGGATAATTTTCATTCCTAACCCTATTCATTGTTGTGCATTTCAGCCCCTCCTGGTATTGCAGCCAGGATAGGCAGTAAAAGAGCCACAAAGAGAGGCTTTTCCAGCCTGGGTAGAAACAGGAAGTAATGTAAGTCTTGTGAAGATGAAAAGTTTGGAAACTTTGTTCAGGAAATAATATATTGTTCTTGTATGGTGGATTCCATTGGAGGATCTCAGACTGTTTTACAAGTCTGTGTGAATTAAGCATTCTCAACATCTCTGTAAGAAAATATTATCCTCTATTATATAGATGTTGAAATTGAGGGAGAGAGCTCTGACCAAGATTTACAAAACTGAATTTCTAAAGTCAGGCTTCTAAATTGAAATTTAGCCACCTAAATAAGTGGCCTGATTTTCAAAAGTGCTGAGCATGGAGCAGTTCCCATTATTTCAATGTGAGCTGCTGGATCCTAAGCATTTTTTAAAAATCAAGTAACTTATTTAGGAGCCTAACTGTGCCTGCTTAAAAATTGTGACTTAAGTTACTTGACCAAGGCCCCACAGCCAGTGTGTGGTAGATACCGAGTAGAGAACCCAGAGCTCGCAAAATTCCAGGTGCTTATTTCACTTTTATTCCATTTATCTGAGCCTCTTAGGACTGTAAAACTACCCTGAAAATCCATCTTGCTTCTGATCCTTCTAAAAATACCATCAGAAGAACTTTCTTCTAGGAGCCTGGAAGCTTAAAGGTGGCTGCAATGCAAATCAGTGTATTATATGGGGACAAAAGGAAATCTCAAAAAAAAAAATGGTTCTGGCTGAGTAGTTTTGGTCAAAGATTTGGGTTAGTTCCTACTTCATATGACCCTTACTTGAGGATAAGATTTTCAGTTCTCCATTTCATCCCCTGGGTTGACCTTTCTCCACTTACAGTACATTTCAAAGTTTAACCTTTAGAGTCATTTTTTGTTGATGCATGTTGTGGAATTGATGTGCGAAGGCCAGTTGGGTGGTGTTTACAACATTTCTCTTTGTTACAGTGTTTGTGTGACCTGAAAGATGTGATTCCACATTTCCATTAGGCATTTTGTAATTTGTGGGCCCCTTTGTCAAAGTCACCAATCTATATGCAAAAGACATCTTCTCTCAGTTCAATAAAGGTTCTATTAATGTCATCACAGGATTTATGGTGGCTGTTTCACCAGGTGCAGCTGTTATTAGGCAATCTTGCCCTCACTGCATTTAAAAAGCATGAATTGATTTTAATCCAGTGCCGGGTATCTAGATCTCAAAACAAGTATTCACATCACAAGAACTACCACCATGACTGACTCTAACTGGAACCATACTTGGCACTTGCACCGGAAAGACCAAGGACTTGAATGAGTATGTAGATGGACCCACTCTTTCACCCCAGAGGAGGTCTCTCCAGGCTAGGATGAAGGCATCTTTGTGAAACAGTGTGGGGAAAAGTTGTCCCAGCTGCATATATTCATATAATACAACCTCCCACTTTCATCTGTCTCTGTCCTGTAGATAAACTGAGGACCTTGCTGCTCTGTAATGTTTGATTATTAGACTATACACCAGGGCCGGCTTTAGGCCAGTTCCCCCGATTCCCCCAAATTGGGCCCCACTCCTAAGAGGTTCCCGCACCCAGCCAGAGCATGGCAAGCCTGTGGCCCCACAACCCCAGTTGGAGTGCTGGCCAGAGCCCTGCAAGCCCTGTGGCCCTGCTACCCTGGCTTGAGCCCAGCAACCCCATGACCCGCTTCCCCAGTGAAGTGTGGCAATCCCCATGGCCCTGCTCCCCGGCCGGAGACCAGCCTGAGCATGGCAAGTCCCGCGGCCCCACTTCCCCAGCCGGAGCACTGGCCCAAGCACAGCAAGTCCCGCAGCCCCACTCCCCTGGCTGGAGCGTGGCAAGCCTCACGGCCCTGCTCCCCCCACTAGCCCAGGTGACTCCATTAAAGCAGAGTGGCAGCCCACTTTGGCGTCCCAGCCCACAGTTTGAGAACCGCTGGAATAGTCCAAACAAAAAAGGCCAACTGACATAGCTCAGGGACTGTGTTGAAGTTGGGCTTAATAAATAAGAAAATATGGGAATATGCTAAGTCTGGCCTTACAGAGATGAGTTTAATTGGTGGACAAAATAAAGAGGGGATGGGCTATTCCAGCCATCAGTGCCTTTGTGGGGTCCTAAAGAAAGAGACTTTCAAGGGAAAAGACAAAAGCTACTGGGGCAAGCTTCGCCAGAATTGGTGCCACCCCCACTATCCCAGCCTTTGTCCTGAACAGACCAGGCCAGAGAGAGGGACCCAGATGACCCCCATCCCTCAGCCAACAGCTCTAGCTGAATCCCAAATGCCACCTGAAATGGAAACGGACTTTAACAACAGCAGCAGCTACAATCCATCTCAACTAACTTCTTCTCTTTTACCCAAAAGGACAGATATTACCATACTTGATACCATCAAAGAGACCAGCAAAGAGGGGATTTTTCCTTCTGAAACTCTCTCCAGGGAAAGGGAGCAGAGGATGTTGTTACAATGAAAGCCATATTTAATGCTTTGCATATCAAATGCTTTAACTATTTTTCCTTCTTTTCTGTATCTTTAAAAAAGGTTAAAATGATGTTTGAGGATGTGTTTGCTATGGTGTTAAGCAGGTTGAAGTCTTTGTATACCAAATCCTGGACCTTGTCAAACACTGTTTCACATTGGACAGTGACTATTTTAACATCTTTGGCTCATTTATTCTATCTAGATTAGTACCATAAGTTCCATCCAGAGCAGTGGGTTTCCGGAGTTAAGTGGAGTCCAACTGAGATGAATGGGACAATTCACTCCCCTTAGAACTATTGTTTCATGCTGTCTGCTGACTCAGGTAGACGTCACTGTCTCAGTCACACCCGAGGCTCTTTTTCAAACTTTTTTTAACCAGGAGAGCTAGAAACATTTTCCTTTCAATGAAAAGGGAGCTTCGTATGTTATAACATAAATCCTGGAGCCAGGGCACTAGGTCTGTGCCTATATCATCTGTGCTTTAATCCAGGCTGGTGATATCATCACAGCTTGAGAGGCAATGGCAGATACTGATTTCATGTCATTTAAACAGTCCCATGGAAGTCTGAAAAAATGCAGGCTGGAATTAGGCACTTCTGATAGATTCTTAATAGGTTCTGCTGCTGGCTTAACTAGAAACACATAACAGTGCATGATTTTTTATTAAATATCTGTCTGTAAACTAAGTAGAAAGTGGCTTAAGGCAAAGAGAGACAGCTGTTTGTAGGGACTGCTGAGTGACACCAACTTCTAGTGAATATATCCAAAGGAGATAATAATTAAAAAGTAGAAAGCTCCTGACCACAAAGTGCATTTCCATGCAATCCTATTTGCTAAGCACAGTCATTGCTAACTTCCACTGGAATAAAAGGTGAGTCAAGAGAAAATGGTGTCCAGAAGTTTGAAGTAACCAGACAGCCTTAATCACGTGACAGAGCCAGAGGGAAGTTTTAAGCCACCCATCCAACGGCTTCAGGAGCTTGCCAAGAAGTTGGATCTCTTAGCTGGGGAAAAATAGCTTGCATCTGGAGCTTGTGTTTGAAGCCCATTGTAGAGGAAGAGGAGAATAAGGAGGAGGAGTGAGAAATGTGTTCTCCGCAGACCAGATTGCATTTTGATTTGAAGCATAAAAGGAAGGAGTTTATTATTATAACAGTAATAAGTTATTTCTCCTTACAAACGTAGTACAATTTTCCATGAGCAGCAGATCAGCCAAAAACAGAACTAGGGACATTCCTACTTCTGTGTCAGTCCAGCCTGCTTTTTATTTTTAAAAGAAACAAATACGGCTCAATGTTTATTTGAATGGCTAGAGACGAGGAGGAGGAAGAGTTCATCGACTCCTAGTCATTGGGGATAAAAGAAGAGAATCCTTGGAAACCAAGACTGATACTGGGGGGTAGCCTGTGAAATGAGTTAGGCTTCTTAACACAATGGATAGGTGTCTGCGTATGATGTGGAGCCAGGGAGACTGACCACAGACTGACCATGTTTTAGCCTGCCACAGTGCCCAGCTAGGCAATGCTAGGGCTGGGGGTGGGGTGGGGGGTGAGGTGTTATGAGGGGGAGGGCCCTGCGTGCATGCTGTGGTGGGAACCAATGGGCCAGAATGGGGAGCTGGGCCAGATCTGCAGGAATGGACTGCTGTGCAGTGATTGTGGGCTGGGTTTGCTCTTTAACATTGTCTCCCCAGATCCTTCCAATTGTTCGGGGCAGGACCTTTCCCCTCCTGCAGGATGTCCCACCCCAGGGGCAGGATCCCCCTAGTTTAAATGGTGCTCTCCAGCTCCTGGAAGTCTGTATGCAGGGAAAGCAGAGTAGCCTAGTGTGTAGGGCCCTGAACAGTTATTCAGGAGTCCTGGGGTCTGTTCCTGGCCTGCTATGTGACCCAGAGCCAGTTACAACCCCTGGCTTTGCTTCACATCTCTCATCTGTAACACTGGGGCTACTGATACTTACCCACCTTTGGGGAAATCCTGGCGACCTCAGGACGAAAAGCTATGTATAAACCTGCTCAGTATCACAGTCGCAATTGGCATTTTTAATATGAGTACTGTCGTCCCAGTTTTTATACAGCATCTTTCACACACCCAGTTCCTAATAGGAAGGCCAAAGGCTGAATGGGAAGACAACCCAAGCCATCCTTTTTACCACTCTCTATCACGCTCATGTAAAGAAAATAAATACATGTTTGGAACGTGCAGGGCTTTGTAACCCAGATCATAGCTGTGCCAAAGGAGGAAGTCTGGCCTTACAGAGGACTCCAAGTTCTGCTTACGGATTTGACACCATCTCCTTCTATAACTGTGGGCAAGTTTCTTAACCTCCTTGCTTTAATTTCCCTATTGGCAACATGGGGATAATAATCCCGTCATACGAGTGTTGGGAGGATTAATTAGTGCACATAAAGCACTTTGAAGATGAAACTTAGTAACTGCTCTTAGTAACTCCTGGGGATTATTAAAGTGGGTCACATTTAATAAGAGTTATTACAAAGAAACCAAAGTGGGATGTTCTGTGCTGAGCCTCATCAGGTCCGGGGGCTTGTATACTTGCTGTCTCGTGGAAGGGGGCCTACACCACACTGTGTAATTCCTCAGTAAATTGCTCAGGGGCTGAATTTATCACTGGAAACCACAATCCTGCGAGCTAGCCAAGAGAGTGGAACATCACTGCCATGAGTCACTCCACCTCCTTGAGAAAAGGCCTCTGTGTAGTTGCATACTTTTACTTACAGCGAAACTCTCTGTATAAAGCCCATAAAACCATGTAGTAGGTCAGGTCAGGTTCCCCACGTAGCTGATTATTCTGACACCTCTTCTTCATATTTCTACGGCAGCTGTTTAAGTGAGAGGTAGCTGTTCCTGATGGGGAGAAGATGAGAGATGTTAGTCACGTCACTCAGTGCACTATTGGAAGGCACGCAGAGGCTACGGTGATGACAGCAGTATACAAACCTATATAGAATAGAAAGGCAGACTGCCTATAAAAGGTTCTTGGAATTGCCCATACATAAGCAAAAGACTATTTGAATAAAAGAAAGAAACAGAATGACGATCTCCTATAAATATGTGGTAAGGTATTGAAACCTACACCACCACGTTAATGCAATGGGCAAGGGGGGAAAAATAATCTGTCTTTCTACTCTTGCTTTTACTGGTGAAATGACATGTCTGAATAGCTGTATTTTGCTTCTGGTGTCTCTTTTTAAATATGGAAATACTGTTTTGCACAAGGAAGAATGGTTATGTAGCTGTGCCTCAGGATTGGAAGGGTGGCGGTCTAGGCTTGACTCCTAGATCTGCCACGTTCTTCCAGTGTGACTGTGGATACAACATTAATCTCTCTGGACCTCAGTTTTCTCCTCTGTAAAATGAGGATAAAATGTACTAACTACACAGGTTATAGCATTTTTCTGCTTCTCTTCTTCTAGTGTGCCAAAATGCTTCCATGTGTTGTGTGAGCGATGCCAAGAGCTGCTCACTTGTTTTGCATGGTTAATTATTAAAGGTCAGACCTGGATACCCATAATCACTAAGCAGTATCCAACTCCAGGAGTCAGTCTCATTGAAGGTTTGGTTTTTAGTAATTTTTTTCAGTTTTTGAAAATCAAAATACATTTTTTTAAACTGAAAACTATCAACTTTTTGGGTTTCGGAGGAATGGGAGGGGTGTGGGGGGGTTGACAAAGGAGTGTTGACCAGCTGTGATTAGAAGGGCAAATTGGAGCAAATTTGAAAAGCCTCAGGAATTTCCAGCTTTGACTTGAATTGAACAAGGAGGTGGATCAGGAATTGTTTGGACTGGTACTGTCCCACTTCATGGAGTGATAGTCAGACCCCCTGGTAGTGGTGATCTGAGATCATGTTCTGTAATGGAATATGGGGTTTGTTTTGTTTCCCCTGGAAGGAATCTTCCAAATCCTTGTAAACAAAACAACCCTGCCTACCAAAGAGTCCCTCATTTGACTCTTTCTCTCCCATCCAGACCCACTTGGTAGAGACTATCCATCTATTTTATGGCAACAGGATAGGATTCTCCTTCAAAGCCCACCTGTGTCATTTCTGGTTGGCAAAGCTTCTAAATGGGAACTGAATCCAGGTCTTGTATGTCTACATGGCAAAGAAAACACCTATGGTTGACCCATGCCAGCCTACTCAGGTTCATGCGGCTTGGGCTGTGGGGCTGTTTCATTTCCATGTAGACTTCTGGGCTAGGGCTGGATCCTGAGCTCTGGGACCTTCTCATCCCACAGGTCCTAGGGCCTGGGATCCAGTCCAAGCAACAAAACAGCCTTGCAACCCAAGCCCTGCAAGCCCAAGTCAGCTGCCACGGGCCAGCCAGGGGGTTTTCTTTGCTGTGTAGATGTCCCCTCACATGACAATGCTAAGCTCTGTTACTGGGTCACCCTGAAAGAAAAGTTTTGTTAACCCTTCAGATTGCTGACCCCATGTTCCTCTGGCCAGATCTGTAGGGTGTTAGAATTAAAACTTTCAGCAGAAAGCCCAGGCAGTATTCTGGAGAGATGCCTTGATGTGCCTGGTGGTATGTGTGGATGCCTTCCTACCATTGAATCCCTCTGCCAGAATTCCTTCATTCCTGAGTTCTTTGGGGATGACTGAGTCATACTGGAAGAGGAAAACAGGACTCCAGAGCTCAGAACAGGAGGTAGTTTTTTGCTCCTCTCTTGCCACTTCCAATGGCCAGCACACCTTTGGTCCCATAATTCCATCTGGTAGCAACCCAGACGATTTCTCTCATTTTTTTTTTCTGTAAATGCTGTTTAGCCAGCAGAGCAGCAGGGTAAACTACTATCCTACTACCTTGAACCTTCTGTTTTTCATTCTCTTGAGTCTCTTTCCCCTTTCTCATCTGATCTTGCACTCGTATGCTAGCTGCGAATGAGAAGGAAAGGCTGATTTTTCACTCCACAGAAACTTTCTGAAGGGCAATACACTCTCAGGTGGTAAGGGGCTGTGTTAATGCAGGAGCTGTTATACTCAGCTGCAGATGCAGTAAAGCAGCTAAAGAAAATTCAGCTGGGAAAGTGTTAAATTTAAGGCGCCTGTTTGTGATCTCGCTCACACCCATTTTCTACAGGTATAACTCCACTAGAGTTATTCCTGATGTCCACTACTGTAAGCCAGAGAAGAATCAGGCTGAACATCTAAAGGTCCCTGGTTTAATCACAGGCTTTAGCAAGGCCCTTCCCTTTCTGTAATGAAAGGAGAACCTTTTCGTTAGACTCTCAGATATAGTCATGGGTGACAAGGCAGATGTTATGTAATGGCAGCAAGTGCTGTGCTTTATAAAAATGGAAATTGCATGTTAATCACAGTGTTAAGCCAGATTCCACAAGACAGCATGGAAGGCATGAAGACTCAAATGTTAAAGCAATCTGGATTGTGTTACCACCTCATTGATCTAATATTGTGATGCAGTAATAGTAATTTTAGGAATATCTTTGAAAAAATATACTCTGAGTTACAATGTTAAAAAACAAAGTGAAAGGCTGGTCAGCTACCTACATGGGAGTAGGTTTGTGGTCGCCACTCACAGCCAGCATCATTCTCCTCTTTCTCCTTCAGTAGCGTCACTCAGTAGATTGTAACAGCGTTACAGAAAGGAGAATCAGAAGCACATTCTCTGTTTATTTCTGGATAGAAAAATGGATCAGGTGCCCATTATCAAGGCACTCAAACTTCTCAGCCAGTTTTAAAAAACACTACCGACATTATTGGAAATCACTGGAAAGACTCCCATTAATGTTTGAGTGACATGAGACTTTGTGATTATAGAAGGGTTAAAGAAAGACACGGTAGGCTGAATTCTGATCTCACATATATTGGAGCAAATAAGTAGTGATTCTGTCAAAGTCAATGGTGTTACACTGATGTAAAATGGGTTTATATGTGATCAGAATCAGGCCTTATAGTGCCAAAAGACCTTTGATGCTGGAATGGTCATGTGACTTGGAATAGCTGTCTTAAGAGCCATTCATTCTGAGACACCACACAAACAAGATGAGGCCAAAGCACCTTCTATGAGACCCATCTGCTGATGAAGTCGGCAGGCTTATTACTCTAACACCACTAGGGCAATAGAGTTAAAGTTCAAAGTTCAGAGAGCTTATAAACTAGTGAAGTTGCCAGACCTTGTAAGATCCTTGGACCTGATTTTCTATTTCCTTGTCTCTTGAGAAGTCATTTAAGACCGTGCAAAGTGGCTGTAAAACACTGCCATTCTGATTCAGAGGGACTACTCGTGAGTGTAAAGTTAGTCACATGCAGCAGCATTAGCAGGGTAGGAACATAAATGATCAAAAGCGAGACCATGTTATGCAATGTGGTTGAATTAACATTGTGAAGCCCTTTTGCTTTCTCATTTCCTAACTTTGCGGTGTTTAAAGGTATGCGGTGGTGTTGTGGGCCATGTTGGGCCCAAGATATTAGAGAGACAAGGTGGTGAGGTAATATCTTTCACTGGACCAACTTCTGTTGGTAAAAGAGAAAAGCTTGTTTCTCTCACCAACAGAAACTGGTCCAGTAAAAGATGTTACCTCACCCACCTTGTCTCGCCAGTGTTTAAATGTGTAATTTTAGTGTTACATTAATGGAAACACAAATCACTTTATTCCCCATTTGAAAAGCAGCCACTTCTGTGATAGAACACAGCTGCTGTTTAATGGAGCAGAGTCATACTGTACAACAGTTTAAGGCAGGAAACAGTAGTAAAGAATATAAAGAAGATACAGTATTAAAGCATCTCCTGTGAGGGAAATAGTTTGGCTTCTGTAAAATTAGATAAAAATAAAGTTGGGCCCTAGACAAAAACTGAATTCAGATCTGGATTTTGATTACCTCAGAGTTCAAGATTATTGTTTGGTCCCATTGCTTCTTAAAGTCACTCCATTTATGGGTATGATTCGGAACTCTAGCTGGAAAACAGTGGCTATTAAACCAATCATCGTGTGTGTTAAAAATGCTTTGGAAAAGCTATAGCAAATGGGATTATATATGTAATATAGATAAAATATGCAAAAAGCAACAAATTTTCTTTTAAATCATGTTTAGAAAACATAATGAGAGAAAATAAGAACAATAGTGGGTTTTTTAATAGCATGTTTAAACAGCTTAAAAGGTATAACATATGTAACTTAACTGGCCTGGCTTTTTGCACTATGCAGTTAGATCTGAAGCTACGTTGCCACCTTGTGGTTTAGGAGCTGATGAAGCTACATTTTAAAGTTGGTTTTAGCCTGTATCCTTCGCACCAAACTATAATGAGAAATGACTGTGTGTGTATGTCAGACAACACAAAGCAAGCCCCATGAACTTATGGGCATTATGGAAAGAATTTGTGATTAATATTTTAAAGCCTGTATCTTAATACTTTCACCACTTTGAACACAGTAAACTCACTATTGATTTGATTTTCCATCTCTCTTCCCTCCTGTATTTAATCTTTCTTCTTGAGGGGCTGATAATTGGGAAGATACCCGGTAAATCCTGCTTCTTTCCTGCCTCCCCCTCCCCATGTACAGATTATCTTTATGTAAAGTTCAAGACAGACCAATCTACACTTTGTGTATTTGGATTCTGCGGTCCCCTGCATAGGCAAAACTCCCATTGACTAAGTGCAGATTATTTTTGTTTCTTGTTTCTTGAGCCACGCTTATATGGGAGAGTCCAAAAAAAAATCCCCAACCAAACAAAAAAACCCCAACCCTCAAAACCTTGTGGGCAATGTACAGTATGTATGGGCCAAAGGTTAGTGCATTACATATCCTCTCGGGAAATCGAAGCTGGGCATAGGGAAATGATCACTTCAGCTTTTAAAAGGACTGAGTGCTTGACCTGGAATTTGCAGTATTTCATTTCAGCTCAATTCTAGACGTGGGAGGTTTTTTTTTATTGCGTTCAACGGAAGGAACAAAATGGTATGTACAATACAACTGCTGTATCATGCACACTGTCCCAGATAACACTTGCCCTGTTGTTTTCTAATAACATCAAAATATAATTTGCACAGTGGGGATAGAATAAAGATGCCCAGAAGACGTTTTACAGCTTGGGGGGGAAGTGAGTGCACACGCCACCCAAAACGTTTGGACTCCGATTCTGATCTCTCTCACTGACTTTACACTGGTCTCACGCTTTTGACTTTACTCAAGTTGTTTCTGATTTTTTTGATGCAGTGAGAACATAATGAGATCCTGATCCTATAACCTAGAATGACAAACCGGAGCAACATAATTATTATCACTTATTGTTTAAAAAAAAATCCTCAGGGAGCACCTAGGCACCTAAGAGCACTGACTTATATAGGTTTTTTCCATCCAAAATGGAAATTTTCATGAAAAAAAATCATTTTTTGTTTGTGTTTTCAACAAAATCCAAAAATGGATGTGAGGGTTTTGTCTGGTTTTTCGTTTTCAGTCTTTTCTTTTTTCCCTTCCCCGCCTTTTTTTCTTTTCCTCTTTCACTAGCAAAACGAAAAAAGGGAAAAAAAGGTAGAAAAAAGAGGGGAGAAAAATGGACATTTTTATTTAAAAAACTCCACAATTTTAAAAATCTGTTTAAAAAACCTGCAAAAACCAAAATGATTTTAGAGTTGTTTAGTGGAAACTACCATTCATTTTTCTACCAGTGTTACTTATAAGTGATTAGGACTGGATGCTTCCGCCTGTGGCAACTGCACAAGCTAGCCCTCAGTGAGTAAACGGTTACTAGCATAATATAACATGAATAACCAATACTTTCATTTTAAAAAGTGTTTACTCCACTGTGTGCTTGGGCTATGAATACTACCTCTTTTTTTTTTAGGTACTAACTCTGTCCCTTACAGAGGAATTTTCTTCCTCAAAGTAGTTGACTGTGAGGTGTTTGTTTATAGGCTTAAATAATTACCAGTGTGCATATATGACTGCTCTCTCTCTCATACACATGCTCATTCTCACTTTAAATACTTTTAGAAAGTGACACATGCTCTCAGGAACAAGGCCTGACCAAGGTGAAGAACAAACTTTGTTGTACTAATGCTGTCCAAGTCTAAGGAACACACCTCTAATAGTTTTCTCACCAGGGCCCCAAGGTACAGAGGGTTAGGTTTTGAGAGTTGTTTTAGCCACAGGCAAAGTTCTGGGATATTCTCTCCATCACCAACATTGGGTCGAACCCTGTTCTAGCTGAGATAGATAATAAAACCCTCACTGACTTCAATGGCAGTGTGATCAAGCTCATTTTACAGACTTCCAGGAGTTTTCCATTAGAGTTTTGAACCAAGTTGCCTTCTTCCTGCATGAACTGTCTTCGTGCCTCTTGTAATATTGCACCTCGAGCAAGAGTACAGAAGGTACCTATTCAAAAGGCCAGCACTCAGTATACCAGCTACTCTGACATACACCTCTACGATGTTGCTAATGTTTCCAGCAGTGGCTAAGCTGGGCTTCAATCCATTCCCATTTAGCATTGGGATAAATATATCCAGTGAATGAAGTAAGACTAGTCTAGAAAGGAAAATGTGTTTTAGCTTGCACGTTCCATGTACCACATCAGTTTTATAGGTCCTCTTATTGTGGAACACATTGGGCCAAATTCTTCCTTGGGGTAACTCAACTGAACTCAATAGACCTGCAGTATATTTTAATAATGGCAATTTATTGTGAGGCCACATTTTAACTGAAACCAAGTACAAATGTCAGTGGCTATAAAATGCTCTAATCTACTAATAATCATAGATTTCCCTCCCTCCTTCCCACATACTTTTTCTATTACACTTCACACATGGGCCCAAATTGTACTCTCTTATGTGGGTGCAGCTCCTGTTGACTCTGCTGCCATCTGTATCTAAGGGCATGATTAACTTTTGCAGTCAGCCTCATGCATCAGTAACATGCTTGCATTTTAAAATCACGCTGGAGACCGAAGAAAACTATGTGAGCAACATTTTCAGGTTACTGTAAAAATACTTCTTGTGAGCTGAAGAGTCCTGAAATGAAACTTGTGCTGTGGAGAGTTGATGCAAGTTATTTACTTATCAGAGGGGTAGCCGTGTTAGTCTGGATTTGTAAAAGTAGCAAAGAGTCCTGTGGCACCTTATAGAGTAACAGACGTATTGGAGCATGAGCTTTCGTGGGTGAATATGCTCCAAAACGTCTGTTAGTCTATAAGGTGCCACAGGACTCTTTGCTGCTTTTACAAATTATTTATTTGTAATTCCCCAGCAGGTATGATAGGGAGTAGTAAGGGGAACTATAATATCAGGCAAAGCAAGAAGTGAGTTCTAGGACCTCCAAATACTGTTTTATGGGGGACTGCTGGGTGCATTTTAAAATCTCAGCACTGCCTACGTATTAAGTACTTTGGTTTGGATCTGCTATTTCTGAGTTTTACAGTCTTTCCTCTCCTTCACCCCCAACCCGAGCCCTTCTTTAAAAACCTGACAATCCCTTGGTGACCCAAATTGCTACCCCCTTGAAAATTTTCTTTGGATTACTGAAGTGTAAGAAAAAATACCATCTACTATTAGATGAGGAAAATTTCAATCATCAAAATGAAATAAAACAGAAGCAGAGCAGAGCTGTTTTTAATGAAGATCATTTCAGTGAGAGATGGCTTTTTTCCTCTTTCTCTCTCTCTCTCTGTGCACCAAACCCCTTTCCATCCGGTCACAATCAGGGAGTTGAAAAATCTGTATTTAATTGCAGATGTTGTAAAAATAATCACAGAGAAGACTAAACTAGCATTAAAAATGTGGATTCTTTACTTGTTGTCCGGGTGTGGGACATCTTTCTACTGAAATGCTTGTAAAGCAGTAAACTATGAGTCAAAATTTCTTCAAGAAGATGTCTTTTCTTGTTACGGTTATTTTATTTCTGAGGGTGTTTCCTGGCTTTGCCAGGAAAAGGAGATGGTGGGGAGCTTTGCTGTGTCTTAAAAGACGGCTTTGTTTTTAATTATCCTTGCTATGGCGCACAGTGAGATCTTTCTGCTTTTAGGATCTTTTTTTTCCAGCTCAGATAAAATTCTCTGCATTTCAGCCCGTCCCCTCCCCGAGCAGCTTTTTCCCATTTGAACTGTTATTTATTGCTTCTTTACTACCTTTCAATACCATGCTTAATGTTGAAAGCACCCCAGAGGAATTTAATTTTGTCTTAAGTGGAACATCATCTTCACGAACAATCTACCTCTAAACAATGAGACATTTTCTCCACACGTTCCCCCTGTCCTTGACTCTTCTGTCAAGTTTTAGTACCTCCAGGGGAAATAGATATTTTGTTTGTCTGAAATCGGATTGCTGTTGCCTTTTTAGTACCTTTATAAATCGAGGAACATTCGCCGAAATAAAGTCTAGTGAAAAATGTTTCCTTTCTGTGGGCCCTAACACATGGGAAGGTGCCAGTAGGTGGTCATCGTTCATAGACTTTAAAATGCAGATTAAGCCCAGTTGAACTGTGCCAAACCTTTTTCAATCCTGGCCAAGTCCAAAATAAATTCACACCTCCTCATTTCTGTCTTATTAATCAATCAATTCAAGAAACTGCAGTCTGTGGTGGGTATCAGTCAGAGACATGTCTGTTCGCTTGGGCTGATGCACAGAATAAATGTTTTCATATATTTTAAAATTAATTTTATTTCCTGTGTCTATATTTTTAATTTTGTTTTCTTTTGCAAGAATGCAACTGTGACTACCTGTTGTAAGGAAGACCATAAATTTCAAAGTTAAAATAACTCTATATTCCACTGCTTGTTTTAAAAAAATCAAAATAGCAATCTAATAAAAATAAAGAGGAAACTGTGAACCCAGCTTGGTATAAATGTACAATAAGATTTATTTTTCATTTGGCTGTTTGGAACTTCTCTAAGTTTATGCCAACAAACATAGCTAGAGTCCTAAAATGATCATAATCCATCTGCACCAAGCACAAAGAAGGGTTTCTGTTTTGTGGAGCTTTTGCCAAAGTTCAGTTATTGTGTGAGGGTGAGAGCAGCATTAGATACTAATAAAATCTAATTCTTTGCACCTTTAATCTGCAGATCTCTCAGTGTTTTACAAATAGTAATTAATTAAGCCTCCCAACAGGCCTTGAAAGAACTAAGGGTCTACAGGCAGGGAAACTGAGGCACAGTGCTGTTTAAGTGATTTGCCCAAAAATCAAACTCTGAGGTTGTGGCAGGACAAGGAATAGAATTCCAGAGTCCTGACTCCCAACCCTTTGCTACAACCAGGAGACACACTCCCTCTATTTGTAGCACTCTGATGTGTCATTTTCAGTTACTGAGAGTATATATATTGGAATCAGTAGAGATCATAGGCATAGTTTGACTTCTATATTGGGTGTGTGTGGCTGCAGCCAGGCCAATGAGACCACATGGGGGGAAAATTCTGCATCTGCCTGAGGCTTGCAGTTTGTGGAGGGTAATACCTCCCCCTGTCCCCCAAACTATGCTCATGGTAGAGATGGACTGCAGAGCTGTTTGGAACTGAATCAGGTTCAGGGTTTGGGCTTTTGGCTGAAAAGTACCTGGGCTTAGGATGTGACAGCCATAGAATCTCAAAAGCTGCTCTTGTGAAGTGTTGGCAGGATATGATAGAAAGCTCATGAGATTTCACCTGCATCTGAATGGTACTGGAAAGTAAGCTCTTTCCCGTTTTGGATCTGACCCAGTATGAAAACATGGGGTCAGGGCTGGAGCTGGGGGAATCAGCCTGTGTAATTAGTCAATACTTCTACATCATTCTAGTACATAGGTGCCAGATTCTGATTTTAATTAGTGATACTCACGCCTTCAAAAAGATTTTTTTTTTAAGAGTTGAGATTCAGGGTTTGGGTCTGAGCCTGTCTTTGATACTCAGTGGATGCTCCAGTCTTCTCAAACGAATAGCGAAGGACTCTGTAACAGTGTGCTGGCCTAACAATGGAGGCTAGAGGCCCAGCACAATGTGTTCTTGATTTCAACTCAGATGGAGGGTGAGGATAGCAAGGAAAGCTGGGAAAGGCATAATGGCAGCCTTCTTTTCCACCCTTAGAGAGCTACCAAGGCCTGGGTAAGATCTGAAGTATGGCTTTCTGTAAAGAGATTGAGACCTGAAGAGGCAGGAGATGGGGGATATGAAAATTGTTCTATGGAGGAAAAGACTAGTTGCGACCCCTGTGCTGAGGGGTGAAGATTTAGGTATGTGAGGGGAAAAGAGGAACGAAATGGGCTGGGATGAGAGAAGTATGGACCAACTTTTTTTAGGAATGAAGGCTGGGACCTCCAGAGATGGTGGGAGGAAGACCCACTGTTTGCTCCACTTTTCTCTAGGGAGAAGACTTGGGTGGACCATGGGCAGAGGACTGTCCAGCTTAGAAAGGGTGAAGGATTGGGTTATATTTTTTGCTTGGATGTTTTTGTTACCAGGGAAGAGGAGGACTCTGAGATCTGACTATAGGGCTGAACCACATCAAACTGGCTACCCAGCCAGAGGTGAAACTGAGACATAAAGTACACTAGCATGCTGGCTGTGGACCTGGGGAGAAACTGAGGCATAGCTACCTCGTGACATCAGAAAGGTAAGAGATCCATTGCATAGAATATCAGGGTTGGTAGGGACCTCAGAAGGTCATCTAGTCCAACCCCCTGCTCAAAGCAGGACCACTTCCCAGACTGATTCTTACCCCAGTTCCCTAAATGGCCCCCTCAAGGGCTGAACTCACAACCCTGGGTTTAGCAGGCCAATGCTCAAACCACTGAGCTATCCCTTCCCCATAGTGATGTATAAGTAGTCTGCATAGAAGAATACAGAATGAATTAGCTTTTTGCTCAATAGTGGGAGTCTCCCAGGTGAGGCCTCTTGTCAGGACCACACGAGGAAGCTTGTGCTTCTACTTCTTTCCATGTAACCATCATTCAGGACTGTCTTTTGCATTTTTTTGCTAGGCCTGCAAAATATCTTGGCACTGACTCCTCCACACCAAAGAAAAAATCCCCAAACAAACCTAACTCTTGTACAATGGACTATCCACCGCTGTGCTTTGTTGTGAACAAACAACACAGTAACAGCTCTTGCAAAGAATTTTTTATTTCAAACAAAAGCAGCATCTCATCTGTACATCTACTGTACACTTTGTAACACCTCAAAGTTTTAGATTTATTTCGGGAAACATTTGACTATCAGATGCCATACTGAGGGCTTTTGACAATACATGTTCTGCTACTATCATTGCAAATCATGAAAGCCTTTCTCAATTGTCTAAAGACCTCCACTGGGCCTTGAATAGAGCAGGTCAAAAAATGTGTGATAAATGAACACAATGTGGAACACCAGTAGATTGTTGAGCATCATAATGGCCAGACTAAAATGCTTTATTCACTGTAAAGTTAAGGATGCTTGTCTACACTTACTGGAGGATCAATGCTGCGGCGATCGATGCATCATGGGTCCATTTAGTGGGTCAATGAAGACCCTCTAAATCGATCACTGATCACTCTCCCATCGACTTCTGTACTGCACTGGAATGAGACAACTAAGGGAGTCAATGGGAGTGCATCCCCCGTCAACATAGCATAGTGTGGACCCCGAGGTAAGTAGATCTAAGATACGTTGATTTGAGTTACACTAGTCATGTAACTTAAATTGCGCAGCTTAGGTCGACTTTTCCCTTTAGCATAGACAAGGCCTAAGGGTCTGGATTAGATAAACCAGTACTTTAAAAAGAAAATGTGAAATATAGAAAATCAATCACATGCATCCATAAGGACTAATCCTGCATCAGCACTGGCTTTGCAAGGGGAAGGGCTTGTTTTAATGAAAGCTGAGATGTTCCTTTGCATTTCCAGGTGTTCCAAATTAGCAGGGGGTAGCAGTGAAAAAGTCTGCTTTGCTGTTTTATGGCTAAAGGCTTGTTCTCATTGGGGAAAAAAGCCTGGAGTAGATAATGTGCACTAGCTCTGTTGCATTAACTCTCTTTATGGACACTCTAACTCTGCACTGAATGCCATTATGCACTATAGCTTAATATGCTTTGGAAGTTCATTAAGCTGAGCTACCCAAAGCCATTCTTAGTGAGGAGTAAGAGTGTCCAAATGGAGTGTTAATGCAAAGTAGCTAGTGTGTTTTGCATTCTCACCTTAAATTATTCCACACTAACTTCGCCATGTAGACAAGCCCTAAATTTCAGATTTAGTCTCCTTCTGCCTCCACTATAGCAAAATGCTCTAGTATCAAATTCACTTTAAAAAAACAAAACAAACAAAAAAGGGGGCAAATCATGAGTTACTGTAAATGGGGGCAAATTTATTTACAGCATTTTAATATTAGAATGGGCATCAGCAAGGAGTTCTTTACATTAAAGGAGTAACTCTACTAACTGGCAACTATAGTAGACTCTTATCTTTTGTGAGCCAGCCACTAGAGGGAGACCAAGACCCACCATCACCCAATATGGTTTATTTTGAGTTTTGTGAACCTTTTTCTCATTTTAAAAAAATTGGGGAATACACTGCCAAACCATTCCTCCCTCATTGTTATTCAAGGGCTGGCATTGACTTAAATGAATTCACAGCACAATATGCCTATGATCTCTGGCCACTGTTGCTCATTGGGTTAATTTCAACCCTAACACAAAGAGAGCACTTACTTTCACTTGGTTTTTTAAATTTTATTTAAAAGCATGTGAGGCATGAACTGTGTGAATCTCCCCTTAAATATTCCTTGTGCTGAAAAATTTAGAAGAAAATGAAATATAAATTGTGAAATTTTCCGTTTCCTCTGAAAAGCCATTTTGGACTTAAAGTTTCACACAGTTCCAGCCATGCAGAGCTCTTCCGTTGATCTTGATGAATATGCAGCAGCTCATCAAAATCCCCAGTCCATTCAATTAGCTGTAAATAGTTAATTAATAATCCCCAAGGGCCATGATTAATTGTTTAATAGGGCTTGCTCTTGCTGAGCTGAGTTAATTTACCATAATCTCTCCTAATTGCTCTTCACATGTAACCACAACAGGTGACCTAATTACTCCCTTCAGAGCTCAGCTCTATAAAGCTGATGAAAGGAGCACACTTACCAACAGGGAACTCAGTTGGACTTTAGAGAAGAAACATTCACACACACAAATGCCCGCCAGTGTTATTCATCATGACCCTGTTGAGTCTCACCCTCCACCTCGCTTTTAGAAAGAAAACTCAGACACAGATCCCCCAGGGGGTTTAAAGGACCTAGATTGGGATCTAGACAGTAAAGGGTATCGTGTGTTGCAGCATGACCTGGGAAAGGAAGTGATCTCTAGAGAAAAGAAGGGATGAAGTGAATGAACTGGGAGTCTAAGGATGCATGTGTGTGAATAGCAAACTAGAGAGGCAACTGACTGCAGAGAGAAGGCCAGGTAAAAGGGATCATGGAATGCATGAGTGTGCAGGAAAGCTCCGGCCAGGAGGTGAAGCTCTTGTAGAGTTGATGGAAGAGTTTGGCCAGGAGCAGGGCTAAGAAAGGGAGAGGGCTGTGCAGCTGTAACGCCAACAACCGAGTAGGATCAAACTTGGACCTCTGGAGCTTAGTGCACGAGCCTCTACAGCATGAGTGAAAAGCCAACTGGCTGTTAGTTAAGGCTGTAGCACAGGTTACACAGCCACATGGTGGGGCTGGAACAGGCAAAGAGAACCAAGCATAATTCATGCTGATACAGTGGGTACATTTACACTGCAATAAAAAACTTGCGACACTGAGTCTCCGAGCCAGGGTCAATTGGCTCATGCTCAGGCTTTGGGACTAAAAATAGCAGTGTAGATACTTGGGCTTAGCCTGGAGCCCAGGCTCCCAGATCCAACTTCTTGCAGGGTTTCAGAGCCCAGGCTCCAGCCCGAGCCCAAATGTCTGAACTGCAATTTTTTAACTCTCCAGCTTGAGCCCATGAGCCTGAGTCAGGATCTGGACCAGCTGCAGCTGTCCCACCAGTCTCTTTTTTTTTTTTTTTTTTTGCAGTGGAGATGGACCCAGTGTGGCTTTGGTGCTCTCTACTGAATAGACCACACAAGTCAGCTACCATCTCAACACTAAGGGAGCCTGCTCCTTCTGCTCAACCAGTGGAGGCTCGTGCTTTTAGATTCAGGGATTTGGGGTTCTTTCCCCACAGATGACCCAACCAGGGGCATTGTTACACAAGCATAACTAGTGTTGGGGAAGGAGCAGCCTGAGAGTGGCCCAAGGAGATGAGCCAGCAGCAGCAAAGAAGGAAGAGGTGACAAGGTGTGGCAGAAGCCTTGTTTAATACTTTGGGGAGCATGGGGAAGTCTTGTATCTGTCAACTAGAGAGAGATAGACTCCTAGTTTTACAGGGGTGCTCTATATTTTATTTAGGTATATAGTTAATAGATATGGTGCCTGTAGATGGTGCTCAGAATATGCTGCACAGTTCTGAGGGTTTGTAGGACCAAGAAAACTTGCTGTGCATTGCAAATGGCTTCCTTTTCACGACAGCTTTTAACACCTAGAAGAGGATGTGGGCCAATGGCACAGCAAGGTAGCAAGGGGATTATGTGAAGGGCAGCATGAGCACTGCTGTCGCCCAGGAGCCTGGAGTTAGAGCAAAACTATACCTGTGAGATCAAGTGCCCAAGGCCAAGATTTTTTAAAAAGGTGCCTAAAGTTTGATGTCTAAACCCATTAGGGTTGCCAAATCTCCAGGATTGTTCTGGAGTCTCCAGGAATTAAAGATTAATCTTTCATTAAAGATTATCTCATGTAATGAAACCTCCAAGAATGTGTCCCACCAAAACTGGCAACCATAAAATTCATATTTAGGCATCTGAATAAGTGGCCTGATGATTTTCAAAAATGTTTAACACTCAACATGAATGGAAGCTGCTGGATGCTCAACCTTATTAAAAATCAAGCCACTTATGCTTGTAAATCCACTTTAGGCACAGAGGTGGCTCTAGGCATTTTGCCACCCCAAGCACGGCGGGCAGGCTGCCCTCCGCAGCTTGCCTGCGGAGGGTCTGCTGGTCCCGCGGCTTCGGCGGACCTCCAGGAGGTCCGCTGAAGCCACGGGACCAGCGGACCCTCTGTAGGCAAGCCGCCAAAGGCAGCCTGCCTGCCGCCCTCGAGGCACCAGCAGAGCACCCACCCCCCACGGCTTGCTGCCCCAAGCACACGCTTGGCGTGCTGGGGCCTGGAGCCACCCCTGTTTAGGCATCTAAGCTTAGGCACCCATTTTTGTAATTCTTGGCCAATGACAGTATCTCCCTCCCATAGAAGGATGAACTTCAAGAGGGAACTTGGGTACTAGACCCAGGGAACCCTGGCAGCTTACCCATGTACCCCCTCCTTTTGGACTGCCTCTGGGAATGTAGCTGAGAAATTCTCCACCTTGCTTTTGTTTCTAGGATTTTGTACCCTCATCCCTTCTTTTCTGCCAGCCCTAGTAAAGAATCTTTGTTTACTTATTAGAAGTGCAACTGTGGCCTGATGGCCTCTGGCAGATTAGCAACCAAGTTGGTCGTGTTATTGGAGCTGTGGGGATGGGGGAATGGGGAGAGCATGTAGGAAGAGCCCTTCCAAGCAGGTTTGGCCTCTGTTGATCCTTGGTCTCTGCTCTTTTATAGGCCATGCCTTTGTACTTGCTGGGCTCCCATGAGCTGACAGAGAGGATGCAACCAAATGGCAGATCTTACAAAGCCATTATTGTACATGTAGAGGGCCATAGGGTCTATATAAAGTACATTTAAACCCAGAGGGCCAAGTTTTCTGATGGTGCCAATTGGTGGAGCTCCATCAACTTCAGTAAAGTTCCATCAGTTTACGCCAGCCAAGACGTAGGCCTGTGGCTTCATTGGGAAACTGGGTTGTTGTTTGTTGGAAAGTACAGGAGAGCAATGGAAAGGCTATTTGGCGTGAAAATCATAGTAACCCCGTACCTTCCTGTGATTGCCTATTCAGCAATATTTACTAGAGATCAACTCATTTTGAGTACATATTCCTGGTATGTATGCGGCATACTTAGGAATGCCATTGTAGTCAAGCATTATCAGAAGCAGCTCTTGCTGATATGTTTGTGGTCAAGTTAGAGAAGTGATAGTTCCTAACAATTAAAGTTATCCCTATTTAACCTTTTAAAAAGCTTCTATTGTGATAGAACAAAAATCCTCAGGAAGGATTTGTACAGAACTGAATGTGGTCCGAAGTTATCATGGTTATCAACTAGAGAAATAATAAAATAATGAGTTCATGGATCTTGGGAATTTATCATAACTAATTAACATCTAAGGTACTGATACGGGCCCTGTTATTGTGATATTTGAGCACCTCACAATCTTTAATGTATTTATATCACAATGACCCTGAAGGATGTGCTATTATCCCTCTTTTACAGATGGGGAAGTGAGGCATAGAAAGACTAAATGAATTGCCCAAGGTCACATGGGAAATCTGTGGCAGAGCAGAGAATTGAATTTGGCTCTCCTAACTCCCAGGCCAATGCTCTGACCAGTGGACTGTCCTTCCTTCTCTTATGAAGATGAGGTGGCCCAGCCAATCCTAAGAACAGTCTCAGATTATTTCTTTTCTTCACTAATAAAGAAACCAGCCTGAGGCGTTTGCAGCACTGCCAACCACAAGCACCAGTAGCCTAAGACTTGGCAGTGAAGACTGCCAAAGAACCTAGCAACAGACATAAATGTACCACAGATATAGTTTGAGTGTGTTCAGCATTTGCTCATTCTACACCATCTGTGGATCCAGCTGCTGCCTCAGTATCCTGCAAAGAACGGAGGAAGAAAATGCAAATATATTGCCAACATTTAACATATAGGGGACTGGAATCTCTTCTCACATACGCCATCTTTACACTGGTGTAACTCCACTGGAGTTAGTAGAGTTTCTCTGGACTTGCACTGGGGTGAGAGGACAATCTGTTTCACCCTTCCCCTTCCAGTCATGTTCATATCTTCTGTCATTCTTAAAATTGAATTTATTAAGGTCGTGTCTAAGGGTCAACCACAAATGGGGTCCCATTGTGCTGGGCACTGTACACTTCCATAGCAGTAGATGGTCGCTGTCATGAGGAGCTTACAATCTAAATAGACAAGACAAATACAGGTGGTGGAAGGGGTAGAACGCAACAGCAGAGTGAACACTATGATGGCACAAATATCATGTTAGTTCCATGATTTTGAGGGGTGAGTTTACTTAGGAGGGGATAAGTCAAATGGAAAGAAAAGGGAAAGGAAGGGTGGTGAGAGGGGCAAGTCCAGGGAGAAGAGCGTAAGGCTATGTCTACCTTAGCACTTTTGTTGATGTAATGTATATTGCC
Organism: Chelonoidis abingdonii; assembly: GCF_003597395.2. Taxonomy (NCBI): domain Eukaryota; kingdom Metazoa; phylum Chordata; order Testudines; family Testudinidae; genus Chelonoidis; species Chelonoidis abingdonii. The sequence goes on along the minus strand of NC_133771.1, from coordinate 14,508,689 downwards.
CACGGGTGTGAAAAAACACCCCCAGCCCGACTGACATCAGTTATACCAACAAAAGCAGCAGTGTGGACACTGCTATGTTGGCGGGACAGCATATCCCGCTGACATAGCTACTGCCGCTTGTTAGGGACCGTTTAATTATGCCAGCAGGAGTGCTCTCTCCCACTGGGAGACCTTACAGCAGCCCAGTTGCATCGGTAGAGCTGTGCCACTGTACACTCTCTAGTGTAGGCATGCCCTTCGAGGGGCTGGTGTGGCGTCAGGCTGAGGCGAAGAAACTGAGGGAGCAGGAGGATTGGAGGAAACAGTCAATCACCATAGGGCAGAGAAAGTCCAGTCAAAATTACACTAAGGAAGGTCTCAGCCCACCATGCAAATTGATGCCCAGCCTTTGACTCCAAAGCTGGGAATAACCCCTTAAGGAGAAGTCTTATAGGGAAGAATTTGATATGAAAAAGTAACATATATATTTATTGACCACTCTATAGAACTTAATACAGAATTGTTTCCTGGCCATAGAGTTCTATAGGATGGTTTACAAACACCATAGAATGAATCTCATTCTCTGTTAAATACAATGGGTTTCTAGGGTGATTATATAGAACTCTATTGGCTTCATTGCTATTAAAATCTATCAGATATTTCCGTAATGGGTAGAATTAGCTTGTTTCCAAGTATCGCATTCCTTCTCAGTGAACGTGACCACTGAACTCTACTGAAGCTCTACTGAGCTCTACTGAAGCTGTCTTTCATGATGAGGTTTTTTAATAACTTGGACACCTGTTCACTGAAACAAGCTCCCCAATTAACTTCAAAGAAGTGAGTGCAGCCCGATCTGGTTGTGAACCACTGGTCTACAAGCGAAGGGCTTTGTAAACCATTGCCATGTTCAGGAGTCATATTCGCCAATCTATCACTATTACCTCACTCTTGTCTGGTCTGAGTCTCAGCCGTCTAACTCTCATCCAAACACCCATGATAAGTAGGTCTCATGGAACTACTCAGAAAAAGCTTAAGTACATGCCAGAAATTAAAACAAAGGACATTGAAAGCCAGAACAATTTGGGGGTCAGACAAAAAAATCACTGAAGAGAGAGACAGTTTTAGCACTTCACTGGTTAGACCCCAGTCTCACAGAAGAGATGACAGAAAAGGATACCGGTCCAATAAAGAAGTCTTAATAGCTTTTTGGAAATACCTAAGGTACTAAGGGACCGAAACAAAGCAAATGTAACCCCATTCCATAAGAGGAGGACTAAGGTGAAGTCAGAGAATTACAGATTTACAGTAAAGTTTCATTTTGACAGTAGACAAGATCTTGGAGACATTAGTAAGGGATGAGATCACAAAACATCTGGAAAAATATGAGCTGATAGAAAATAGCCGGCATGGTTTCTGGAAAGGAAAATCTTGTCTGACAAATCTGGTGGAATATTTTGAAAATGTAAAGCAAAGAGCAGACAAAGGGTGACATGGTGAGTGGAATCTCCTTGGGTTTCACAAAGTCCTTTAACACTCCACTAGACAGTAGATGGGGCTGTATATTTATGTGTTTGGCAAACCCTGTACAGTGCGGACACCTTCACTGAATGAATAAGGGTCTTACCCAGTGATCAATAGCAGATCAAAATGGGAACAGGTGAAGGAAGGGATTTGATGCATGAAGTACCACCAGGGCTGGTGTGGGGAATGATGCTGTTAATCATGCGTGTGTGTGAATTAAACAATGTTACTTCTGCTATCCATATTCTTAACTTACATTAATGTAGTAGGCTAATGGACTAAACCTAGGAAGTACTAGATATCTATCTAGGCTTTGATACTGCAACTTGCATTGTTAATCCTTTGAGTATCCAGGCTACTTTTTTAACATTTCTAACAGATGTAATCATGATTTCCTTGTAAGTCTGTCCTGGGATAAGCCACTTCATCAACCTAAGGCATAAACGTAGTTTTGTATTTTGGAGTACAATGACTGCTAGACTCTGAGCAGTTTATTATTTGGTATACCAGTTCCCTGCATTCAGTATTTAGAAATAAATTATGTACTCACAGACTAAAGAAGATAATCAGGAGGACTGAATGAACATCAAAACTTAGATATTTGAGTAGTTAACCATAGAATCTTGAGAACATTCTTATTGGCTAGGGGCTGAGTTTCATTTAGTCCATGGCATCCAAGCAGTTTAGAATGTTTTTCCTAACTTATCTGCATCCTTTAAAGGTTGGTAATGGCTCAGGACCCATCTTTTCTCATGAATTTCGCACCGCTGCCTACATTTGGTCATGCTGGAAATAACACAAGAGAGCCTTTGCTGCAATATTACAGCATTTCAATTTCCAGGGTTGTGTAAAAGCAGGAAGTGCAAGGGGCTTTTGAAAATTATATTCTAAACTTTCTCTGTCCTTAGAGAGATTCTAGTTTGGTTCAATCTGAGAGCTGAATAGGGAAGATTCAAGAGTGTATTTATTTTTCCAAATGGATTTGTCCATCTTTTATTAAAACAATTCCTGATTTATTCCCACCATACCCAGTTCCATCTAGATCAGATATAGGTTTTTAAACTAATGAAAGTGAATTGTTGCCAGGATTCTTTTTTCTCTCACCTCCATCAAGCTGCATTAAGTTCTGTTTAATGCTCTTTGAGTTTGATCTTGCTGTCATGTAAATAATCTTTGGCTGAGGTACTAGAGTTGGGCCCAAGTGGAAAAATGCAGATCTGGATCTGAACTTTCTAAGAGCTGGGGTTGAGTTGGATCTGGAATATTTGCTAAGGCTCATATATAAAATGAATTAATATTGGTTGGGTTTGAAAGATTTTTTAAAAATAAAGGTCTTCCAACATATTTTTAGAAAGTGTGGGAGGAATGTAGGAGGCGTTACTTTCTTTAATTCTCCCATTGTCCCCCAATATCTCTTGCACTTTGCCCTAGCTCAGCAAAGCGGAAAATCAGCCAAATGCTGGATAAATGCAGAACTTTATTGATCCTGGCTGCACTGTGAGTGAAATTAATTTTAGGGTGTAAGTGACACTTCAGTGGTACTCAGGCCTTGCACTGGCCCTCTGCACAAGAGTAATTTTCACTCGCTTTTAGTAGTCAGATGACCCATGGTCTAGTAGATGTGGCACTAGACTGAGGCTCAGGAAAGCTGGGTTCCATCTTTGACTCTGAATAACTGTGACTTTGGGCAAATTGCTTCCACGCTGTAGGCTTGTGATTCCCCTCCCATAGTCCGTCTTGTCTGTTTAAATTAACACATTTATTTGAGCATAAGCTTTCGTGGGCTACAACTCACTTCATCAGATGTAGCCCATGAAAGCTTATGCTCAAATAAATTTGTTAGTCTGTAAGGTGCCACAAGTACTCCTGTTCTTTTTGCTGATACAGACTAACACGGCTGTTACTCTGAAATCTATTTAAATTGTAAGCTTTCTGAGGCAGGGACTCTCTCTTACTAGGTATGTGTACAGTGCCTTGCACAACAGGGCGCTTAACTTAGCTGGGGGCTCTAGATACTGCTGTAAAGGGAGTGAGGGGAAGACCCTCCCGTGCACTGGCTTTAGTGTAAAACCTGGAAAGTGTTTTTTGGGGGGAGGGGGCAGAGGAGCGGGAAGCCTCATCTTTGTCTGAACATCCTGGTAGGAATCATCTCCCAGTTTCCTCTTCCTTCCACTTGAGGTTCCTAGTGTTCGCTCTCGGTCCGAGAGTCACCAGCCATTCTCAACCCTTCTATTTCTTTTTGACATTAAAAAAGAGAAGTGTCCTGATGCTTGCTACTCCTCCTAGCCCCATGCTTCAGCCTCAGAGCAGGTGCTATGGCCAAGGGAGAATAGGGTGACCAGACAGCAAGTGTGCAAAATTGGGACAGGGAATGGGGGCGTAATAGGCACCTATATAAGACAAAGCTCTGACTATCAGGATTGTCCCTATAAAATCAGGACATCTGGTCACCCTAAGGGAGCACCTCCTGCAACTTGGGTTCTTGCATTCCTTTGATTGGCTCTGCCAAAGGCAACAATCAAGGTTTAGATCTGAGCATTTGCCAGAGTTGGAGATTGATACTATCTGCAATATTTTCCCCCAAGGGATGTAAATAAAAAAGCATCAGAAACCACATGCACAACTCCCCTCCCCTGCTTCCTAACCCTGTATCCTCCCCCTCCCCCCAGCCCTTGTTTTTATTCTCATCTTTAAAACTGGTTTGATTTGATTTCCTTCAAACATAGCAACACAGAGGGAAAAAAATTGCTCCCCAGCTGAGAACCTTGATATCAAGTTTCAGCCTTTATGCTATTCAATTTTTTCAGCAAAAGTTACAAAACTCTGAAAACAGGAGGGTTTATAAAGAAAGTGCTGGCAGGGCCTTGGCTGTAGCATTTCCAGATGTGCTGTTGCAATTAGGGATGGGCAAATCGGTTTGGATAAAAGAAGTGACCCAAACTCTTTGTCTAAACCTTGAACAGAACCTGAAACTCTCGAGGGGAGAGGGGTGTTAAAAATGTTTCATTACCTTTTCTCATTGTTTACTTTGGGCCAAATTCCACCTTTGGATACAGGCACATGGGTCCCATTGAACTCGGAAAGCTTTTTTGTGGTATGACATTTCTGCTTCCAGTCCCAGCTGAAAACAGGAAGTGCAGAGGCATACAAAAAATGGTATTTTCCAGGTAGCTAAGTCAAGCAACCCCTAGATCTGAACACCCCAAACTTTGGGAACTTTACAGGAACTTCCTGTTTCTGTAATGGGACAAAACAAAACCATGGATCTAAATGACCCAGCAGTTTGCATCCGAATTTGACTCTGGATCCAAGCCCTGCAATTGAAGCCCATCACTTACAATAATTAAAGGAGTATATTCTGACTTCAGATATACATAGGCAGAAATCCCACTCGAGATCATGGGAGCCATGTATGTGTATCCAAAATAAAATTATGGGTCTTAAATTATTTTCTTGTGTCTGCACTTCCTGGTTTCAATCTAGATGGCAAGTATATGATTAAAAAACAAAGGCTCCGTAGAAGGTGCTTTGGCTTGTACACTGGATTCAAGTTTGTTGTGATAAATACAGCCAGGTAGTGTGGGTATGTGAGTTTGGCAGGAATGAGTCTATGGAATGGATACTGCATGTTCCCAGGGTGGAGGAAGGGTATTGTCACTGAAATAGTCTTTCATGTATCAAGTTCTACAGGAAGCAAGAAAAACAAACCAACCAGTCCCGGAAAACAACAGCAAATATCATAAATGGCCACAGAGCCTTCTAAATTTCCAAAGCTTTCAGCTTACAAGCCAAGGAGTCTTGTCACTCTGCTTGTTTTCACAGGTGTTTTGATTTTCTGCAATGCACCAGAATTAAAACCTTTATTGGAATTAAAGTCTCCCTTTTAGATTTCAAAGGGGACTTTCACCCTCTAATAAGGGGACTGCATCTCGGCATCTGCTCAGTGAAAAAAAGCACATGGTTTCCCCTTTCTAGGTCTTGCAGATGAATGGAGAAGAGCCCACTTGTAACTGCAAACTCTCACACCCTTCTTTCCAGTCTCCACTTGGTGGCTTTTCATACTTAATGCAAGTCTCCATTCAGCTAGGGCTTCTTTCCCCCTTCTGCCAGCTAGTGGTCCTTTCCCACCCTTGTAGAACAACAGCTGTAAATATTAAAGGCAAATTAGTAAGTACTTGGACTGGAGATCTTCAAGAAACATCCAGATGCTGAGAAGATGTTGTTGGGGTCGCAGTAGGTGGCTTTTCCCCCATAGAATCAATACTCAGTTAGTAGTGCTGCAATATGGAATTAGGTGAGCACGGTGTTGCTGGAGGGACCACCATTCAGAGAAGACTGAAGTCTGAGGTCCTACCCATTTGGAGTCAGTGCTTGAATTCAATGTGGCGGTGAGAGTGAGGGGATATGGGAGATATGATGAGGAACATATAGTTCTCTTACTGTATGCTGCCCCCAACTTGGGCTACAATTGACCTACAACTTCCATGGCATTCTTTTTTACACCTTCTTGTTCAAACCCTGCCCTATTCTTAAAGTGGACTCATTGTGTCTGTTAAGCATCCCCCACTTCTGCCAGGAAATACTCAAGTTCCTGTGTGTGTATGTGTACATACCCATGTTTATGTGTATACTTCTTTTCTGTTTTTCTCTATTTCCGTCTTCATGCCATTCTCTTTTCTCCCTTGTATTACTTTCTTGCCCATCCTTATTTCTCTCCTTTTTCCCTAGGCCTTCCTGTCTTTCTGGTTGCCTCTTACCACTCTGTCCCTCCAAGCTTTCCTGGTTTTCCCCAGTCTCTGACCTCCCCTCATTCCTCCATCTCTCCTCTCGACTTTTCCTGAGTTTCTCCAGGGCCTGAAGAAGGGGCCTCACCCAACGGGGCTGTCCGTGTTCTAGCTCAGATATGGGGTGTCTTTAAGCAGTGAGTCCCTTGGAGCCAGCATGGGTGGCTTGTCAAGCTAAAGGAGCATGACTGTTCTTTGTGTGGTTCCTTGCAAAGAAAACTTGGAAGTCAGCCCAACTACACAACTTTCTTTCCCTCCCTCCAGACCACCTTGGCTTCTCTCTCCCTTTCTGTCCCCCTCACAATTCTTCCTAGCTTTTCTTTCCTCTGCACAAGTCCCAGTGCCTCTTAAAGGTGGCTCTTCAAAGCCCAGTTTGACAGATCAGCTTCCTCCAGTGAGTCTCCAAAGAGGCTCTGAGCCAGCACTTAAGCTCCCAGTAGTGGCCCAGAGCTCTTTTTCCCCAGTGGCAGCTCAACTTCCAGACCTGTGCAGTGCCTTCGAGCACTGAAAGGGCAGGATTTACCCCAATATTGGGCAACCATCTCCAGACTTGGATGACAGTTGGATCTTCATCTGGATTATGACCACATTACATCTCTAGTGATTACTTCCTGCTTACTTTACTTTAGTGATTACTAAAATTTCCCCTCTGCATATTGAGCCGGAGACTGTACTTCCTGTCCTAAACCATTGTGTAGTGTTTTTGTGCACTTTCAAACTGCTGCTATGTTTTCCACCAGAGGTGGGTGCCTGTCAGTGATGGCTGACATCTGGGGGACTGCCTGGCTCAGGGAACTGGAAATGGGTCAAGGACACTTTAACTTCTAGGGTAGTGTCCTCTCCTAGGACTGCAGTGGATATATCATTCCCTGCTAATTGCTGCTCAGTAGCCTGTCTGAAGAGAGTCTGAGGTCCAGTTCCATGGGCATTGTTAATAGGAGATCAGACTTGATGATCACAGTGGTCTCTTCAGGCCTTAAAAAAATCTATGAAGGGTTTGCAAAATTAGTTATGTTTGTTTGGGATCCTTCAGAAAGCAAGATGCTATAGAAATGCATCCTTAAGCGATTTCTTATTCATTGTTTTATTAAGGAATAGTATTACTGATTGTCAGCTAACTGTGGTGGGAGGAACCCAGAAAACTGAACTCACATATCAACAGGAAAAAGGTGTTAATAGTTCTATTTACAATATATAAGCTTCATTTACAACTCATATATAGGCCTGGCAGAACTCAACTTTTGATATTATCCATCAAAATTATAAAAAAAATTAATGTTGATTTTTAAGCATTTTTTAATTTGTACTGATGTAAATGTTCATAGTTGTGCATAATTATGGATTTTAAGAATTTTTTCCAATTTTAATCTAGTCCAATTTTCCCAGTTGTGGGAAATCATGCAGGGGGTGTCAGAAATAATGATTTAATGACAGTAGATGCTGACGTTGAAAAAGTTAAAGCTTTAGAACTGTTAAAGTACAAATTGTCAACATCACATGTCAAAGTAAATAGCCTTAAATCAAGCTTTCTTAAATTGTAAAGTAACGTTCTTACTTTACCTGTAATTTGCATTATTATCAAAGGAAATATTTTTTTGTTGATTGCTTATGCCAGTGAAATAGACATTTACCAATTAAAAATCTAATCCTTCCAATCCTACTCGAATAAATATGATTTGAGTGAAAGCAAGTAATAAAAAGGTTTTTAAAAAGGGGGGGAACTTGGGTGAGGAGGAGAAACCACAAATAAAATCTCACTTTCATACCACCATGCTAGAATAATCTCTGCATACTAACACTTCTAGTGGCCAGGCTTTTCAGAGGTGTTGAGTACTCCTAACTCCCTTTGAGTTCAGTGGCTGCTAAGGGTGCATGACACTTCAGAAGATCAGATCACAGTTATTCCGTAGTTATACCATTGCAAGGCTCTTTAATATTCTGCTGAGCTTGAGTATATTTGGACAAGTTGCCCTTTTTCTGAGAATTATGTTTCTAACTATATTTTTTTACTAATTATATTTGTTTCCTACTTATATTTAGCTGAAGCTAAACTCTATATGTAAATAATAATTGGTAGCATTCACATAGTGCTTTCTATCTTCAATGTTCTTAATACACATTAGTGAATTAATTAATCATAACACTTGCCAGGTAGCTAAGTAGCATTAGCTCCATTTTACAGATGGGAAAACTAAGGCACGGAGCAGTGAAATGACCTTCCCACGCTCACAGAATGAGACAATAGATCTGCAACTAGACTTCAGAAGCTCCTGGCTTCTATTCATGTACTCAGACCAAAAATGCTTGTATTACATCGTGTTCCTTTAGGTTGGGATTTTCAGAAGTGCCCAGCATTGGCCTAACTGTACTCTCATGGAATGCAAATAGGGGTTTTAGCACTGATAGTACTGAGTGCTGTGGAAGAATCCACTCTTACTTGTAATGGGTGTGTTTGTGTGTGCAGTGGCAGCCAGATAGGAGCAGTACATTTACCCCATGTTCATCGCTATGGAGTCTGAGTGTCTGGTATCTGTGTGGACAGCTATGAGTCTATAAGAGATTCTTGTCATAGCAAATCCCAACATTTTCCAGCAATGAATCCCTCCCATACACCTTCTTACAAGGGAGAAGAGATCCCCAAAGTGTGGGCCACGCTCTTTTAGGGGGGCACGGAAGAACATCCAGAGAGTGCAGCAGGGCCTGGGCCAGTCCTCATGGGGGTCAGGAGGAAGCGCCAATCAACCCCTTCCTGCCCCTTGCTCTGCTCCAGTCCCACCCCGAGCCATGTCCCCAGCTCCTGGCCCTGTTCCTGACCCTGTTCCCAACCTTGGCACAGCTCTGCTTCCGGTCCTGTACCAGTCCCCAGCCACAGCTGCTGGCAGCAGCTCCATTCCTGGGCCAGGGCCACGGCTGGGGGCAAGGCTGGGAATGGAACCTCACCTGACCATGGGCCCGGTTACTGGTCCTTACTGCAGCCCAGTTGCGGCTCTGCTCCCAACCCTGCCAACCTGCCTGGCCCCAGCCTTGGCCTCCTTACTTCTGTCCCTGTCCTCTCCTCCCTCCAGGCTGTGGCCCTGCTCCCAGCCCTGGGGGAACGGGGGAGGCGTGGACAGGAGTAAGGGGGGAGTGTGACTCTCAAAAGTTTGGGGACCGCTGCAGTGGAGTGAACCATGCTGTTTCTAGTCCATCTCTAAATAGTGGTAATTGCCGATCTCTCCATAACAAAGTAGTAGGTGTATTTCAAAAAGTCTAAAGCTGAGGTTTAGATTTACTGAGGATGCTACCCTGAACTATCAAAACATGTGGGCTCTGCAACAGTGGCAAGAAAGTTATGTGATAATGAGCTTTCCGACAGGACACCTGTCAGTTCTGCTGCTTACCCTATCCAAGACCCTCGTGTGCCCTCTGTGGTACATTATTAACTGCAGAGAGACCACTCAGATACTGAAGAAGGTGAATTGGGCCCCTGCCTAGAAATGCTTCAAGAACAACTTTTCTTCTGATATTTCCAGTTTCAGAGTCTGAGAGGGTGGGGGAGGTGGGAATTATTGGCACACACCAGAGCATTAGATGGAAGCAAACCAAAACTCTCGATCCAAAGACCTTGAGAGAATTCAGATCCTGATCCACATCCCAATTTCAGGAGATACTGAACTTATCTCTGTAAACAGGCCAAGTCAAACCCGTCTCTGAATAACCCCCACAGTTGGTGAATGTTTGGATATGAATCAGAATCCAGTTCTGGACTTGTAGCTCTGGCCTATATCTTATCAGACCCATGCCCTGTTCCCTTGCCATAAAACCAACATATTGGATGGGAATCTGGTTCTAAAAATACAGTATTTGTTATTTCCTTTTGTGGGGTTGGAGGGATGTCCTGATTTGATCCTTATTTGGCTCCTCATCTTTTTTTGCAAGCCTGGAGAATAACACAACATAAATGTAATTTTATGGTCAGACGAGATCATTATGACCTTCTAGTCTGACTCCCTGCATAAGGCCCAGAACTTGGCCAGTGATTCTTGAACTGAATCCAATTTCTTATGATTCAATTTCACCTGCTTCTCTGGATGTGGGGAAGATTCCCTTTTTTGAGGGGGCTGGAGAGGAGGAAGATTCAATTTACAGCAGAAAAGACTTTATCAACTATGGTTTAATATGAATACTAACCAAGAAACAACCAGGGCTCCTTCTCTCAGCTCCTGCTTGCAGTACTCATCCCTGAAGTTGAGATGACTTGATATGTTTTGCAGATTTTAATGGCTTCCAAGGTATATGATCATTAGCAACAGCAAGTAGGCTCTGAGCGTTGAAGGTCTCCAGCGTAAGGTTATAGTAAAAACGTGGCTGTTTGCAATGTTAATCATTTTTTATATTCAAGTGAAAAATTTAATACTTGTGAATGGAGTGACAGCACTGAAGACTTAGGATTAAGGAACCTGGAATTTTCAGTGGAAATCTTACTTAATATAATTCTGAGACCTGCCAGTTTCTCATCTATCCTGTGGTGCTATTCAGACTGGCTGTAAACTTGTCCTTTAATTCGGAGACAACTTGGTCAAAGGGAAAACCTGACGTGGGCAGAATTTCAATGCTTTCAAGGTGCTTGTGACTTTTACAAACCATCCAGACACCTCTTGGTGGTTTAAAGATTAAATGTATTAATATTTGCCAAGTACTCAGGTACTGTATTGATGAGAGCCATAGAAAAGCCCCTGAGGAAATTAATAATTCTGTTTTCCAAGCAGGATTTGACTAATGTGCAGTAAATAAGGTACAGGGCCAGACATAGCACAATGAGAATAAAACAAAATATTGAATAGCTTCTTCTTAAGTGAGCACCATCCTTCCTGTGCACTAATTGAGGCAGGGGTCCTGTGGGAAAATAGCATGTGATTGTGTAATTAAAGACTAATTCATGATACATGAAAAGCCAGGGGAAGAACTAGTGTGCATATCTTGTCTACAAAGTTATATACTACCTGCACTCTGTATATAATAATTTTGTTTATAATACTGTGTACATACCAGGCCAAATTATCCCCTCAGTTATTGAGCATAATGGCTTTGAATGAGTGTAAGAATGCAGAATTTGGCTCATCAGTCTCCAATAACTGACTATAAGGGTCTATTCTGCCATCAAGACACTCTTGTATATAACTCACTACAATGTTAGTGGGAGTTACATGAGTCTTGATAGCAGAACAGAGTCCTAATTTTTTATTTCTTCAGGTGCAGGGTATTAAAATTAGGGGGCCAGATCCTCAGCTGATGGGTATCAGCATAAATCTGCAGTAGTCAGTGTAACTGTGTGGCTTTACACAAGTAGATTTGGCCCTATCTGTTTAAACATTTGGCAGATTCACCTAGGCCTGAGATAATTCTTTCAAGTTGTACAAGATAAATGAATGAGAGGCTAAGTATTTAAAATATTTTTTTTAATGATTTTCTGTGTTTCTAATGATGCAGTTTCAAGCATTTGGCCCTTACTATGACCAGCTGATTTATTTCACCAGCATCTGAAACACAAAGGAAAAGCTGGTGACTTCGGGGAAAAAATAATTTCTGCCAAAAAGCAAGTGCTGAGTAACAATATCAGGAAATTAGACCCATTTTAATTGTTTAATTTAGTTAATTGAGAGCTACTAATGATAAGTGGTCTGCTAGTCAAGGCAAGGGGCTAGGTTCGATGACCTTTCAGGGTCCTTTCCAGTTCTGAGATAGGTATATCTCCATATATTATATTTATTGTTATTATTATTATAACTAGAGCTGGTTGAAATATTTGAAATGATGGTGCCCATTTTACAGAGTGGGAAAGTGGGGCATAGCCAGGAGAGGTTAAGCTGTGACTCCCTGGTAAAACAGTTTAAATCACAGAAAGTCACACTTTCTATTAAAGTTGCATTTATAAATAGTTAATAGATGTTATACTGTTCGCATCTGTAACATGTTTGTGTCATGGATGATTATGAGCACATCAGCAGATTGAACTCTATAACAATTCATTAACCATTTATTAAAACATCTATTAGTCATTTAACAACCCTTTATAAACAGACTCCTACTGTAAAATGTGGTGGAAATCCTAAAGCCCTGAGTTCACATGCTGCTGTGTACAAAGCCTGACTGAAGTCAATGGGGCATTGTATGGGTGCAGGTGTGTGCTCATATGGAACAGCTTGCAGGATGGGGACCTAAATATATCAGAATAGAATCTCCAGTACAGATCCTCAAAGGTATTTAGGCTCCTAACTCCCATTGATTCTCAATACCTTTGAGGATCTAGGCCAGAGCTTCTGTTCTGATCCATTTTGGCCCCCATCCTGCAAGCTGTTTTTGCAAAGCTTAGCTGCATGGGATGCATAAAGAAGATCTGTGGGAAAATATTTAAAGATCCCTTTCCCTTCAATTAAAGGCTGGAAAATCTCAGAGTACACATCTGAGGCCACTTATACCCAGGGGCCTGTATATTCTGTAGAATTTAGCACAGAATCCACCCCTTAACAAAGGCCCATGGATATAAACTGGACACTAGGAAGTTTAGACTTGAAATTAGATGAAGGTTTCTAACCATTAGAGGAGTGAGGTTCTGGAACAGCCTTCCAAGGGGAGTAGTGGGGGCAAAAGACATATCTGGCTTTAAGACTAAGCTTGATAAGTTTGTGGAGGGGATGGTATGATGGGATAGCCTCATTTTGGCAATTAATTTGGCAATTGATCTTTGATTATCAGCAGGTAAGTATGCCCAGTGGTCTGTGATGGGATGTTAGATGGGGTGGGATCTGAGTTACAACAGAGAATTCTTTCCTGGATGCTGGCTGGTGAGTCTTGCCCACATGCTCAGGGTTTAACTGATCATCATATTTGGGGTCGGGTAGGAATTTTCCTCCAGGGCAGATTGGCGGAGGCCCTGGAGGTTTTTTGCCTTCCTCTGCAGCATAGGGCATGGGTCACTTGCTGGAGGATTCTCTGCAGCTTGAGGTCTTTAAACCACAATTTGAGGACTTCAATAACTCAGACATAGGTTAGGGGTTTGATACCTAAGTGGATGGGTGAGATTCTGTGGCCTGCATTGTGCAGGAGGTCCAGGAGCGGCGCCAGGGTTTCTGGTGCCCTAGGTAGAATTCGGTGGATGGCATTTTGTGCGCTCCCCATGGGACGCGCGGGAGCTTCCGGTTCCACTCCCATCGCGCCGCCAAAGAAGGACTCTCTGCCGAAATGCTGCAGGTGACAGCGGCTGTCATTGAGATGCTCAACTGCCTGCTGCTGTTTTCTGTGGCACGTTGGCAGAAGGTCCATCTTCGACGGTGCAACAGGAGTGGAACCGGAAGCTCCCATGCGCCCCGTGGGGAGCGCACAAGATGCCACCCCCCGAATCCTGGTGCCCTAGGCGACCACCTTGGGTCGCCTAATGGAAGCGCCAGCCCTGAAGAAGTCAGACTAGGTGATCATAATGGTCCCTTCTGACCTTGAAGTCTATGAGTCTATGAGGCTATTCTCTAGAACCGAAGCCTTTTTTGAAAATGTACAATTTTAGCCCTAATGGCTGCGAAGGACACCTTTCAAACCTGGACAGAATGTTAACGTGAAATAACAGCTCTGGGAGGTGTCAATTCCCCTGTTGACCTCATTGATCTTAACTCTGAAACCAAATGATGGCAATTTAAATGCTCCGTTAACTATTCCAGAGTAGATCATTTTGTCCAAGCCATCAAACCAACATGCTTGACCCCCAATACAAAACTGTTTCCCGTACCTTTCTCTTTACTGAAAGGCCCCGCTGTCCTCTCTCCGTCTGCCAAAATTTGCTGCTTCTCTTATGATAACTTGTCTGTTGTCAATACAGAAATCTGTGGCATGCCACAAATTGAAAATGCGGAAACAACATACAACTGCCTTCACTTCAGAATTAAGAACACAAGGGGTACTGTGAGGATGGCATCATTTATTTTTGTATTTAATTGAAAAAAACCTTCCAATTTTAAATTTACGGGAGGCTGCCCCAGATTTCCAGTCTGCTGCCGACATCAGGAGGCTTTAATTAATTATTTGTACTAACCTAGGGCCTAGAAAGGCCCTCACTGAGTTTGGAGCCCCATTGTGCTAGGCACTGTTCGAACACATAGGAAGAGAGAATCCTTGCTTTAAAGAGGTAACAGTCTAAAGAACAAGATGGACATTGACATTGGATGGAAAAAAGGAACTATTTTAGTCCTATTTTACAGATAAAGAGCAGAGAAATTAAGTGATTTGCCCAAGGTTATGTAAGAAGGCTCAGGAGAACCAGGAATAGAACTCAGCTCTCCCATACCTTCATGATTTAGTGTTTGAACCCAGGTTCAGCTTGCCATAGCATATATAGGTCCTACTTATACCAAGAAAATCTGATTCACTCCTAATCTTTTCTCCTCTTTGCTTTTTGTAGACTGTAGCTATCCTACAAAACACTTGGCCAAACAACTTGCTGGATTACTTCCAGGAAGCACTGAGACATATCCACCAAATTATCAGTCTAAATAATACTTTCACCACATATTCACATGGGTTGGAGAGCAGTCAAAAGGCAATAGAGAAGATTTTCTTTGATGCTGATTTCTGCCCCCCAGTGCTTGACATAGCCCCATAGGAATCACCGTAATTATCCACATGCTTCCTTGTCTCCAGCCTCTGCAGAGAAACTTATTTGACTAAATCACAAAAAGCAAAGGGGCGGGGTAGAAGTAATTGCTATACGTCCAACGGTGCTCACCAGGTTTGTATGTTCATTTTTTTGGAAGTCGTAGTTTACTCCCATTGCTTTGTACAGTAATTCCTCACTTAACATCCAAAAGTGTGTTGGGCCCTTTACCAGAACACACCCCAAAAGACAACGTCCATGCCCTGCTGAGCTTACAACTTTCATCAAGGCCCTGAAATAAGTTGGTAGGGGAAAATTTTCAAAAGAGAGTTAGGAGCACATAGCCTGTCCTTTAGGCCCTTTTGAAAATCTGGCTGAGATCATCATAATGGGAGCTGCTGCATGCTGAGTATTTTTGAAAATCAGGTGCCTATTTAAGTGCCTAAATGGGAGTTGAGCTCTTTTGAAAATGTGTCCCCAATTTTGAATCCTGAGTACTTGAAAATCTGGCCCTGAGGTCTTTGGAAAAGTTGGCCCCATTGAAGAACATGCTGTAGTTCAGATTCAGTAGCATGCTCCGGCAGGCTTGTGCTGTTCCAGTGATGCAAAGCCAGCCATACACTTGGTGTAAACAGCCGGTAGATTGAGTTTACAGAGGCTTTGCATGGTGCTGCTCCAACCAAACAGCCAGAGCGTACAGGTAAACTTGGCCCAAAAGTTTGCTGCCTTGTTTGACATCAGGTTCACCATCGCTAAATGTGACACCAGTGTCAGAGATTTTGGAATATTTTACACTGTGCAAGCCAAAAATAGTTTTAATCTTGGACCAAGCTATATTAATGCCCACAGAGTGAAAGATTTGTGGAGAGAATAGCACAGTCTCTTTGGGAAGTGGCTCAAAAATGCCTGCGAAAAATCTAGGTTGCTGACAGATTGACACTAATGGGCGTGTAGCTGAGGAAGAGTTGGTGTGTGGTTCAGGTTATGGAATCATAGAAGATTAGGGTTGGAAGAGACCTCTGGAGATCATCTAGTCCATTCCCCTGTTCAAAACAGGGCCAACTAAATCATCCCATGCCAGATGAGAAACTCTCTTTGCTAACACAGCCTGTATTGTACTATAGTGGAGACATCTTTAGGAATTGTGGGGATGAAGGCAGCAGAGCGCAAAGCAAAACTTCTTGGCTTGAGTTCTGATGGTGCAGCAGAGAATATGGTCTGTTCAAAAGGTGTGCAGGACAAGATTAGATAATGTATTGTTGTGTGTTCCCTACAAACTTCTTCTTGTAATGTTGTGTGTTATCCACAAACTTAGGCTTCCTGTTCTGGATCTTGATTTAAAAAAAAATCCTTCAACCTCTCAGGTAACTGAACATTTCAGTGATACTTCAACTGCCCTTTATGTATGGCTAGTCAGGCCAGAGTATCTAAGGGGGTATGTTAATGTTATGAGTTAGCTGCTGTCCGTTATTTGAAACATATTGCAGAAACTGAGTCAGGGGCTGGTTTAATATAAGTTAGGGTCTCTTTCAAGAGAGAGGCCCACAGATGTTCATATTTCATGATGAACTCGATTGTTGTGACTGATGTCTCTTGTTTTTCAAAGACAGTGTCTCTTTTGTTTGAGCTTTTCCAAATACTAGAAAGTGCTATGTTGGAACTTCGTCCTGTGGCCTGTATATTCAAAACTGCAGGGATGGCAAACTTGAAGGGGTAAACTTACTTTAGAGTCTTTATAGGCAAAACTTCCAATATGCCTCAGGCTGCCTTGGAACATGTGGATACCAGATTGCAACAGCAGTCACCATTTGTGTGGTTTGAATGCTTTGACTCTGCACAGTGGTTTGACGATGAATAAGAATTGGCCTATTACAACAGTGTCCAAATTGATAATTAGCTACTTTGCCTCAGTACTGAGTGAGGAGGAAATGGAGAATGCCCTATTTTAGTTGCTGCATCTGCAAAGATAGTTTTTTGAGCCCCGGGCTGTCTGCATTTTAAGATCTATTGGTAGAAATAACATTGTGCTTGGTCGCTGCAGTGACACAACATGACTTTTCCATATTGAACTTAATCACAACAAGCTAGATCCACAAAGGGACTTAGATATTGCAGTGCTCAGTGTTGCAGCCCCTGGTTTTTAAATGTCTTGGACCAGATCCACAAAAGGATTTAGGGGCCTACTGAGCCAACAGCAGCTAAGTGGGGGTTTTGAGGGTCTCACTGATGCCTAAATGCTAGATTTAGGCACATAAAGTGGCAGCATTATTGGAGGACTAGACAAGTTTTAACAGTTTTACACCTCAGACATTGCAGGGTGGCTTCAGCCATCTTCAGGATGTGCCTTTGTGGAAAAAAAAACTTAAAAAAGGCAGAATTTGTTGCTGATCTGCACCTGGTGTGGCCTTGTGGTAAATGTGAGTCATAAATTCCAGTTTCTTTCCACTTTCTAATAAAAATTGACAAGACTGTTGCCCACCCACACAGCTGAGTTTAATAACAAGTTTTTTTCTAATCTTGCTTTTAGTCAAACCAAGTTATAAAATGGTTTGGTTGGGGCCAGAGACCAAGAGGTACAGCTTACCTGGATGACCTTCGATTTAATGAATGTAAGTGCTGGGGAAGAGATCAAAATAAACCATAGGAGCTGAAGGTCAGCAGAGGTGATGCAATAGATGTAGGCCTGGAGTAGGCAAGGTAGAGCTCTGACAGGACTGGAGAAGATCAGAGAACTGAAACAAGCAGTGAGCAAAGAGGCTAGGAATGTCCAGCAACCTGAGGAGTGTAGGTAAGGTTAAGGGGTGAGGCATTTACCCACCTGCTTTTACCGATACAGTGGGCATTTTTCAGGAGAAGTGGACAGGGCCCACCATAGAGGTTCAGAAGGAGTTGAACATGAGAATACCTGTAGACTTGTGGTCCAATGAGTAGTTCTCTCTCTCTGTTTAGCCTCTGGCTTTGAACATTTTGGGCATCATCTCCATGTGCTGAATTCCAAGCACTTGGCTTCAATCATTTGATTTAAAAAGCTGACTTTGCTTTATGGCTCTGTGCATTCAGTTTTATCAGCTAGTGGAGAGCATCTTATGCCAAGTAATTGGCTTTGAATCCTCCACTCTGAACTGCTAGGTCTCTGCACTGGGCCTGTTTCTTGAAGCTCCCTCCATAGCTTTGATCATGAGAAGATGACAGCAGACATAGGTGGATTACTACGTTTGTGCCTGAGCAGGTAGCTAGCTCTGTGTTCTCCTTTCATGAGAGCTAGGTTTTTGTAGCCAGTGCTGAAAACGTGGCACTATATCATGATTGCAGAGCAGCTGGTTTCATTCATTTTGCTCTCTGTTCCCTGAACTTCTAGAACCTTTCTGCAGCTGGCCCACAGTAGTTACCTCTGCTCCATCAACTCCAGTGTTCACCCTGAGCAGCCAGTTTTAAGCATGAACCAGCCTATCCCAGAGTGATCAGCTGAGAACAGTTGGGTCTTTCCAGCAGCTGGCTTTATACTTTCAGCTCCCAAATGACCAGTTCTGTGCATTTGACCTTGAGCATCTGCTTCTGGGTATTCCAGACAGCTTGCTCTTAACTTGTAGCTCCATTTAAGCTATGCTTCTTAAATATTTCCCAAGAGCCACTGCTGAAGTGAAGTTGGAGTGAGGTTGACTTCTTATACGAAAATCCCTCCTCCACTGAACCCCATTTGTCCTCTCCTTGCATATGTCTACCAAAAATCAATTAACTCTCATCTCCCCAATGAAATATGCATATAAATATGCCCCCCAAAACTGTATAGTGCCTGACCATATTATAGTAACGAGCACAGTAAAACCAAGGAATCTAAAAGATGCTTTCAGTGACCCTGACAGAGGTGATACCCTATTAGGAAAATTAGTATACAGAATAAGTCTAAAGAGAGACAAGATTCATGTGTGCTTTTGTTCTGAGTGTTTCACATCTTTGGAAAGCGTGTTACAGCTCTACTCCTTTAAAATATTTAGCATGCTTGATAAACATTTGCGGTTCATAGATATTACCTGTTTATATATACTCACACTAGTCCAATCTCTTAATAGACATTACAGTTCGCAACTGAAGAACACTGGTCTTGTGGTTAAGGCAGTGCTCTCAGAAGACTGGGGTTCACTTCCTTGCTCAGTCACAGACTTCCTGTTCAACTCAGGGTAAGTCACTTTACCTCCTTGTGCCTCAGTTGCCCATCTGTAGGATGGAGTAACACTTCCTTTCTATACTGAAGGTGACGGGAATGCTCACAGTCCTCCCTGGATCAGGCCCTTTCTTCTTTTAAACATTCTATGGAGGTCAGTCACTCCTCCCTCTTAAGTATTACAATACAACAGCGTTTTGGGACAATTTGGGAGTAAATGCCTGATGCTTACGTGGAATGGACATGCAAGTAGAGACAATTAATGATTATTAATGTTATTGCTTATATTACAGTAACACCTAGGAACCCTTACTGAGATTGGAACCTGCTATGCTGGGCACTGTACATACATATAATAAGGTTTATTATTATTATCATAACACCTAAGAGGCCTAGTAATGGACCCATCCCCAGTGTGCTAAGAGCTGTACAAACACAGTACAAAAAGACAGTCCCTGATCCAAAGAACTTATAATCTAAATAGACCACACCGAAAAAAGTATTATTATAATTATTAGTGTTGTTGTTTTACAGATGTAAGCAGGGTCTGAATGAATGTTTCCCTGACAGCTAGCTGGGAGGGGGAGAGACTCTGGGTGTGGTTAAGTAAATACAGTTTGCTCCTGCTTTGCTTAGATTTGCTTAGATATTCAGCAGATGGAGCGGTGTTTTGCTCATTGTAATCAACTTAGCTGGTGTTGGGTCACAAATCACGTTAGTACTGAATGCAGGGATAGCGAAATGATGTTATCAATGTTATGATTATTGTGGGAATGTAGGAAGGCAGGACTGTGCTTAACCTGTCCCAAATGTGGAGGGAGGGCATCACACTTAGTGCAGAGGATCTCATTGAGCCAGGGGCTCAACTGCCAAAGCCCTGCAAAAGTAAGAGGGTTGGTGACAGCAATTCTGGTCAGGAGGCTGCACAATCTCCTCTCTCTTCCAGGTGTTCTCTCTACATGGGCTTAACCTGTTTTTCCCCACTGTTCAAAGAATAGAGCAAAATAGGCTTTATTAGGAGCCTCTTTTGTTATTTTAATTGCTCAGTCAGAGCTGAAACCAGTTGTGGTAGGACTGTGTTTCTGCCCAGCCTGCTAAGAGCTAAAATCACTGAGAGCAGGAATCACTTGAGATGG
Source organism: Chelonoidis abingdonii (assembly GCF_003597395.2). NCBI lineage: Eukaryota > Metazoa > Chordata > Testudines > Testudinidae > Chelonoidis > Chelonoidis abingdonii. The sequence goes on along the minus strand of NC_133771.1, from coordinate 14,488,487 downwards.
AGCAGTATTTCTGCCCAGCCTGCAGAAAAGCTGAATCTCTTGGAGGGATAGCTCAGTGGTTTGAGCACTGGTCTGCTAAACCCAGGCTTGTGAGTTCAATCCTAGAGGGGGCCACTCTGGGGCAAAAATCAATACTTGGTCCTGCTAGTGAAGGCAGAAGGCTGGACTCAATGACCTTTAAAGGTCCCTTCCAGTTCTAGGAGATTGGTATATCTGCAGAAGAGCTGAAAATCACTGAGACACTTATGTGCAGAGGTCACAGCAGAGAGGCAGAAGGTGACTGGCAGTCAGCTGGTGAATTTGTGACCAGCAGGGTGTGATAAGCAGCCAGCAGGATGGTGCCAGAGAGGTGTGATGCACAGCCAGCAGAATGGTGGCAGAGATGCATGAAGCACAGCCAACAGGATGGCGGCAGAGTGGTGTGATGTGCGGCCAGCAGGGTGGTGGCAGAGAGGCAGGATGAGCAGCCAGCTGGGTTGCTGGTGGAGAAGTGCAATGAGAGTGGTGAGTGAATGGCTAGCGGTAAGCAAGTAAGATGCCTCTTTACTCCCCCCAAACCAGGATGGGAGGTGAACTCTGCAGATGCACCTCTGAATTCTGGGTCTGCATTGACCAAGGACAGCAACTGTGAGTGGGGTGCAGAAAAGGGTAGGGCATGTGAAAGGGACTTTTGGGTTGCTGGACTTAAGAACCTGAGGGGAAAATGACACTGCCCAACCTATTTGGGGGGTGGGTCTTTTACTCATGATTTATGTTTAGGAACACTGTTTGCGGTGTTTTCCCAAATTAACTCTGAGTTACTTCCCTCCATTTATTAAAATTTTCTTTTCTACACTCAGACTCTGTGCTTGTGAGTGGGGAAGTATTGCCTCTCAGAGGTGCCCATGGGTGGTGTGTGATTTTCTCAGGTTACTGGGTGGGGGCTCGAGCCGGTTCTATGTTGTATCAATGGAAAGGAACCCCTAGATATTGAACCCAGCCCTGGTTGCTGCTGGCTCCACCTGGCAGAAGGGTTACACAGATAAAGAACTGAGGCACAGAGAAATTAGATAAAAACATAAAATACTCTTGCTGAAAGGTTGCAATGTTAGCTTTATTTCTTAAAATCCAGAATCCTAACACACAAGCACCAAATACAGAGAGAAAGAAAGCAGGCTGCTCTCTGTGGCAGAGAGGCATCGCTTACCCCGCCTTGCTCTAGGATAGCTCTTTGCAGACTGGCTCTATCTGATCACATACTTCCCTACAGTGCTCTTTAGTCTGCAAGCAGGGTCAGGAAACTCCTGCCACTTAAAGTGACAGCTTGTAATTTTCATACTGTTTTCAGTACACCACACAGGCAACTTGCTTAAGATCACAGAGAAAATTTGAGGTAGATTCAGATCTGAACGCAGATCTCCTGCATCCTAGTATGGTGCCTTAACAAGATTATCCGTCTTCTCTCTCGGTGAAGATGATTTTCCATTTAAAGATGTGTTTGTTTGTGATATGTGATCTCCATCAATGAGGAGAAAAGACTTTTGTCAGCATAAGATAAAGGGTGCATTGGCAGAACTAGGTCTGGGGAAAGAAGAAAGGGAAGCCTGAATAGCCTGCCTTTGCTATATCTGGCACTAGCCACTGTTATTACCGCCTCATTGTCCAGTGCGTGGGAGATTTACCAGATTTACACAAAACTCGGCAGGAGAAAACTCTCTATCTCAAAGCTCTTCAGCAGCCTACACGATGCTGAATCTGCATAATACATCAGTCTTAATAAAACCAGCAGAGACTGTGTGTGTGTGTGTGAGTTCAATGGGTACCAATCCAAAAAGCATCTGTGTCATCTATTGGCATTGACTTCTGAAAACAAGCAGCATGCTGCATCTCTGACTTTCACAGCCATTGCACAGCAGCTAGCTTGATATCAAAGCTCCAAGAGAGAAAATCATTGCCTGGCTAATCACCCAGTTTTATTACTGCTGACTATCGCTGTGTGGTTAGCGTTGTGCATATAAATTTGAATTTTGTGATTGTTTACATTATTTTTTAAATATAATTTTGTCCCAACTATGGAACCAGGCTGATAATTCAATGAGTACGCTTGTGCACAATTTAATAGAGAAATTTGGAATCTTTCTTGAAGAATCTATTTTTTAAAAAATCCACCAGCTGTATTGAAGTCAATGGAGCAGCACTCATTTACACCAACAGAGACATCAGCCCAGTGAGGCTCTGTCTACACTACACTACAGATCATATAGAGGCACAACTGTATCGCTGCAACTGGACTGCAGTAAGGTCTCCTGTCTAGCTGTTCTATGTGAGAGGGAGAGAGCTCTCCTGCTGGCATAATTAAACCACCGCCAATGAGTGGCGGTGTTTTTTTCACACCTCTGACCGACAAAAGTGCTAATGTAGACAAAGCCTGAGTCTTTGGAACAGTTTACCCATTTGTTAATTAAGGTTTGTGTAGCCTAGGAAAAAAGGTGCACTGTAAAACTGAGTTAACTAATGAGTTTTGAAACTCCATGTAGCACTGAGCACAGACACAATTTTACACCTTTAAAATCATGGTCATGTTGTAACCCAGACATCCCTGGAATCATCCTTTTCACAGTTAAATCCAAGACAAAGGTGGTAATCTGTATTTACATGAGGGAAAAGGTCATGGTTTGGTGAGTGTAACTCTCAGGCTTATTTAATGTTATAAAGTCACTCTCCTATCTTCAGATGAAAGGTATTACATGGGGCTACTCGAAAATTACCATCCAAACTGTTTTATGATAGAAAATTGGGGGTTTGACTAATCTTCATTCTTCATGAAACGAAGGTTTTGCCACAGAACATTTTGGTTTTTCATCAGAAAACGGAACCACTGAAAATCAAAATACTTTGTCTGCAAAATGAAATATTTTGGTTTGACTATGTTGCTTCAGTGTCTCAGAGTTGTGGTTTGGTTACTTTATGTCCCCATTCTTGTCTATGGGCTGGTGTCCCCAGTTGGACTTCATCGCCTACAAAGCACCATGGCCAAGGGACTCCCATGATGCATCGCCTCTCCTCAGCAAGAGGGAAGACTGGAGTGCAGCATCATGGGAGATGTAGTGTGACCAGGGATCCCAGCCTATCTAGGAGAATGGAAGTATGAAGCACCCAAACTACAACTCTCATGAAGCACACAACAGCATTTCCAAATTGAAATATTTCACATTTTGTGCTGCCACCCATCACAGTAGAATCTTAGCTCCTTCTGTGTAAACTAGATTTACAGTAGCGAGGCCCCTAATGGACTTCATGGTAGGGTGACCAGATAGCAACTGTGAAAAAACGAGACAGGGGGTGGGGGGTAATAGGTGCCTATATAAGAAAAAGTCCCAAAAAACAGGACCGTCCCTTTAAAAATGGGACATCTGGTCACCCTATTTCATGGAGACTCTGGTTCTTCGTTCTTGTTGGTTTAGGGAAAGTTCTGCTACAGAGATCTGATCAATTTCAGCTTCATGCTGCAAAAATGTGCACATTCTAAGATTTCTTTTAAAAATATGTAAATTTCTGTCTCCCTTTTTTATGATGATGATAAAGCCATCACCATGTAAACAGAGTAGCAGCACATCTTTCAACCCTCACTTATAGAAAAATGTCTCTAACAACCCCACCTCCCCAAAAAATAGCAACAGCAGATTTGAGAACTCTTCCCTTCCCCCACCCCTATTCTCTTCAGCAGTGGGTAAACTTCAAAGGCTAATTGTGATAACTGAAATTGAGCAAGGTAGGTATTTACAGAATACTCTGTGTACAAGTGTTAATTTAAATTGCATTAAACACAGGCAATTTCTCCCTTTTTTTCTTTTTTAACAAACCTAGGAAATGCATCAATGCAACATATAATGACAGTTTAAATCACAGAAAAGTCAAGAAATGTAAAAGCTGATGATCCACCAGCACTGTAAAGTCACCATTGTTGCAAGTACACAACACTTCCAACTTCTGTTTTTCTGGATAATTCTGTAGCAGCACTGTGATTCAAATCCCTGCACTGACATTTAACTAATCCTCACAATACCCCTTGCAGGTAAGTGGGAATGTATTGTTATCCTCAGTTTGCTGATGAGGACACTGAGACAGGAAAGTGGAACAAATTCCTTATGACCACCCATGAAATAACTGGCAGGGCCAATATTAGTTCTCAGGATCTGCTGATTCCCAAGTATGTGCACATTCCTTCAGATGACAATGCATACTATAAAATATAAAGGAGTTGGCTGAATTAAATGTTGTTGTTGGACGTTATATCAACTTTTGAATTCCTGGCTTTTTGTGATTTTAACTGTGTTGCAATAACATGGATCTAGAGCTCCCCCCTTTTTTTTTTTTTTGCATTTCTCTGGGATAAATGATTTATAGGATAGACACAAAAGTGTCCTCAGTTCAGTGGGGTGACATCTGGCAAGTCTAATTATGAACCTTTCCTGGAGATAGCTGTTCTGGAAAAAATCCAAACCCTGCTGCTGGAAGGCTTCTGCAAAGTAGGGGGATGTTTTCTGGTCGACAGTCACATAAGAATTTCCAAGATGAAGGAACCTTCTCAGTTCCGCCCACTTACCAGGGCTTCACAATAACATTCCAGCCTGATTTCCTACGATGCCAGCCTGGAAAATCTGAAGGGAGTGTGGATAGATGGAGCTGCTAGTTCAATGCCCCGTAAATCACAATGTGGCGAGAAAACGGGAGGGAACAGCCAATACAAACCATCCTTGTCCTGTTTCCTTAGCAGCCTCTCCTCTAAAGCATGACTTGGAGGTGAACATGATGGAAATGCTATTATTACCAGACTCCAGCAAGAAAGGCCTGCGAGGGTGACAATGCCAGCTACTTGTGCAGTAGCAGCCAACTTAAATGACAATAAAATAAAATACTTGGCAGCCCTGAATCTTCTCCTTTTGCCCATTGGTTTCTGAAAACAGAAAGCAAGGCCTGAGTGCTGGACTCCTGCTCCTTGTGGCACCATCTGTTTGGAAGGCATTTTTCACATAATCTAGGACTATTGTCCCTAGCGCTGACAAAAAAGTCTCAGCTACGTGTGGCTGAAGGCAAAGAGGCCTCCTCTTTTATTTGATAAAATCCATATTCATAATGAAGTACAGAAACTTGGATTACAGTGAGCTCAATGGAGCTGATTCTGATCTTCTACTGGTGCAACTCCACTGACTTTGTTTGAGTAGTACCTGTTTTATGCTGGCATAAGTCAAATCAGAATCAGGCTGAATATGACATATGTGGGAGGAAGAATGGTCTTTTGGTTAAGCCACTAGACTGGGACTTGGGAGATTTGAGTTCATCTCCAAGTCTTCTACAGACCTGCTGTGTGACCTTGTGAAAGCCATTTAATCTCTCTGTGCCTCAGTGTCCCATCTGTAAAATGGGGATAATACTCCTTTTGCCATTTTTGTCTGTTTTTCATGCAAGCTCTTCAGGGCAGGGACTGTCTCTTACTGTTTGTATGTAATGCACAACAAGGCCCTGATCAATGTTGAGTCGCTAGGTGTTACTGTAGTATAAATATAACAATCATAAAATGGGCCAGATACTGAGCAGTGCAGACATCTACTGATCTCAGGGGAAGCTTTGCCCAAGTAAAGCCAGAAGCTGGGACTGAATGACAGGGGACTGATCGCACAATAATTGCCCTATTCTGTTCATTCCCTCTGAAGCATCTGGCATTGGCCACTGTCAGAAGACAAGATACTGGGTTAGATGACCCAGTATGGCCATTCTTATGTAAAGACTGCAGGATTTTGGCTTGCTGAATGTGCCCATAGTTAGAACTGAGTGAAGATGTCCGGGTTTGGCTCCAGGTTATCAGTGTGACATGCAGTTCCAGCTGTTTATGAATGTATGGCACCAAACCCTGCAACCTGTACTTATAGGAATTTTGCACTGAGCCCGCTGATCCTGCAGAATCTTTGCTGATGGTAGCACAGACATTGGGACTGTGTCTGGTCCAGGATGCACAAGGGGGTGTTTCCTTATATTTGCACCCAGCTTTCCGTACCTGTTCAGGTGCCGGTTATGATCTAGCCTCTAGGATCTGACCCGGAGAGTTGATGAGCATCAGCAATTCAGTCAGAGGCATGAGGCACACAATTCAAACCCTGTTCTGAAGACAGAATTATTCATTTCCTCCCTGGCTTTTCCATGATGCTCTTCACTCTAGTATCTGAGTGCTTCACAACTATTAATTAATTGCTTTTCACAAAACCTTGTGTGGTGGGAGGCAATTACTGGCCCTATTTTGCTGATGGGGCGCTGAGGCACAAAGCGACAATTATCCATTATTTTGGGGCGTCCAATCTGAGATGACTAGGACCTGATTTTTTAGAGTAGTTAGTACACAGCACATATATGTCCAAAGCACAGCTCCCATTGACTTCAGTTGCAGCTGTCTGAGTTCAGCACTTCTGCAAATCAGACTCAAGTCAGGCACCCAGGAAATGAGTCACACACAACTTGTGACATCTCTGAGAAGTTTGGCTTTAAGTGACTTGACTAGCATCACACAGAAACTGTGTGGCAGAGGCAGAACTCGAGTCAAGTTCTCCAGAGCAGCATTCAACCACCTCAGTTAGGAACTCATCCTTTCTTATCCTTTCCTGCCTCATTTACTATTCACCATCCAACGTCTGCAGCAAATGGGGCAGGGGCCCTACAGATGACAGAAGGATAAGACTGGGAACCTTCTTTTGTTTGTTCTTGTAGTTTTATTATTGGCAATTCCATGGCCAATATCCTTTTAAAGTGCTGAATAGATTTTACTCTGAATGCAGTAGCTCCGAAATAACAGCAGTTCACTAACTTCCCTCTGCATATTACTGAAAACATGTGGTTTGCCACATTCTCTCCCCGAAGTCGGGTTTCGCTGTGTGGCTAACAAAGAGACAAAGGAAATAGTGGCCATGTTTTAGTCACTCTCCTCCACCCTGGGAGTGAGTGGTGCCATGCTAGTTGACATATTGGAATGGCTTAGGCAAAGGAGTTTAAAGGCTGACTCATTAACAGGCATTTGCAATGATAGATCAAGCCAGGTGTCTTTGAAGAACCCAAAGTTTGACCTTTAGACAGATGGTCCACAGGAGTGGAAATGTGCATGTGGTGTCTCAGAAGAATGGCATCTAAACTAGAGATTGGCCTGAACCACAACCCTAGATCTGAATCCCTGCAAGCCTTCCAAGTGGCTCCTAGCTCTCGCCGAAGCCCTAGATATCTGACCATCCTCTTTGGGAAATTATATCTGGATGTGAACTTTGACTGCAGCCTCCCTAAGGGGTCTGGCTAATAGCTCACACTTTGGGGAAGTTTGGCTGTGGCTCCAAACTTTGAGGCTTGGTGCAACTTTCATTTGAAACAGAACTCAACTGCTCAGCTGTAGGGCAGAAACACTCCATGGCCGGTGTACATGCAAAATGCGAAGTGTTAACAGCTACTCATGTGCTGCAGTTCTGATTTTGAGTTCAGAGCATTGTGTGTAAAAAGAAAATGCCATTAGCAGTTGATAACAAGGGAATATTTCACCATTTTCTCATTTGACATAATGGAACAGGAGGTCTGGTGAACTGGGAAGGGTTCCATGCAGTGACATCATCAAGCTGATATGTAGCAGAGAACAGATGCATTAATTTATAGCACATTTTATTAAGTGAAACAGATTTACTAAGTGAAAATATAACTATCAGGGTTACAATTACAAAAGCACTTAACTCAGAAAACCAGATGCAGGAGTCATGTTTAAGTTGCAAGGACCTGAGAGTGTGCCCAGAACTTCCTGTTTCTATGGCCCTCTCCTTTCTGTATTTTAAAGGCATTCAGTTCCCTGTATCTCTGCGGATGGGTGGCAAGGTGGGGAATAGCTATGAAGGTTTTGTAGCACTGTACTTTGGAAAGGTGAACATCTGCAGAGATCCCACCGAAGAACCACTTACCACTCTTGGATGCTAATGGTTGGTGTAAAGGAGATAAACTTTCAACACCAGGCAAAAAGCCATCAGTTATAGAGATACCACAAAATATCTGATTTGATGACTAAAGCAGCATGAGACTCTAAGGATGTGCAGATCAGAACATTTAGGTTCAAACCTTCAAAATATATATATAGCTGGTATAGCGGACCAACACAATGCGAGCTCATTATCAAGCTATGCCAACTCGAGCTGTGATATTTGGTTCCAAAAGAGGCTTGGGACTGTTTTGAATAGGAGCCCTGCAAGGAAAATGCAGGTGCTACTGAATGTGGGTTTGATGATGCTGTAGGTGGCACTTTTTCCCGAGCCAGTGTGCTGGTGAGAATTATTGTGATGCTAGAGGTGCCTTGGGACGAACAATTCTGTCCACTTGTAACCTTTGACAATAGTCAGAACACAGGGAGCATTACATGTAGCAACGAGCACGTGCTAGAAGCACAGAAGTTTGTAAGTTGGGTCCGGAGTAGGTTGCACTGGGGAAATGAAGTCAAGCATGATGGTGGCTGCCCCTCTGATGAGGAACCTATGTAATGGGACTGTCGGGGCGGATCTACGGCAGGGTTTTGCTGTTGGCTTAGCTCTATCAGCAGTTACTGGAACCCTGCAGGGAGGTATTGATTCATTGTAGCCAGTGAAGCTCTGGGTACAAGTGTGAATGAGTGTTTGATCAGAGGAACTCTGGAAATTGCCAAATCTGGGGGTGGAGGGGGGAGGGTCGGGCCAGAATGTATATTGTGCTCCTTTTAGTTACCTCTGTTAAGGAAGACAGTTTCCACGAAGGACAAAAATCTGACCATATACAGTGGAGACTTTGGAGCAGGGAGGGAATATCACATGCTTACAGGAGGTCTAACCCTTCTCTCTCATGCCTGTGCCATAGCAGCATTGTCCCTTGTCTTCTTTTACATTCCACCCCACACCTATCTCCAATAAAGGGCCAATATGCTGCTCCCTTAGTCATAGGAGTTTCTCATGGGAATTTGGTTCCAAGTCTCTCTTCTCATCTTTACCTTTCCTTTCTTTTTCCCCTTTTACATTCTAATTCCTTCCCCCACTTTTATTTTCAGTCTTTCCCTCATTTTCCTGAGTGAAGACGGGAGACAGTATCGTGGAATGCAGTGACAGTGGAAAGGACTAAGATTCATGGTAGACAGCCAGCTGAACATGGGCTCCCAGTGTTTTGCTGTAGGTTGGAGCATGAATGTGATTCTTGGATCCATAAGCAGGGGAATATCTAGTCAGAAAAGGGAAGTGTTGTTATCTCTGTAAATAGCATAGTGAGACCATTACTGGAATATTGTGTCCCTTTCTGGTGTCCGCACTTCAAAAAGGATGTTGAAATATTGAAACAGGGTCAGAAAAGAGCTCTCTGAAGGATTCAAGGCCTGGAAAACATGCCTTTTATTGGGAGGCTTAAGAAGTTATTTAGTTTACCCAAGAGAAGGTTAAGAAGTGATTTAATCACGGTCTATACGTATGTGCCTAGGGAGAAGATAATTGATATACGAGGACTATTTAATTTACAAGACAAAGGCATAACAAGATACAATGACTGGACATTGAAGCCAGACAACTTCTGAGCTAAATATCATGACTTAAAAAATGTGCCTTATTTATCCACTTGGACAGCTTATCTCGGGATGTGATGGATTCTCCATCACTTAAAGTCTTTAAATCGAGTCTGGACGTCTTTCTAAAAGTGTGTTCTAGCTCAAGCACAAGATATGGCGTTGGTGCAGAAAACTTTGGGGGAAATTCTATGACCGGTGTTATGCAGGAGGTCAGACTAGATGACCATAATAGTCTCTTCTGGCCTTAAAAACCTATGAGTGTCTCTTCTTTTGCTTTTCTGGAGAATCATGATGAACACTTGGGAAGGGCAGAAGGCTGGATCTGATTTGGATCAAGGGGACAGGTTAAAATGGAATGATAAAAGCATACAAAGGAAAAAAAGAGTTGCCACATTGCTGAATTCTGAAAGAAAAACAAGCACAATAAAGCGATACTGCTTGGACCAGCTCCTGCTCCAAACCACCTATCATATCTCATTAGAACAATGTGAAGCATTTTGGCAAAGAGGTGCCAGCCTGGTATCTGTTTTCAAAGAAAATGGCTGGGAGTTTACTTGGAGATGAAAAAAAAATTAGAGCTTTTTATAAAAACCAGAGAGGAGAATTCCTCACTCCAGAGCAATTGTTTTATTTTAAATATTCTTTTAAAGAATCCATTTTCCTCCCCTTCCTTACATGGCTGGGGATATGTTACAAAGTACATCTTGAACCGGGCTTTGCAGCATTAGGATTTCCAGTGGCATTTGGTTTTGATAAATCCCCTTCCCCCTACCCCGCCCTTTGCCTTGAAGCAGTTTGTTCTCTTGGCAGGCGTACAGAGACTGGCAATTGTAACTCACTTGTTGTTGCCAGCAATAAGGAAGGCTTGAGGTTCTCTCTTTCAGCTGTGGCACGTTTGGAACCAGAGCAGTGAAAAGAGGAGGGGGGGGGGGAAGTGTGCGTGTGTGTTGCGGGGCTAAATCTGTTCTCTTCTCTACTGTAAATTACAACCCTGCTTTTTTAATTTCCTTTCCCAGCACAATGTTATTCATTCGCTTCCAAAATAAACAGGGAGCTTAGAGACTGAACAGCTTGGGAGAACAAACTGTCCTCTTTTTCACAGTCTTTACCTGTCAAGAGCCTGATTAAACACACATATCCTGATGGCAAGTATCAAAAGGTACGGTGGCCCACAAGGAGCTTGGCTGTCCCGAGGGGGGACGTGACACAGCGTTGATCCTTCAACCGCGTCTTTGGAGAACTGGGGCTTCTTGTTTGGTTCAGAGCCTGAATGGGGCTAAAAATATTGACTTTTCTAAGGGGTCTGGACTTTAAACACAAAATCTTAAGGGCTTGATTGGAAGAGATTGTGTAAAGAAAGACTTCCCAGTCACATAAGCCTTTCGAGGGCTCTGCTTTGGGATGATAGATGGTTTCCTTCAAGGAAGGTGACTTTTTGGAGATTTAAGCCCTTTATTGTGGAACAGACAATCTGAATCCAGTGCTAAGAATATACAAGCACATTTCCTTTCTCCTTTGGCACTGTGGGCCAGATTAGTTCCAGGTGGAGTTACACCAGGAAGGTCTTTGACCCACCGTTTCTTGACTAGGGAATCAGATGTCCCTCTCCTATATGTCACACTTTCCCAATAGTTTTTAATATTTTTTAAGGAGGTAGCGTGGTCTAGACTGGAAGCTAACAATGGTACATTTGTTTGGCACACGTTACCTATTGTTTAACAATTTGACTGAGTGTGGTCCTATAAAAATAATAATACAATTAATAAACCAGGATTTATGGAAGCAGATTAGGAAGTGAGAGTCTTAGATTATCCTCATGGCTGTGCTACCAACCTTTGAATAACCTAAGGCAAATTGCTTAATCTCTCCAGGCCTCAGTTTACCCATCTGTAAAAAGAGGGGTAGCAGAATGTGAGCCTGTTTCGTCACAATGGGTAGCAAGGAGAAGAGAATAAGAAGAAGTGGAGATGTCCTTGAGAGGGACAAATCTCAACCTGGATATGCCCAGCATAACTTGCAGTTATGGGATCCTTAATGACCACAAGGGTCAGGGCCTCAGTTTTATGGTCCTGATTCTCCACAGTCTTGCAACCTGTATCATCATTCTCGTCTGTGCTAACTGGGGTGCAATTCTATTTCAGTAGCATTTTACACTCATTTTGCAGAGCTGGAGGTGGCTACCTGAAGCACAAGGCAGAGTCTAAAATACATTCTGGAGGGCACACAAAGAGCTGTAGGAATATCTGTGTATAACATGTGGTTCCAGGCAGACTGTCCTTCTTTCCTCAGCTTGGGAGGAGGAAAAGGGACTTGGGCTAGCAGCTGTATCAGTTTGTACTGTGGTCCCATCAGATCTCACAAGCTATGCAACATAGCGGTCAGATCAAAAACTGAATGTTAGAGTCAAATCCCTTTTCAAGACCCACTTGTACCATGATACCTGCAAGATGTTAGTCAGCTACTAATGGCTCAGTACCAGGACAGTCAGGGATAACTGATATTGATTATTATTTTTAAAAAACCAACCTCACAATACATATAAAACTACATAGCCAGATTGCATCCCTCCCTTATCCTTCCTACATAGGGTGACCAGATGTCCTGATTTTATAGGGACAGTCCCTATATTTGGGCCTTTGTCTTATATAGGCGCCTATTACCTCCCACCGCCTGTCCCGATTTTTCACACTTGCTGTCTGGTCACCCTATTCCTACATCATGTTGCTTGTCTTGTTAGATAATAAACCCTTTCTTATTTGAAAGGACTAGGTACTTTAGACTATGCATGGAGGAAGGACAGGCCAGTAATTAGGGTACTAGTTTGGGGCCTGGGAGATCAAGGTGCAATTCCATCATCTGCCACAGACTTCCTGTGTCACCTTTGACAAGTCACTTAGGCTCCCTGAACCTTGGTTCCCAATTTGTAAATGGGGATAACAGCACTTCCTTACCTCACATGGGTGTTGGGAAGATAAATACTTTATGAACTGTGAGGTGCTCAGACACTATGTAATGAAGGGCATGCCTTAGATAGATTTAGTGTCACCTGGGCTTTATGGGAATTTTAGGATTGCCTTCAACGGGATTTTGGATCAGACCAATGGTAGACAAAGGGGAGTCTTCTGCCTGTTCTCTTATTGTAGGATATGGATTCCAAGCAGAATCTATTTTAACTCTGAGGGCAAGAAGAGGAGGAAGTGGCCATCTTAGTTTTTCCATTTGCTGTTTCCACTGGATGCAACTGACTTTGTAAGGTTGTTTTGTTGATGTTGACTAAGATTCTGGAAAGCCTTTTAGATTTTTCTGTTTACGTAAGTGGGGTTTTGTTTTGTTTTGTTATAATGCTGGAATAAAAAATAATGACCGGTTTGCAGAAAACCATCCGGACACTCCACTTCATCCAATCCCAGAAGGCAAGAACTAACGCGGGATGCTCAGTCAACTTGACTGGCAGCAAATCTAAAATGGATGCAAGGAAATACTTCTGTTTAAAGCATATAATCAACCTGAGGAATTCCCTGCCACAGGAAATCATTGAGGCAAAGAGTTTAAGGAGTTCATGGAGATATTTTTAAAGGCTTCAATGTTTATATGAACAATACTAAATATCATATGCAGCTTCACACTGGCTAAGAAGCTGGGTCAAAAGTTACAAGGATTCCAAATTTTAAAAAATTGTTAATGTCCCAGACAAAACCTGTGTTAAGATAGAGTTACAGTTGAGACTATAAATCAGTAATTCAGCGTAAAAATCCTTACAGGGATTATCCCCAAAACAAGCATTCTAAAGCCAGTAAATTAAAAATTTAATATTAAATATAAAAGAAATCCAACCATGTTGAAGTATGGAAATGCACAGTTCAGACACCAAACAACCTTAACTCTTCCCCATAGTGACACCATGCAATGACTGCATAATTACAATTAATGCATAATAGCATTTCTAGTGTCCAATTAGATTAAAGTGATTTTTAAAGGCACGGTAGCTGTTTTCCTTTTTTCCTCCCTCATGGTGTCATACTCTGTTCTTCATACATAGCAAAGGGGTTGAATCCCTGCTTTTAATGCAAAACTCATCTCATTCTTAACTATGGCATTGTCACCAGTAGTTTTACAATGGAGTTAAGGTTAAGTGCTTGTTGCTAATATAAGGGGTAGGGAGGCAGGAATGCTTATTAGAACATAACTTTTAATTTTGTAAAACTATTAAAAATCAAGGAAATTCTAAATTAAGATTATACTTCAGGAAAAAGGATTGTTTGAACATAAGTAGTTACATAGCTAAAGTTTTTCAAATAACCTTAACTCTGCCCCTGTATCTCATCACTATGTTTTAAAAAATCTACATTTTATGTAACACATTAGTTCTCAGTCTGTTACATGTTTTGGCAACTCTAGGTGTACACTGAGCAGCTGTATCTAGTATTTGAAGAATGGATAGTGACAGTGTAACACAATAGTCTTCCCCTTTAAGGAACAGGGGCCCTGTGCCCAGCCATCCCTATACTGTAGCAAAGCCCCTTTAAGAACAGATGTTTGGACCTATTAGACGGGATTATCAGACGCAGCTGGGAAGTAGGGTTGTCAACCCTCCCAGATTGCCCAGTAGTCTCCCAGAATCAGAACTGATCTCCCAGTGGCTACTGAAACCAATCTGGGAGTTTTTAATAGGCTATTAAAAGTCTGGTCAGTGGTGCAGCAGGGCTGAGGCAGGCTCCCTAACTGCCCTGGCTCCTGGTACATCCCTCTGGCTCCTAGTGCAGGGGCGGCCAGGGCATCTCTGCGCACTGCACCTGTCCCGAGAGCCAACTCAGCAGCTCCCATTGGTGAGGAACCACAGCCAATGGGAGCTGCGGGAGCGGTGCCTGCAGGCAGGTGCATTTCTCAGAGCCCAAGGTAAGCGCTGCCTAGACGGAGCCTGCACCCCTTACCTCCACCCACACCCAACACCCTGCCCCAGTTCTGAGCCCAAACTCCCTCCCAGAGCCTGCACCCTGAGCCTCCTCCTGCCCCCCATCCCCTGCCCCAGCCCTGTGAAAGTGAGTGAGGGTGGTGCTGAGCACCTGCTTCCTGAAATCAGGCCCCTTAAAGTTAGTTCAAGTGGCCCTCCCTCCCAAACTGATGACCTAAAGGTCACTATTCACGCTTTAAAATCTTTGGCCTGGGCCCCTTACTCAAATTAACATGGTCTAAGCTTGTGACTTACACTTGCTTGAAGTCTAATAGCTCAGGAGCAGCTTGTCTGAGTCAGCTCCAGAACTGAAGAAAATGTCTCCTTTAGCCACACAGCAGGCATTTAGAAACCACCATTTTAGGGACGTTGAGTGGGAGCAAAATCAGACTTTCAACAGAGAGCTGTTCCCAGTGTTCTCTCGGAAGAGATTACTGTCATTCAGAACTATCGGCGGCGGGAGGGAGGCGAAGGGGACACATTTTTGGAGGTAAGAACTTTACTCTGAACCTTTTCCTCATATCCCTACCTTTCATTACTTTTCAATTTTGCTCACAGGCACTGATGTTTGGTTTTGCTGGTGGGTGCTCTGCGCCTGCTCTTCCCCGCGGCCCCACTCCTGCTTGGCCTCTTCCTCCCTCCCCCTACCGCTCAGAGGTGCCAGGACAATCTATATAGTGGGGATGCTGAGAGCTGTTGAACCAAACTATAAACTCTATATATGATGGAAACCACTTCAAGCCAAGGGATGCGGCATCACACCTAGTTCCAGCACCTATGCCACCACTCACTCCTCTCCGCCCCCTCCTCTGGGCCCCCCCACCTGCCTGCTGCCCGCCCCCTCCCCCGAGTGCCTCCCGCCTGCTCCTCTCTGCCCCCTCCCCTGAGTGCCTCCCACCCGCAGCTTGCTCCTTTCTCCCCCATCCTGTCTGACAGAGGAATAGGACAGAGAGAAGTGAGCAGCAGGGCGCTCGGGAAGAGGTGCAGCATAGGCAAGGGCATGGGGGAAGAGGCTGAGCAGGGGGAGAGCCTCAGGGAAGAATGTGGGCAGGGCCACAATCTGTGGGTGCTGAGCACCCCCAACTTTTTTGCCATGGATGTTTGAATCCCAAACCACCCATGGGGTCAGCACCTATGATTCTGCTAATTTCCTTTGTTGTTGTTCTCATAGTGCCTAAGAGCCCTGTGCTAGGTGCTGCACAATCACAAAACAAGAACAAGCTCATTGCTCCGAAAGAGCTTACAGTGTTTTCAGTCCAAGCGGGAAGGCCAAAGTCCAAATGGGCTATGAGAGGTGGCTTATCCAGAATAGGGATAAGATACAAAAGGCTGTGTGCAGAAGATTACACTGGTATCGCACGGCCAATTTTGTGGGTAGATGGAGGACTTCCCAGTCTGGTACTACACCTCTACCCCAATAATAACGCGACCTGATATAACACGAATTTGAATATAACATGGTAAAGCAGTGCTCCAGGGGGCACGGTGCTGCGCACTCCGGTGGATCAAAGCAAGTTTGATATAATGCGGTTTCACCTATAACATGGTAAGATTTTTTGGCTCCGGAGGACAGCATTATATCGCGGTAGACGTGTATTTGCAAGCATTAAAACCAATAACTGGAAAGATAAGTCTACCAGAGAAAGTGCTTTCCTTGTTACATACGATACACATTCCATGTTAGTGCGGCCTGCTCAGAATTGGTAGTCAATTTTAGGCAGATTATGTAGTTCACTGGACTGAAGTTGCTAAGACTGTGCCTGCACTAGACTTTCTCATTTTCTTCCCACCCCTGTTGGATCTCCCCTGGTGGAAGCAGTGGTCAGAGTGCTAGTGTAGACTGGCTGCCAGCATTTTAACCACCATATTATCTAAGCAGGTCTAAACCTGGAGGTTGCTGGTCATTTGTCTTTATATAGACCTGTAGTGAAAGTGGACGTTTTAAGAAAAGAAAGTCTTTTTAGCACCAATAAGCCCACATAATGGAGGCAATCAGTCTTCAGTGGACTGGAGCCAATCCGCTACTTTCTCTTCCTCCACTCTCCTATGGGTACCTTCCATTTCAGCAATTCATGTAGTCTATCCTTTTTAAGGGTAAGTTGGCTGCAGCCCTGCATATCTCATGGGCTGATCTGAAAGCATAGTCTAGAGACCACAAAATGTCTCATCTTCTTGATCTGACACTGAAACAACTTCCCAACATCAAAGAGTTTGCAAAAGACTTTAAAGAATGTGAAGAGCAGCATGGTAAATTCCCTCCAGCTTCTCTGGGGTCTGTGCCGCTGGCTTTAAGGTGGGAGGTCTCCTGAGAAGATGAGAATCAACAGAAAAAAATCAGTGATTAAACCTGAGAAGTGGCTGGCCCAGCAGTTAAGAAAACATTAACGAACTATAGCAGGGGTCCCCAACAAGGTGCCCGCGGGTGCCATGGCGCCCAGGGGGGCATCTAAATGTGCCCGCATCCTGGCCGGCGGTGGAGCATCCGCCGAAATGCCGCTGAATTTCAGTAGGCATTTCAGCGGCGACGCCTCTCGATGACGCTGCTTGCCACTGGCAAGCATCATCATCGAGAGGCGTCACCCCAGAATTTCTGCGGCATTTCGTCGGCGATGCCTCTTGATGATGACGTTTGCCATCAACAAGTGACGTCATTGAGAGGCATCACCGCCGAATAAGAGCTTCCTTATTTTGCAGAGAGTCTAATCGAACAGTATGAAAATAGAGATTAAATATTGCATAGAATTTGTACGGAGCATCAGACAGAAACAGGGGATGAGGGAGTAGTATAAAATGAGACTGAAGTAACAACACTGAGAGCTACTCAAATGCACTGTATGGTGTATACAAAAGTGTCTGCCAAAGATGGTCCAAAGACATCATCGCGAGGCGTCATCGAGAGGCATCGCCACTGAATTTGGCGGCATTTCGGTGGATGCTCCACCACTGCCATGGTCCTTCATCTGGCGCCCGCCAGATGAAAAGGTTGTGGACCACTGAACTATAGAATCAACCAGATCAGATCACTGGACATGAAAACACCATTGCTTCGTCAGGTCTAATGTCCTATCTCCAGTGCAGTGGATAGTAGCCGATGCATCTGAAGAAGAAAGAGACTTCACCTAATTTTCTATGGAATAACTTATAGGGTGAGAAATTCCTTCCTGATACCTGCCAATAATGACCTAGTCCCTCCACCCTGGGATTTGATTAGAATATGCAACTACAGCTGTCATTACTGGACATGAAATTATCCAGCCCCATTTATAAATTCAGCTATGGTACAGTATTTGGGTAAAATGCTCAGCCAGCCTTCTTTGGCAGGTTCCCATTCACATCAGCAGGAGTCTAGTTTGACTAAAGGTTCCAGGGTTTGGCCCTTTGATTCTATGATTTCCTGTGGCAGTGAGTTCCCCAGGCTGACTGCATGTTCATGAAGAAGTATTTCCCTTGATTTGTTGTAAATTTCCTGTAGCTCATTTCTTTCTCACATGCTCATTAAACTCCTTCCAGCTAGAGATGGGCCAGTCCCAGACTGGAGTGTGGAAGTAAAGAGGGAGCTGAGGTATTTTAGAGATGAGCTGAAACTAAAATCTTGAAACTAAAACCAACTATGAATGGGAGTTCCATTTGTGTAGCTGAGAGCAGAGTGTGGCTTTAATTTCAGCAGCATGGCTCTGGAGGAGTTAAACAAAGGATTGTATTAATTGACACTATATCAAGCCCATTTATTTTATCCAGTAGGAACAGTAAATTGACACCAGAATAAAACAGTACCAAATGCTTGCTATTCTTGTGGAGAATTAATAAACGGTGACATCTAAACAACTGAAGGAGGTCAGCCCGTGTTATTAGAAAAGGTGATTTTTCTTTCTTTATTGGGTTAGAGATATTCTGTATTTAAGGCTTGTAGTGAGGCTGTGTGGCTCCCCGCCGCTCCGGAGGTGCTGAGCCCATCCGAAGTGGGCGGTGCTAGGGAGCTCTGAGCCCGCCCCTCAGCGGGTCAGGTGGTGACCCGGAAGTATAAAGGCCGGCCTCTGAGTTCAGTAAGGCCCCAGCCGCCAGAGAGACCAGATGACTCCAGTCTAGCCCGTAACTGGGAAACCCCCGCGGCCCAAGCTGCAGGCCAGGACTGGCCTGACTTGCCCTGCACTCGCTACCTGGAAGAGTTGCCGGACCTGCCCCGCGCCCATTACCCGGAGGAGTTGCCAGACCTGCCGCTTGCTCGCTACCTGGAGGAACCTATTGTGCTGGATCCCCTAGAAGCCAACACCCTGACATAGGTACTACCCAAGGGGGGTCTGGAAGTAGCCCGTGGGCAGCCGACCCTAGTCTGGCTGCAGCACTGCCAGGGTCCATGTAGCATGTTGCAGCCAGGATCCCCACTGATGCAGCAGCAGGTCCTCTGCCACTGCTAGGGCACCGGGCTGTGACGCAGTGGAGGGGGTGGGTCTGCCTCTCCCCTGCCATCCAACTCGTGGGTGGCCTTTTCCCCCTCTCTCAGGCCTTTTGGAGGCTTGGCTCTACTGCTACTGCTCAGCCCTGCCTGAGGGCCTGAGCGCCTGACTCATTGTTGCCCTGCCCTGACCCAGGGCCTAGGCTTACGGTGTGTACTTTAGTTACCGCAAGAGCTGCCGAGGCAGACCCCACGGACAGACTAATTCGCCCAAACATCAACTGCAGTTAGTGAGCCGGTGTGGCTCCCCGCCGCCCCGGAGAAGGTCGAGCCCCAGCTAACCCTTGTACACGGCTATTAAACGTTATGCTTGTTTCTTAGCTAAAGAGTGGGCCCATTTGGATTTGGATGGTGAGAGCTGGCCATAAGCAGTAAGTGAGGCCAAATGCAATTTAATGAGCTGTGTAGCAAAAACTTGGCACATCTGTGGAAATCTCCCTCAAATGGCCTATAATTGTTTGAGGTTGACTGCTTATCAAATTAGTCCCAAATAGCCTTAACAGGCAGCAGTTCTCATCCCTGCAGTTTGGATTTAGGTGCCTATCTCTGTGGGGGTGGGATTTTGCACATACCCCTCTCATTGGCATCTCCCATTGGCTATCTTAGGTAGCTCCCCACCTAGTACGCTGGATTTTGTGGATCCCATTCTTTGGCACCTCTGTCTGTCCATGCATTGTATGGGGACCTTACTTGGCCTAGTGGGTTGTAATGCTCTTCCTGTGATTTTCTAGGTGCCTAAGGTGCTGTGATCCCACCCCCTGTGTCCTGTCAGTCCCCTTTTAGCTTTTTTAGATCTTGCAGACCAGAAAAGAATAATAGTGAAGCCTGAGCATAGGTGCTTGAACTAGTGGTGCTGTCACACCCACTGGCTTGAAGGGGTTTCCATTATATATGGGGTTTGCAGGTTGGTTCCTTGGCTTTCTGCACCCTCACTATACAAATTGTTCCAGCATGCCTGAGCCAGGTTATTGTACTGATAAAGTCACAACCTATTGATTGCTGGATTATTTCCTCCATTACAACTCAGAGAATGGTGATGTTACTAATGATTTCATAGCCCATGCTTTCTACTACTATATTAAGGATGAATGTTCAGTAGCTCATAAAATCATAGACTATCAGGGTTGGAAGGGACCTCAGGAGGTCATCAACTCCAACCCCCTGCTGAAAGCAGGACTAATCCTCAGACAGATTTTTATCCCAATTCCCTAACTGGCCCCTTCAAGGACTGAGCTTACAACCCTGGGTTTGAGCAGGCCAATGCACAAACCACTGAGCTATCCTTCCCCTTGTTGTAATAAATGCCTGTTTACCTGTCAACATTGTCCAACATTCAGCTCTGTAACACGACTTGCGGCTCATTCCCGATCTGGTTTCATGCTGCTTGGCTGCTGCTAAAGGTGCTTGAATCTTGACTTTGCAGCCTAGTGTAACCATTCATTCTGACCTTCCATGCCATTCATCACAAAGAGGTGTCATAAATCCCAGGAATCTGCCCCCTTTGACGAGAGGTACCTAAGGCAAAAATATGTGAATCATTATTAGAGATGGGTAAAATTATGAAGTGGGTTTGAGGGCCCCTCACCCCCCAGAAAAATCACTGGTCTGATTTTCGGCTCATTGGATCAAACCCAAGGATATTTCAGATCCATTTCCATTTGATCCAGAGCTCAGGATGGGTTGGAGGAGAGCTGGGTAAAATGGCTTGATCCTGTTTCTTTCACATACGAACTGGAGCAGCTGCAGTTGTCTAAAATCAAAATCTGGATGTGGTTTAGATCCACATCATATCTATCTAGATTCCAGCATTTGAGATGGTTGATGTCAGAGGTTCCATTTTTGGCCCTTGTCTAATCATTAAAGAGCATAAAAGCAATGGGGCAGAGTTACTACGGCACAATGCTAGTTATGCTAATATTGTTGTGTGTTTCACAGAGCTCACCAGGGAGATCTTAAGTTTGGGAGATGTCTAAAACAAAAATACTTACATAGCGCTAAAAAGGAGAAGATAATTATGCAGAAACATCATATTTGTTAATGGACTTGCACTGATGTTACCCAGCCACAAGAGCGAGCTGTGTCCTGTTTAATGAGCTGTCAACCCAGTTTTCAATGGGATTTACTTCATCGGTAAAATGACCTTTTCTAAAGCTTTGTCTAAATTAATAAATGTAATGTTAATAAATTTCTTATCCAAATCATTTGCAGCAGTATCTGAATTATAGCCCTATGATCTGCAGACATTTAAAACCTAGACAGCAAGAGAGAAATAAGCCCTCTATTGTGCTTAAATAGAACTAGGCTCTTTTCTAGACAGTGTTGAAGTCAGCCTTCTGGATTGTTCCATTTCCCAATCAACTGCAGATTATATTACAGTATATTCTGGTTTTAAGGCAATTATGCTTAAATATACTTGTCTTTTAGTTTTAATTTTCCCTCTGAAAGCTTCAGCAGTCATCTTTTATCAACAAATCCATTCCAGGATGTTTTCAGTAGCAACTGTCACTAATATCCTCTTCAAACAAAGCTGAAAGCTGTAATGCGTTCTCTAGCCCAGCTAGTGGTATTTTCCAGGAGCTGAAGACATGTCAAACAAAATATTCTGCTTTTTGGTGTCTTTAAGATGAAAAGGGCCATTTCAGATTTCGGGCCTGATTCTCATCTCGCTTACATTCATGTAAACCAGGAGTATATCCGGTACAGTCAGCAGAGTCAGTCATACTGGGAGTGTTTATCTTTATGTTCTAGCTCAACCAGGAGTTAAGACTTTGATGCAAATTTTACTGGATTAAATTGTTTGGCTTTTGTCATACGTGAAGTTGGATTTAATGATCATAATAGTTTCTTCTGACCATCACAGTCAAGTCACAGGAGGGTTAGGCCCATAAAATAAGATTATTCTCTGGTTTGTAGCAATATCTGTAGTAATTAAGGGCCCCCTCTCGTAAACTTTTATTCATGCAAGAAACTCGCACTCATAATAGTTTCATTGACATCGATGTGGGAATAAAGACTGCGCAAGTGACAAACAGAATCATTTAGGGCCTGATCCAAAGTCCAGTGATGTCATTGGCTGCCTTTCCATTGCTTTGAATTAGGCCATTTCTTAACCGCTTTACTCATCTCTGAGAAACAGCTGCTTCTTGGATATTTTACATCATAGCCATATTTTGGTGGCCTGCGTATAATAAATATATTGATTGCTTCTCTGCAGAGGTTTTGCGCTCATCACCTGAGAGGACAACGAGACTGTTACAATCTTGATGGCTACTCACATGTCTCTGCTTATTATTTTTGAAATGATGTTTTTATTAATCTTTTTTGGAAGGTCCTATTCTCATTGTGCATGAATGTCAATAGGACTTATGCCTTCAGGACTGCTTCTGAGCTCTACTCCAAGTTCCCTTTCTGATGACTCTGATATTATCATCCATAGCAGGAGAAATGCCGGCCTTTGAATTAAGAAGTTGGCAAGTAAGGGAAGGAGGGAATTATTTTCTAATATATTTTGTTTTATATTTATCCTATTAAAGTATAAACATATTGATTTATGTTTCTGATTTGATATAAAAATGTTTGTGGTTTATCTGTTATAAACCTTGCTGGTCTTTTTTGACTTTTCTAAAATGCACCTTTAAAAAACAATTTCATTACACATGCATATTCTGTCTGTCACTTAAGTGAATCCGCCTCATCTCATTCATGCACGCAGAACCTAGCTGTATGTGGATTCATG
The DNA here is from genome assembly GCF_003597395.2 of Chelonoidis abingdonii. Taxonomy (NCBI): domain Eukaryota; kingdom Metazoa; phylum Chordata; order Testudines; family Testudinidae; genus Chelonoidis; species Chelonoidis abingdonii. The sequence continues at coordinate 14,465,779 of NC_133771.1, read as the reverse complement.
GGAATGTCATGCAGGACACAGCTGTGCATGGAAGTCAGAAAGCTGAAAATCAGGCCCTAAGTGACTTGCCCAAGATCACGCATAGAGGCAGTTCCAGAGGGGAAGCCAGAGTGGGAATACAAGCCCATAAATTAAGTGCTTATATTATAAGAATCTAGTATGAAAAATAGTAGAGGAGAGTGACAAACAAAGCATGCAAAGAAACAAAACTGAGCCCTGCTAGTTCAGATTTCTTTAGTTCCTTACTGCGCTGAGTATTTGACATTATATAACTTCTGGACTTCTCAAACAATGTTGGTGAGAGAATTTTTCCCTTAGCTTATTAGCACAGAGCCCAGTTTTGCAACTGTTACTTATGTTGATTAGGACTATTTTCTTCAGCAGCAGCAGCAGCAGAATAGGGCCCACAGCATTCTGCTGTGAGAATATAGCAGATCCACTGTTACAGTGGTACAGGCCGAACCATTCAACTAACCCAAATTTAGGATTTGTTTTAAAAAAAAATTTAAATAACAAAACTTATTATAAACATAGCTATAAGTTTTCAAAGAACTTGTGAAATTAGTGTTCTGTTGGGTTGTAAACATGCCCCTGAAGTGTTCAGTACCCAGTGCCCTCTGCATCATAGTAGTTCATGAGAACCAGAAAGTAAAACTGACTAGAACTGGTTGGAGATTCTCCAGCTGAACTCTCTTCTGTTGGAGAACACAAATGCATCAAAATGGGACAAATGTTTCATGGAGATGGTTCAGTTTTGACAAACTTGCAACTGGTTTCCTGCCAGTTCACACACCCAGTTCCTCAGCTCACCATGAGGACTGCCCTGCGGGTCCTCAGGGATTCTAGGGTCCACAGCTCTATTCCTTTCATGGAGAATTTTGGAGGTTTGTTCCAAATTTCAAAATACCAAAATCCTCTGGGAAATGGACTTACCTTGCTCTGCACAGCACTATGGGTAAAGCTAGTGACAATTTTTTGGTGTAGAAAGTTTTCTCCAAAAAAATATGATTTTTTTGCAAAACCAGCATTGTTCATGAGGAAATGTCTGAGTCATTTCTGATGAACAATTTCAGTTTCGTGTGGGAAATTTCAAAATAAAAATCTTCATCTCAAATCAATTTTTTTGAAAAGGAACTCATTTTTTTAAATCTTCAAATGTTGATTTCCCCCCCCATTTTTTAAAAATTGAAATGACATTTTAATCCAAATGTTAACTTAGAAACGAAAATCTTAGTTCAAAACTGCTAGCAGGGAAAATCTAATGTTTTCAACTGGAAAACTTTGAACAAAGAGCTTTCATTTGATATTTTGCACAGGAAGAATGTCTTCTTGTCCAACTAGCTCTAGCTTTCAGATTCATCCTGTAACATCTAGGTGCATGTGATTCCCACTGAGTTCAAGAGTTGTTCCATGAGACTAAAATTGGTCCTTATGCAGGTGCTTTGCTTTACCCACATGATTCAGTTCCGTTATGGGACTACTAACATGAGCAGATGTATGCCCATGCATAAGAGTTGGTGCAACTGGGGTCTGGCAAGGGATAATTTGGTGGTCTAAATGTTTTAGGCTTCCTGGAATCAAAGGTTCAACCTAACTTTGCTGCAAAGAGTCATGTGCTGTCCTATGCCTATTGGCTGCTGCAATCAGCAGTCATGTGGCCAAGACCTTCAAAAGTGAATGCCAAGATAGAGTCCCCAGTTCTTTATCTGCCCAGCTGGAAACACTGCACTCCAAACGTGAAGCACCCTAAGTCAATATCTGATCTTAAAAATATGGCTGTGTTATTCAACCCAGACCTGTCACGGTGTCTAGTGCTTACTATTTCACATAGTTCCACTCGTGTCAATGGGTTTGTTCAGGTAGAAAGCTCTCTACTTTGTATGTTCTGTCCCTTTCCCACATCCCATGTCTGTCTTGTCTGTTTAGATTGTAAGATCTTTGATGCAGGGACCATCTATTACTCTGTGTGTGAGTACAGGGCCTCACACTAAGGGATCCCCTTCTTGATTGGCATCTAAACACTGTCGTAATAAACATGATGACTAACAATAAATAGACAGCATAGTAGTAAGCATTTGCCAGATAAGTTCAATATTTTCTGATGTCATTTGAAATGTAAACAAATAAGTTTATTGAATTTTACCTTTAAAAATACACTCAAGTAACTTCCAAAGCAATTGCAAGTGTAAACATTCTTTAAACCCTCATAAACAGCCATCAATAGCCATCAATGTTATTTCGGGGTGTGTGTCGGGAAGATAAATAAGTTAATGAATAAAACCTACAGAGATGGAAGAGAAGCAGTTTTCTGGCTTCTGACCAGCTGAAAAAGTGGTTGCCATACTGCACACAGGAGAGGGGGAAAAGCCCAGTAAACAAGACAAAACAGATCTAATTGGAAGCAGGTCACATTATTAATGGGTGGAAGGTAAAAGGAAAGAATGGGACAGTTGGAGAGAAGATTACAACTGAAAAACCAAACAAAACCCAAAGGGAATTGAATTAAAAACAACAGTCTGCTTACAAAAGTAAACAAAGGGGAAGGAGAGAGGAGGCAAAGGGGAACCAGATGCAAAGCTAGACAATACAGGAGAGAAAGAGAAGGAGAGAGATGAAAGCCAAATAGCACAAGAGGGAAACAGAGCAAAAGACTGAACTTCTTGGTCCCAGTCACTCCAATGAGCTCCATACATCAGGGCCTTGCAACTTCACAGAGCCCCCGAGATCATAGAATATCAGGGTTGGAAGGGACCTCAGGAGATCATCTAGTCCAACCCTCTGCTCAAAGCAGGACCAATCCCCAGACAGATTTTTGCCCCAAATGGCCCCCTCAAGGATTGAGCTCACAACCCTGGGTTTAGCAGGCCAATGCTCTGCTCCTAGTCTTGATTTTTCATGAACAAATTTGGCACAGCACCACTGTTTTTCGACAGGTTTACTTGAGAGGTCTTTTTCTTACTTTTGTCTGTTCTCTTTCTACGTGGTAATAGATTTGAGGTTGAGAAGCCAGGGGAGTAGGGAGTTTTACAAAATATATTCAGGTCCTGTTTCCAAAATCGATGTGTTTAAGTTTTGCTACAAACTCTACATGTGCACCAAGTGAGTGCCTGAGGCCACAAGATGTGAGCCTCTGCAATTCCCATAGCAAATGCTCAGCACTGCTTAGAACTGGGTCCTGAGTCTTCCCGCATGGTTGAAGCCAGTGAGCCCTCAGGTGCAAAAGGCCCTGCTCTGCAGGCTCAGTTTGGGCAGCCTGCTTGGAAATCTGCCCTTTATAGATGTTTTAAAAAAACAACAGCTTCTTGGAAGCTGACAAAAACAACTTCTTGGAAACTGACAATGACTCATAATACAGAAAAGAGACACAGATGGTTTTCTGATCACTTGCAGGAGACTTAGAACACAGTAGTTTACACGCTGAGAAAACAGGCAGCTTTTTTCCTTTTAAAATCTCTGGCTTGCAGCTTAGACGTCTTGACAGCATTAGGGCTTTTTCTGCAAATGTTTACATGTGACTGCTTTACTCACAGACAGAGCTCTCGAGTGTATGGGATTTTGTGGGCTGTCCTGCCATTCAGCTGAATCAGGCTGCCTGCTTCACTACACCCTCAAGCCTGGTGCTGTTGAGAAAGACATTCCCTATTCAAATAATCTATCGCTCAGGGGGAAATACACTGAACTGGGAGCCAGGAGATTGAGACAAGTATCACCTCTTCCACAGACTGCTATTAATATTGCTGTGTCCTTTACAGACCTTATTACTGAGCAGGGCCTCGTCTGACCACAGAAAACACTCCTGTACCATCCCTACCATTTTACAGATAAAAGGTAATTGAGAGGTTTTACAAGGTCACTTTGAGTAGAGCTGTGACTAGAACCCAAGTCTTAGTCACCCGGCCTTTTGGAATGCATGTGCCATATTTATCTTCTTGGTTATACCATCTCTAATGAGCCCTTCTCTAACCACTAGGTCATTCTCCCAGAAACAAGCAACAAAACTAGGTGTAGTGAGTCCCAACAGTCTACTGCTGTCTAGCAAATAGTTGTGAAACCCACAATCAAAGTGTATGTGCCATGTCCCCTTCTAGTGGGAAGCCCACAGAGATGCTAATAATTATTCCTTTAGTGCAAGTGGTAGAGGTCTGTAGTAGGGATTTAAAGGTCTGTGGCTCAGACTTTGCTGATGATCCGTATTGGAGTGTCTTTAGGGCTGCACATGATAGAATTAGTCTTTCCACTTTTCTTTTTAAAAACTGGTTTATTTAATTTCTACAATGAGAAGAAACATCCCCCAAAACAGGTATATTTGTTGAAATACAAACTCTCTGTTAATTACTACAGCACATATAACAAAACCCTGTGGACAAAATGGTTCTTTGGGAGCTGTTGTACAATATAGGCAAGGCTTGGATACACAGACCAGTCCAGGGCCGCCCAGAGGATTCAGGGAGCCTGGGGTCCTCGGCGTTGGGGGGTCCCCGCTTTGGCAGTAATTTGGAGGCAAGGTGTCCTTCCTCTCTGTGATCCGCCACCTAAGTGCCCCGAAGACCTGACACTTCAGCGGCAGGTCCCACTTCGGTGGTAATTCGGTGGCAGGGGGTCCTTCCGCCCCAGAGTGGAAGGACCCCCTGCCGCCGAATTGCTGCCGCAGACCCGGAGCGGAAGAAGCTCCGGGAGCCCGGGCCCCTTGAGAATTTTCCAGGGCCCCCGGAATGAGTGAAGGACCCCACTCCAGGGGCCCTGACAAACTCTCTTGGGGGACCCTGTGGGGCCCCGGGACTGGGGCAAATTGCCCCACTTGCCCTTGCTCCGGGTGGCCCTGGACCAGTCATTAACACTAGTTTATTAATATGATGAGTGAGTGGGAGAAGACCTCACTTGTATCATTCGCTGGCACTGACCAACAGTGCATACTAAAAAACTGGCCTTTGTTCTTTGCTGTCACACTTTTTAGTGGTCATATGAATCCAGTACTTTGTCACTTATGGAGAAGCCAGTACTAGCTTGTAATGCTTATGAAGGGGAAGTCTGCATTCAGACAACTAGACACAGACAGGGCCATGTAGTTCCTTCTGGCTCTCCAGTTCATGGATAAATTAATTAAACAATCTGTGCTGATTACTGTCACCACTCAGGGTCCCCCTAAATCCTGGTGATAGGAGTCAGCAGGTGGGGCAAGAGTGGATCAGTGGCAATGGTGCATAGCTGACTGCAGTGAGGTCTGACTGGACATGACAGAGCTGATAGCGTGTAATTGAGCTGCACCTTGGAGAGGGACCGGGTAGTGCAGACACTCCTCTAGGCTGGAGCAGACAGGGAGTCTGACTGAAGCTGTGAAAGGAGTTTCAGGTGGGTGGGGGACTGGTATTGAGCAGGAATAGTGAACCTCAGTCGGCTGGTCAGTTACAGCTTTGGAGCTGCAGGGTTGATGGGAGTCCTGACACAGCTCGTTGGGTTTTTACTCATTGTATTGTATGTAAATATATCAGTGGGGATTGTTTATTTTTTGCCCTTTTTCCCCTTTCCCCCCAATAAAAGGTACTTGTGGTTCCACTTCCATGCTCCCAAGGCTCTAAGGGCTTGTCTACACGGCCCTGCATACAGACGACAGGGGTGTGAATTGCAGCATGCACTACAGTGTTGTACTGTAACCGTCCTGTATGGGTGCTGCAAATGTGAACTAGAAGGTACCTAGTTCATGTAAGCATTGTTCTGCGGCTATATGTTTGTGTTAGAGAAAGCAAGGTCAAAGAAATGCGCCTTGCCCTTGGAACAGAAGACAGTGAGGTTTGTGATGGTCCTTAGTTATTTCACAGTCTTGGACTGCCCTTGGAGAAAGCTCTGTCTTCTGCAGAGGTGAGCTTTACTCTTCTTGTTGAGAGTGCACCTTAGTTAGTGTTGTGGCACTGGCTTGGTGATGTAGGCAAGTAGGGTTGCCAACTATCTAATCACACAAACCCAAACACCCGTGCCCAGCCCTGCTTCGCCCCTTCCCCAAGGCCCCACCCCTTCCCCGAGGCCCCAGCCTGCTCACTCCATCCCCCCTCTCTCCGTTGCTCACTCTCCCCCACCCTCATTCACATTCACCAGGCTGGGGCAGGAGGTTGGAGTGCGGGAGGGGGTGCGGGCTCTGGGATGTGGCCGAGGGGTTTGGAGTGTGGGAGAGGGCTCTGGGATGATCCTGGGGCTGGGGTGCAAGAAGGGGTATGAGGTGCAAGCTCTGGGAGGGTATTTGGGTGTAGGAAGGGCTCTGGGAGGGAGATTGCATGCAGGAAGGGGCTGGGATTGGGATGCAGGAGGGGGTGCAAGGTGCAGGCTATGGGAGGGAGTGTGAGTGCAGGAGGAGGCTCAGGGCTGAGGCAGGTGGTTGGGGTACAGGAGAGAGTGCAGGCTCCGACCAGGAGGCGCTTACCTCAGGCAGCTCCCGGGCGGCGGTGCAGCGGGGCTAAGGCATGCTCCCTGCCTGCCCTGGCCCTGTGCTGCTCCACTCCCAGAACCAGCTGGCACATCCCTGTAGCCCCTGGATGGGGGGAAAGGGGACTCCACGCCCTGCCAATGGGAGCTGCGGAGTGGGCGTAGCGCATGGAGCTGTCTGTCCCCCCCAAGGAGTCCCAGGAACGTGCCAGCTGCATTTGGAAATAGCGTAGGGCCAGGGCGGGCAGGCAGTCTGCCTTAGCCCCACTGTGCTGCCAGGTAGTCAATGCCTAAAATCTCCCCATTTGGCTTCAATAGCTTCCAGGAGATAGGGCCTGATTCCAGGAGACTACAAGCTGCCTGTATGATAACTGTTCAGGGGGAAAAAGGAGGATTTTATAGGGTCAGCTTCTGATCTCATTTAGGCCTTGATCCATCAAAGCCCTTAAGCACACGTGTAACTTTAAGAACAACAGTTGTCCCACTGACTGGTTGGGCTACTCAGGTGCCTAAAGTTATTCATGAGATTAAGTAACTTGCTGAATCAGGACCTTAATTAGCAAAGCCAGAGGAGTTACACTGCAGAAAGCAAGATAAGAATCAGGTACAGTGTCTTCAATGTTGTCAATCTGGAGCCTATCAGCAGCTGTGAATTTATATGGAGTCTGATCTTGGTCTGAAGTATTGTTGGGAATTTTGTCATTGTCTATTTGGATCTGGGGCTCTGATTCATTTTTTTTAAAAGAGAACTTTCCCACAGTTTGGAAGCATTTAATTCTGGCATATAGGTATAAGCATGTTAACAAATTAGGGATAGACATGAAATTAGGACCCTGATTTGAATTTGCCCAGTGTTCAGGGAGTATCCAGATCTGTGTTTGGTTTGGATCCATCTTCGGTTTAAAGGGGGGAAGAACAGTTTGGGCCTTGCTGATAAAAGGAACTAGTGATCAAAACATTTTATCCCGTCAACATGTTAAATATACAGCTATCGTATGGCAGTGAAGTATTGTAAAAGGTGCAGTGAGGAAGCTGAAAGGCACCATAGGAAATCTGTACCAGAAGCTAATTTTTGCCAGTTCCTTTTGGGCTCAGCATCCTGCCTGCTTTAGCTCTTCTGCAGTATGGCTCATTTTCACAGAAACCTGTTTGAGAATTATTAAAAATATAGAGCCTATGCAGCATAAAGACCAGGAGTCTCTTGACTTGTGTCTTGCAGCTTTGTGTAATTCTACCAGAAAAACAGGTGACCAGAATTATGAGGCCAATTTATGAGTGTCTGCCCGTAATTGGAACTGTGTGCCCAAGGTGACATGCTGTAGCCATTGATCCCAAGTTCAAATCATGCCCTTGGCAGCTTTCTGACAATATATATGGGGCACATTTGTTGCTCTTTGTTTGCATTCTGCTCCTTTGAAGTCAAATCAGCTGGAGGGGAGGGATAGCTCAGTGGTTTGAACATGGGCTTGCTAAACCCTGGGTTGTGAGTTTAATCCTTAAGGGAGATTTGGGGCAAAATCAGTACTTGGTCCTCCTAGTGAAGGCAGGGGGCTGGATTTAATGACCTTTCAGGGTCCCTTCCAGTTCTATGAGATAGATAGGATCTCATGGTCCTTCTGACCTTTAAATCTGAGGATGGGAGTCTTGCTTAGTGGGAGTGAGGGGCAGCCCAGGGAGGTTTCTATTCTAGATACAAAGCTCCTCATGACATTATTATTCTTCATTTGTTTATGGTAGTGCCTACATTGCACTATGTACTTTCCAGATATTCAAGAAGGGTTGGTCTCTGCCCTAAGGAGCTCACAATCTAATGAGACATACAGTCTAGGTGAACAGGACCAATGTATAAAAGGTGTGTTTTTTTTTTTAATAAAGGTCCATTCGAGTCACTGTATGCAACTTGGCAGGAGTGGGTTTTTGAGAGATTTAAATGTGGATGGGTTGGAGCACATGAATGAGCTAAGGAAGGTTGTATCATGTGGAGGGGACTATGTGGAAGAAGACAGAGATGTGATTGTGTGAGAAGGTGATGGATAGGTGGATATGTTTGGGAATGATGGCAGAACGAAGGGGATGGAGAAACATGAAGCTTGGCAAGGGAGAATAAGGAGGGAGATGCTGATGAGGAGCTTAAATCTGGTGGGATAGCAGACTGGGAGCCCAGGGTGGGATTCAAAGATCAAATCAATGGGCAAGGAAGGTGAGTGTGGTGGCTACATTTTATTGGACTGAAGGGAGGCAAAGTGTGTGTTTGGAAGACCAGGGGGATGATGGCAGGATATAATGGGGCCCAGAACAAGGACTGGGAGACAGGTCAGTCCTCGGTTACAAAGAGCCACCCAACCTGAAGCAAATACTCACCAGCAACTACACACCACACAACAAAACACTAACCCAGGAACCAATCCCTGCAACAAACCCCGTTGCCAACTCTGTCCGCATATCTATTCAAGGGACACCATCATAGGACCTAACCGCATCAGCCACACCATCAGACACTTGTTCACCTGCACATCTACCAGTATGATATGTGCCAGCAATGCCCCTTTGCCATGTACATTGGGGATCTCATGCATGCAAAGCCATTGATTTTTTGAGCAGTGCCAAACTTTATAACATGGTATACTAGCCCCTTACGCATGGCATCACACACCTGCATGACAATGACCCCAACGGTTGATCTCCCTGTGCTGAATTATGGGAGTGAGCAGCTACCAGATAGCAGTGACGATCTGCTTCTCAATGGCTACGGGCAACACACATTGGTACTCTGCTGCTGCTACTGCTGCAGCTCCGAGGCCAGTTCAGCACGTATGTCACCAAGAGTTGCCTTCACCATCCTGAAATTCTTTCACCACCGCTGGTCATCCTAAGTTTGCAGAGAAGTCCTTTCCCACCAATTAGCATATGTTTCCCAAGCCCACCACGGGCACTGCACAGCGTGAAGCTGCTCCAGGAACAGCTCCAGTTACAGTGGCTCAGGTCATCCTCTCCTTCCTCATCCTTGTCCCGCTTCCTCCACCACTGCTGAAGCAGCTGTTGCTGCTGGCATATCATTGGCTTGGTGCTGCGGTGGACAAAGTCCAAAACCCAGGCCACCCAGCTTTGAGAGCTGAAATACAACCCAAGCAGCCTCTGCCTCTTCGTGGTTGTCAGCAGAGCGGCACGGAGCATTGCTAGGTCTATGCTGGCCGACAGCAAATCGACAATGGCGCTAGCCCACCCAGCAAGGAAGTGTAGGGCAGAGACAGTGGAATCATGGTGTTGCTATGACGCTTAGTGTAAAGTTTGCAGACTGAAATGGATCCCACATGGGGAAGTGCTTCAAGCTCCCCGGGCAGGCAGCAGGCTGGAAGTGACTCTAGCCTGAGGAGCCCTGCTTCCCTGTCCAGGAAACAAAGCATCTTTTGTGCTACCTTCCAATAAGAACAGAGGTCTGAAATAAATCTTCCAGTGGCCGAGCCAGTCCCCTCTTTTATTACAGACAGCTGGAGTGCCACCAAAAATGGTCACGAATGCTAGTGCAACAGACTCATTCCTTTTTTTTTTAATTTGCTTCTCCAATGGCACCCTGGGTTTCATTGCTTCTTTATTTTCCTTCTAGCATCCAGAGATCCAAGCAATGGCCCCTCTCTTCCCCCCTCCAATGCTTTATAAAAGGAGGCTGGGGTTGTAGCCAATTGTCATTAAGTGGCCACGCATGTGAGCATAGTGAACAACAAGGCAATTTAGTCAACTCAGCTGGTTAGAAACCAGACTGAGTTTATTGTACTTTAGGGCAGAACAAGCAACCAGACAGGGTTAAATACTTTCCATTTGAGATTAAGGGGGAGCAATTTCAAAGGCACAAATAAAATTAGGTGCCTAATTCCCATTGAAAGTTAATGAGAATTGGATGCCTAACAACTGCCATTTAATGCCTTTGAACATCTCCGCCTAAAGTCCCTCCCTACAGTTCACCCAGATCAGTAGCTGATCCTAGATACCCAGGGCAGTTCTTTTGTTTTATTATTTCTTATATTACAGTCTACTCCAACCAAGATCCGGGTCCAGTTCTGATGCACATTGTAAAATACTCTCTGCCCCGAGAAGCTTACAATCTCCATAGAAAAGGAAGTATTATCATCCCTATTTTACAGGCAGGGCATAGGAAAATTAAGTGATTTGCTCAAGGTCACATAGTATCTCGCTGACTGAGCCTGCATCTTTTTAACTCTTTGGCCACTGCCTTTACCACTAGTCCATCTTGCCTCTCTCAAGCTATTGTTGTAATAATACTCCTATGAACCGTGGTATCTGAAGGCTATCACATGCTAAGGGCAGTTGGCACTCTTCTAGCACCTTTCATTGGAGGATCTCAAAGAATTTCACAACTACCAGATGTCACATCCTGTAAGATGAGGAGCAAAGCTTCAAACAGACCCTAGCTCTGACTGACATCAGTAGCAGTTGGGGCAAGGGGAGAGGGGAACTCAGGATCTGGCCTGTAGTTAAAAAAGCATAGCGGCTTTGCTTGTGAGACAGGAAGTATATCCAGTTTAAAGATGGGAAAACTGAGGCCCAGAACAGTCAAAGGCCAACATTTGCGAAGGTAGATGCCTAAAGTTAAGCATCAAAATCAATATTTAGAACTAGTGGCCTGATTTTTAGAGGTCATGACACCTACAAATCACATCACAGTCCGTATGAAATCAGGATGCTTACTTACAGATCTAGGTGCCTAGCATGAGGCTGCTACTTTGACAGAATTGACCTAAGTGACCTTCCCAAGGCTATGCAGTGAGTCAGTGGCAGAGCCTGGAACAGGACGCATAGCTCTTTGCTCTCACCTTTAAACTATGCTCCCTCCCTCTTCTAGTTCTGTGCCAGTCCTGTAATGTGCAGAAGCTACTGCTGTGCAAGGGGGTTTGTTTCCTATCCTGAACCACAACCTCTGTGAGCATTAAGTAGCTGGGTTTGACAATGCCTGGCAAAAGCAGTTGCTGTGCAGGGACTGCTGCCTCTTCCCCCAGAATGGAGAGGGGGGGACGGGGAGGGGGGCTGAAAGGAAAAACAGGAGGAAAGTGCCTGAGCAATTTCACAGCAAAGGCAGCGTCTGAAGTTGCTTGGGTTCGTGGTCTGCACTCTGGGGTTTGTCTGTGGGAAGCCTGCAGGGGTGTTGCAACCTGCCACTGCCAATAAACATCACCACAAGAGCGGTGGAGCTCGGGCCTAGGGATATGAAAGGGAAGAGAGGAAAATTAGAGGCAAAATATGAAGTTAATAAAAATACTTTATCCAATCAGGCTCCAAAGGGAGCTCAGCCATCGACTGGGAGCAGCAGCCGGGTGCTCGGATTTTTCACTCCAGTTAATTACCTAATGGTTTGCAGAGCCCCTTCAGCTTTATGACTTGCACATTTATTCCTCCCCTTTGCAGCTGTGCTGTCTTGGCTCCAGCAGTGCTCTCTGGTGGAGGCACATCTCTGTCGAAACCTCATGGCTGTAAGCACAGAGACGGGCCCAGAATGAAACTCCAGGCCCAAACTCTCCTCGGACCTGACCTTTGGTTTAGGCCTATCTGTGTGTGAATTATAAATCTTAACAAGTTTATAGTCTAGACTGTTAACGATGAATGAAATCTCCCCTTCCCGTTGTCCAGCAGCTTTGGCATTATCATCTGCTATGCCACTGCAGTAGTCACCAGCATTTTCTTTGAATCCATACACCCAGGAGAAGTGGCTGGTGATTTTATGGTGGTCAAATTGTGGCTATGGCTAGTTTAAAGCACAAGCAACTCTTGTGATTGCTTGGTAGGTGACCAGATGTCCCGATTTTATAGGGTCAGTCCCAATTTTTGGAGCTTTTTCTTACATAGGCACCTTTTACTCCCCAACCCCTGTCCTGATTTTTCACACTTGCTATCTGGTCAAACTATTGTTTGGCCCTGTCCTGTGCTTCATCTGCCCTGCAGACCTGCTCCTGTTGGGGGACATTCTCTGAGGCCCCCTGCCCCATGGTACTGCAAGGGAAGCAACTTCTTCTGAAACTCATCCCTCTGTGGCAGCTGCACTGAAGGTGCAAGTAATTCATAATTCTTTTTCCCTTCAGCTTTTTGGGTCCCTGTTCTTGACTGGAGCCCTGCAGATTTTTCAGACCCCTTCTGAAAATGCAGCCCTTTCCATCAGCTCCTCCTCCCTGGTGCTGAGCTCACTATATCAGATGGAAGGGTAAGGTGCCACTTAGTGGGAAGGCTTCAATGGAAGGACTTTGTTGAAGGGAAGTAGTGTGTGGAAATGGCTGTTTGGGCCTGTCCTACTTCTCATTTCATTTAAAAAAAATTCAGATGGAGTCAGATGGGTCAGAAATTCAGCCGGAGTCACATTAAAAACATAGCCTGCAGGGATCCGTCCACCTAGTTGAGATTAATGCTATGAACGCAACCAAAAGGATTCACACACAGCCATATACAGAGCAGCTGGTGAGAGCGAGATGTTGTTACTCCAAGTTAACGACAATGGCACTGCTGCTTTAGCACAAGTGGGAGAGGGGGAAGTTGTGCCTTTATCATGCTCTGAGAAACAGCGTAGAGTTCATAATGTTGACAAAGGCACATGGGTTTGTTACTTGCTGCTACAGTACTGAACATACATCTGCCCCGGTCAGCCAGTAGTGATCATTCAAACCTCGGTCTAACAACAAGAAATCATTCTATCTATTTATTTTAGGGTGCCCGTCGTCATAGTATCTGAGCACTTGGTTAATGGGTCACTCAGGCAGTCAAATCTTAGTGGAACAGTAGTAATGTATTAGAATGAATACCCAGAACACTCCCATGAGGACCCCTATCGCAACCTAGGGGAATATATCCTGACTCTGTTGCTGGATCTCTTTTTGTCAATTACTCTTCCTGCAGGGCATGTGAGCTTGTCCATCTAGGGAAGCGTCTGATGGCTTTTTCAGGGGTTCCTAGCTCTTAGACCTTTCCACTGCATTAAAGAGCTCAGCAGCAATAACTGAGATGAAGGGATGGAGGCTGACCACCTGGAAGGAGCTGATGGCTCAGACTGCAGCTGAAGATCATTAATCCCATCTGGTCATTAATCTCCAGGAAATCATAGAATCATAGAATAGCAGGGTTGGAAGAGACCTCAGGAGGTCATCTAGTCCAACCCTCTGCTCAGAGCAGGACCAATGCCCTGTGCCAAGGTCATTATGGATATTACAAGCCAAAAAATGACAAAAGGAGGGGTGCAGAAGGGAAAGGGTTGATTTTCTTAAATGGGTGATGCCATTACAGTTGGTGCATCTCCCCCTCACATTAGTAACTAGGTGTTGTTATAGCATAAGTGGGAGCTTTTCAAAGGCACAAAGGGCAAGTAGGAACCCAAATCCTATTGACATTTAATCTGCATTGGGCACCTAACTCCTGTCTGTGGCTATTGAAAAATATCCCCCTGAAGTTATAAAGCGCCTAAGCCAAAAAAGTACTAGGAACCTCCCACAAAGGGAAGCGAGCCCCCAGCCTGGAATCTATGGAAAGTGCAGCCAATTGCGCGAAATGCTGTGATTTCAATGACTTGGCATTCTGAAGGAGAGAAATTCAATCAGAGAATTTCTGACCGGCTCTAATAATAACCCTTCCTTTCCCCCACTCTTTTTCTTTTGTCCTTTTTACGTTGTAAGTTATTCTGTGCAGGCGCCTCTTTACTGTGTGTCTGTACAATGGGGCCATCGTCTTAGTTGACACCACTAGGTGCTACTGTCAGGGGCGGCTCCAGGCACCAGCGCACCAAGCTCGTGCCTAGGATGGCAAGCCGCGGGTGGTGCCCTGCCAGTCGCTGTGAGGGTGCCTGTCAGGCTGCCTTCGACAGCGCACCTGAAGGAGGTCCACAGGTCTTGTGGTGGGAGGGATAGCTCAGTGGTTTGAGCATTGGCCTGCTAAACCTAGGGTTGTGAGTTCAATCCTTGAGGGGGCCACTTAGGGGTTTGGGGCAAAATCAGTACTTGGTTCTGCTAGTAAAGGCAGGGGGCTGGACTCAGTGACCCTTCAGGGTTCCCTTCCACTTCTATGAGATAGATAGGTTTTGGCAGCGATTAGGCAGTGGGTACACTGAAGGCACAGGACCAGCAGACCTCCTGCAGGCATACCTCTGAATCTGTGTTACCAGTGGATCTCCTGTAGGCATGCCACCAAAGCCACCTCACTGCTGTGCTTGGGGCAGCAAAATATGTAGAGCTGCCTTTGGCTACCATAATGATAATAATTCCTTTTGTGAGTACCTGTGAGAAAGGACACAGATTTCAGAAACAAATTTGGTTTAATCTTAACCATTGGCCAAATTTGTGCCTCCCCGACTTGCTGACTTTAAGTAGCACTCATTGATAGTAGTGGAGTAAGGTAGTAAAAGGGACAGAATCAGGTCCTAGACGAGATTTACATTCAGACGCCTGCAATGAGATTGAATTCAAATTTAACCCCAAAAGCTTTGACTTTAGTGCAGCTACACCAATTTACACAGTAAAGGATCTGACCCATGAGTCCAGACTTCAAACCAGAGCCTGCAGTGGAACAATACAGTGAGTGAGCAGAGTTTAGCTTTTTTATGAGTTCGTCATGTACAAGTATTTCTCTAAACACGGAAGATTTGTGGGCGCCAAACATCTCCAAATCACTGAACGCGGATTGTCCATCTGCCATGCGGTGTACACTTACATATATTCCACAGTGCTGGCTGCCAATTCCTAACAGACAGATCAAACCAGCATAAAACTAGATTAGTATCTGAAGATCGGATGAAATTCCCTGAAGTTACCCCTTAAAAGTTTCAGGTGGGGGGATAAAGAAAAACTTGTAACTCTAAACCTTCTGATGTCCAAATTGTTATGTTGCATAGGAAATCTCCTTCTTTCTTACAGCCCCTGGTGGACTTTACCTGATGAGTGAATGGGCCATCTGTTTAATTTCATGATTAACATATGTGTTGTACAGTTACAAACATTTCTTGGAGCTGACCTGCTGCCCGTATCTTAAGTGTAGCTGATTTCAGTCCAAAAACTACAGCTCGGCGTGTAATTAATAAGGGCAATGTTGTGATATGATAAGTGCTGCAGTTTAGTGTGTGGTTGGGCCTATTGTTAACCTCAGAGTTGTTAATTTCAGAGTCCCATTTTAAGCTGCTTTGCATGACAGATAAGCAAACATATCTGTATTTTAGTAATAATAATACTTAGCACTTATCCAGCTGCAGATATTAAAGCACTTTATAAACATTCATGAATTAAACCTCCAGTAAACCCAGGCTACAAAAAGATAAAGTAGCATAGCCCCACTGTTAAAAACAAAATCCAGAGCAGCAGGGGAGATCAATCGCATGCTGAAGTCTGCTGACACAAACTGAAAACAACCGCTTACAGGTCACAAAGGATATTTCTCCTTGGGACGCAACCACTTTGGGCTCAATCTTGCTTCTGTTGATTCCCATGGCAAAACTTGCCTTGACTTCAGCAGCAGCTGGATAGGGCCCCTTCACTTTGAGCTTTGATTAAAAGCCAGCATGCAGAGAGGACAATAAGTAAATTAGGGGAGAATGGTTGGGTTATCCCTGATATGTTTCATTCTGTGTTGGTAGAATGTCCTCATTTCTTCATTATCTGGTACCACTTCTCTGTCGTGCCCTAAAATGTGCCATTGATCTGGGGCTGGTTCCTTTTTTATCCCTGCACCAGCTGCAAAGAACTGTGTAGAAAGTGAGGGTTAAATGTCTCCTTGCTAAGTCACTAAGGGCCTGAGCCAACGCTCATAAAAATCAATTGAAAAATCAGATTTTAAAAGGTTTTTTAGGCTCCTAAGTCCCTTCAATGATAGACACTTTTCATTGATTTCAGTGAGCGTTGTATCAGGCCCTTAGAAAACAGTGAAATCAAAGGGAGTTAGGAGCCTACATTAATAATCTGAACTTCCATAGGCTTTTCCATCTGAAAGTCTCAAAGTCGTTGACAAACATTGACTAAAGCTCACCACAACACCACCCCTTCAGGTGCGATGGGAATGCTAAAACTGTAGTATAAAGTTCAGCCACTAGGTGGTGATGTGTGTAACAGCTCTTACCTGAGCTGCTAACAGACATACCTTGCAGTGGATTTAAGTATCTGAAAGAGAACACATCTCTTGTGTCTCTCTCCATGATGGAAGCTGTAGCTAGCAGGTCAGTCCAAACCTGGTGCAGAAGCCTGATCTGCTAGCAGCCACCCTGCAACCTCCCATACACAGGGAGCACATGACAGTAAGTAAGAGATCTATAGGGATTATTCCATGCACTGAAAGCCACCTGGCCCCTTCAGTTGACTTTGGATCAGACCCCAAGGACAAAGGCCCCTATTTGCAATAGGATGACTCACATTCTTAAAGTCAACATACATGAGTACCTTGCTGAATCAAAGCCCAAATGCTGATCTCATTGAGGTCAATGGAAAAACACCTGCTGACATCAGTGGGACCGGGATTTGGCTGCCTTATTAAAAAAAAATCCCATCGCTGAAAGCAGTTGGGTTCTACAGAAATGTAATGAGATGCTATAGAATATTCTAAGGTCCTGTAGAACTGACAAGCAAGTGAAAGACTTTGTATAGGTTCCATAGCTGGGCTATGCCCTTCTGCTAATCTCCGTAGGAATTTTTCATGCATCTTCATCAGCAATTTAAAAAAAATATTCCAGGCAAGAACTTTTACTTTCTCTGAGCTTCTGTCACTACTACACTTGGCTTCTAAGGGGAAGTTGTTTATATGATGCACAGAAGCCTATGGGTCCCAATGTGTTAAGCATTGATCATACATGTAGCAAGAGACATGCCTTGCCCCAAAGAGCTTACATTCAAAATAGACCAGTCAGAAAAAGGTGGTGGGAAGGACTATCCCCATTTTCCAGATGGGGGAACTGAGCCAGCGAGAGATTAAGGGCCACATTTTCAAAAGTACTCAGCTCCTGTTTAGGCACCAAAATAAGCCACTCTATTTTCAACTGAGTACACTGGGTGAATGGTGGCTGCTGAGTTCTTTTGCCACTCTGGCCCTGTGACTTGACTAAGGTCATCTCTGAAGCCAAGGGCAGAACCAGGAATTGAACAGAGAGTGCCTGTGTCCCAGTTTAGTGTCACCAGACCATCCTCCTTCCTCTGCTTCTGCCTCATCTTTCTGTGGCTACTTTCGCTGCATCCCAAAATAAACTGAGCATTGAGCCAGCCCCATGGGCTCAGGGTGAGGCCAGACTTGGTATATACTGAGTTCACAAAGGCCTAGTTATTGCAGTGACAGTCTGTAACATGACAGCTTACAATGGCATGACTGCCGGGTGTGGGACCATTATTATTGTAGGATACAGATACAGGGAATAAAATGATATGCAAATCAGTGTTATTGTCAGCTGAGATGCTTGTGGACCTCCTGTACAATCCATTAATGTCTGTAAAGTGCTTTGCGAGCTGAAGTGGAAGGTGCTGCTGCCTTACAAATTACTGACACCTCACTGAACTGGGCACCATGTAGATCTTCGCAGGCCCCCAGGAGAGGAGAGTGCTCTTTGTCTCAGCAGCACGTGAGGGCCCTTGGTACACTAGGGAGAGCTCCATGACACATGAGCTATGGACACACATCATAAGTGCTTGCAGACAGACAGAAAATAATCACTTGCAGGAGAAACCCCCCCCCCCCAGTTCATCGGAAGCACAAGCATGCCAAGAAAACTCACAGCCAGGGCTTCATAGACACTTTCCTGGTGCCAGAGGATGATCTTTAAACATCTGCTACAGCTCCACACAGGAAAGAATCATGAGCACATTAGCTTGCATGGTCAGACATCCTATCTCCGAGGGGAATGCGCTCATCAACTGACAGAGCTATCTGCAGGATGTAATAAGCCGCGCCGCAGCCAGGTACTTGGCAAGCATTTTGGTGACGATGTTCTTGGCATTGCACCTGCCTTGTATAATCAGTCAAGGGCAGAGATTTCCACATTGCTCTCTCTCTCTTGCTGCCAGGGGAAGGAATTGTGTGCTTGGAACAAGAAGCACTCAGCGGTGAAGAGTGGAGGAGAGGGGAATTAAGGGTCTGTCAGGGTTGTGAAGTCACTTGTAATAATCATACCGCTCTGTATCAGAGGGGTAGCCGTGTTAGTCTGAATCTGTAAAAGCAGCAGAGAATCCTGTGGCACCTTATAGACTAACAGACGTTTCGGATCATGAGCTTTTGTGGGTGAATACCCACTTAGTCAGATGAATGTAGTGGAAATTTCCAGGGGCAGGTATATATATGCTAGCAGGCAAGCTAGAGAGATAAAGAGGTTAGTTTCAGTCAGGGAGGATGAGGCCCTGTTCTTAGCAGTTGGGTGTGAAACCAAGGGGGAGAAACTGGTTTCTGTAGTTGGCAAGCCATTCACAGTCTTTGTTCAACCCTGAAGCTGATTGGTGTCAAATTTGCAGATGAATTGAAGCTCAGCAGTTTCTCTTGAAGTCTGGTCCTGAAGTTTTTTTTTGCTGCAGGATGTCCACCTTAAGGTCTGCCTATAGTGTGGCCAGGAGGTTTGAAGTGCTCTCCTTCAGGTTTTTGTATATTGCCATTCCTAATATCTGATTTGTGTCCATTTATCCTTTTCCGTATGAGACTGTCCAGTTGTCAGCAGCGTCGTATGGCTCGACTGTACATAGCAGAGGGGCTTGCTGGCATATGATGACGTATATTACATTGGTGGACGGCACAGCGTGAATAACCAGTGATGGTGTGGCTGATCTGGTTAGGTCCTGTGATGGTGTCGCCGATGTAGATATGCGGGCAGATTGGCATCCGGGTTTGCTTGCATGGATTGGTTTCGCTGAGCTAGAGCTACTATGGTGCGGTGTGCAGTTGCTGGTGAGAATACTTTTCAGTGCAGGTTGTTCTGTGGGCAAGGTTGTCTGTCATCTGCACATTCACCAATGTAATATATGCCATCCACCCCTTTCTCCCTCTCCCCTGATCACCCCCGGAGCCCCTGCCCCCTGACTGCCCCCTGCTGCCCTTCATCAAACCCCCCCACTTCCTGACTGCCCCCTGATACCCCTGTCCCTATTCAATCCCTGTTCCCCGCCCTCTGATCGCCCGTCCCCATCCACACCCCTGCCCCCTGACCACCATCCCGAACTCCCCTGCCTTTTATCCAAGCCTCACTTGCTCCCTGCCCCCTTACTGTGCTGCCTGGAACACTGGTGGCTGGCAGTGCTACAACCACACCGTCCATGTGGAGCCAACCATGCCACTGCACAGCACAGAGACCAGGTCAGGCCGAGCTCTGCAGCTGCGCTGCCCCAGAAGGTCGCAGCTCCACCGCCCAGAGCATTGCACCAGCCACGCAGTGAGCTGAGGCTGCAGGGGAGGGGAAGCAGCAGGGGACAGGCCGGGGCTAGCCTCCTGGACCAGGAGCTCAGGGGCCGGGCAGAAGGGTCTCGCAGCCTGCATGTGGCCTGCGGGCCATAGTTTGCCCACCTCTGGTTTACATTGTATTTTTAAACCCTTGGCAGTGATTCCCAGAGCTCAAGTCTGTAGACAGAGCACTGAGAGCAGCTGTGTAGATGTTCGGTTTGGGGCTGGAGCTCAGGGTCTGAGGCCAGGAAACTGGGTGAGGGAGATGGTTGGATAAGTTTCAGAGCCTGAGTTGCCGTGTCCACAATGCTGTTTTTAGCACCATAGCACAAACCCTGCCAGCTCAAGGCTGTAGACCTGGGCTCTGAGCCTCCTGGCTGTGGTATTTTAAAAGCCAATGTCCTCATAGCCACAGAAAGAGAGCGAGAGAGTCAGGGCAGGATTTAGTCCTAAATTTTTATTAGCGCTCAAACTCTTTCTCTTTCCCGTTCTTCTGATCTCAGCCTGGCTAATGAAACTCTTGCTTTCCAAATGTGCATTAGCGGGTTATTTTGTATGTAGGGACCAAACAGACTGGGCCAAATCCAACTCCTGATTCCACTGAAGTCAGTGGCAAAACTCCCATTCACTTCAGCTGAACCAGGATTTGACTTTTTGTTCTGAATGCAGCACGTACTGGTGTGTCACAGAGCTGATTTCCAGGAAGGATTCATATACCCAATGAGTATTCGTATCTGCCACCAAGTATTTGTGATCAGTGTGTTAACAATATGAGCCTCAAAGTGGAATTTACCAGCTAATGCGTTCCTTCAGCCATTCTTCTCCTGTTGATATGAGAAGTATTGGAGACACCAGTTTCCAGTGTTTCACTGGCAGCAAGAAGAAAAGAGTAGACTCCAGAAGTGCAACATTTAACGTTTCAACTCAAACAGGGTTCTTGGGATAGGTGCTTGGATACCAAGGACATGGGCACATTAGAAATATGGTGGACAGTTACATTAGCTAGAGGAAGAATGATCTTGTCGTTGAGGCACTAGATTGAGACTTAGGAGATCTGAGGGCAGTGCCCAGCTCTGCCACTGACTTCCTGTGTGAACTTGGGCAAATCATTTGATCTTGCTGTGTGTCAGTTCCCCATCTGTAATGTCCCTCACTCACACCCTTTGTCTTGCCCAGTTAGTTTGTAAACTCTTCAGGGGCAGGGGCCGATCGTGCACAGCACCGTGCACAGTGCAGCCTTGATCTTGGTTGGAGCTTCTAGCTCAGTGATGCTCAGACTGAGGCTCAGGAGTGTCTCCTGCGGCTCTTTGCAGCACAGGTTATTAAAGCACTGTGTGGTTTAATTATTAATCAATCAACATTATTAACCAAGCTGTGAGAATTATATATATAAAAATATTTCCCTTGTCACACTGTTTAAATATGAACATATAGTACTACAGTAAATGAAACAATGAATTCCCATTCCTGTGGCTCTTTTGGATAACATTGATTGCTAATTTGGCTCCTGAACCATTGATGTCTGAGTATCCCTGCTCTAGCTGCTACTGTAATCATGATAATAGTATGGAATATACACCGTTTCAACTGCAGGCCACCCACCTCTGGCAGGCTGCATTTTGGCCGAGTTCTTCCAGCCTTGTTTCATACACAGGCTTCTTTTAGCTTAAAAAAAACAACAACAACAACAACAAAAAAACCTGTTTCCTTTCCCGGTGAGTAATTTAAGGACTAGACTGTTAGAGAAGTCAGAGTGAACACTGGAGACAATTTTGCTGGCATTCTAAAAATGAGTTTTATTTTAAGTCCATGAATGTTTCTTTAAGTCTATTTTAATGTAGGCCCGAGTGCCTGGGGGTGACTGTGTAAAGGGCTTGTTTTTGTTAATGATGATTTTTAAATGCTGCCTCTTGGAAGTGCTACTCTCACCATCTTGGAAAATTCTCCGCCTGGGACCCGAGTTGCTCACGTGCTCCTTATTTTTTCCTTTCAGTGACACTGTTAGTCTATTGAGCCACTAATGACTTGGGGGACTGAGGCTCTGTCTCAAAGCCAAAATGCTTGAACATAAATCAGGAATATAACCATTGAAGCTAATGGAGTTAACTCAGTGCAAGGGAGAGCAGAATCAGGCCCCGTCAATATGCTTTGGAAACAAATGAGGTAGTTTTTAAGTGATTGTATTAGCTTATATTTCTCGGAGTGTATAGCAGTTGGCAGTCTATTCCATGACTGTCTGAGCCAGGGAGACGCTCAGAACTGATATTAAGCAGTCTGAGCTGAGAGCCAGGGGGAACGACAGGCTCCTTGTCTGTGCTCAGAAGCTTCAGTAAAGAATCCCCTTTATATTGACGTCAGCTGAGGCCTGTCTCTTCTCCACCATCAGAGACACCACAGGCTTAATGCTGCAAGGTATTGAGCATTTTAAGGTGATCAGCACGGATCAGAATAATAAAAATACCTGGCTCCTATGTATGTGCTTTTCCTCAGGAGGTCTCAAGGTGCTTTCTAATCCTTACCTCAAAGGATTGCGATCCCCTGTTTACCATACACCGTGACTAGCCCCACTGGAGCAGCTGGGATGTATGGTGCTGCTGACTGTGAGTAAGGACCCAGCCTGGCCCATAGTGTTTGAATTCAAAGGAATCCAAAGTACTTTAATAACTACGCTTCAAGATGGACTATACCCAGTGCATGCGGTGTGAGGGCAAGTTGTGGCAAAAGGCACTAATGCACTCCCTATGTTTGTGATGGGGGGGACAGAGAGAGAAGGAAGGAGAGAAAGTGTGTGTGTGTGTGTGTGTGTGTGTGTGTATAAAGTTTTCGGTGGGATTTATGGCACTATGGGTATGTCCACACTGGAGCTGGAGGTGTAATTCCCAGCTCGAGTAGACATACCTGTGCTAGCTCTGATCGAGCGAGTGTGCTAAAAATAGAAGTGTAACCATGGAAGTGTGAGTGGCAGCAGGAGCCACCTCGAGTATAGACATAGGGTCTCAGACAGAATTGTACTCAGGTGGCTCTCTCTTCTCGCCACCCATGCCGCCATGGCTACGCTTCTGTTTCCGAACACTAGTTCAGTCACTGCTAGCGTGGCTGTGTCTACCCGGACTGGAAATTACACCTCCAGCTCTAATGCAGACATCCCCTAAGTCACTTAGGTGCTTTCCATTTTTCTACCTGCTGTAAGTATTTGTTAAAGTATCTAATAGATTGTAACTTAATTGCTGCCATTTTCTTAGAGCTTGAAATTTATTTGGAATACATGCAACATTTCAAGCTTGTGAATCCATTTGGAGAATCCAACTTCATCTTCCATTGGAATCTTGATATATCACATTCCTACAGCTACAGAGTAAGTAACAGAAAAGCTCTATTAGATCAGGGATTAGCAACCTTTCAGAAGTGGTGTGCCAAGTCTTCATTTATTCACTCTGATTTAAGGTTTCACGTGCCAGTAATACATTTTAACATTTTTAGAAGGTCTCTTTCTATAAGTCTATAATATATAACTAAACTATGCAGAATAAATAAAGTTTTTTAAATGTTTAAGAAGCTTCATTTAAAATTAAATTAAAATGCAGAGCCCCCCATACCAGTGGCCAGGACCCAGGCAGTGTAAGTGCCACTGAAAATCAGCTTGCTTGCCACCTTTTGTTGCCTACCCCTGTATTAGGTCATCTGGTGCAGCATTTCTGAAATGCAGCCACCGTGGCTTCATGTGGCTACCAGCAGATTTTTTGGCAGCAACAACAGCCTCCAAAGCTTGAGCGGAGATTGGAGAGGGGGAGGATAAGTAGCAGCCCCCTCCCTGCAGCACCCAGCTGTTACTCTAGGGGATCTGGGCAATGCATCTGGAGATACATGGAGCTGGTTTGCATGGTTGCCAGAGGCGGCTCTTGTGTATGGAGGCAGCTGTGGTGTTCAGTTGCCAGGGCCCCCCTTCGGGCAGCTGCCCCGCTCCCACCAGTCTGGGATACGGGGAGCCTGGGACACTCCATGTGGCCGATGAGTTCCCGAGCCACCTTCCCCAGGACAAGCTCTCGCTGAAGGGCCATGGGAGGCAGGGACAGAGAGATGGGTTTGTCAGAGCGGCCACCAACAAGAGTTGGGGGCCACATTCTGAGTGTATCTCCCAATGGCCAGTGAAAGATTGTTAATTACAACATTTCTATTATACATATACCATCAGATTTTGAAGCTCTGTTTGGAGCAGAGTAGTTACTTGAAGGTACTGCTGAATACTTGTGTGTCTTACTTTGTATCTATCATATCTTTTCAGAGACTTACTTGCCATGAATGAGGTACTCATTTTGGCATCACACCAGAGCACTATTTTACTAGTCCTTTTGAACTAAATGTATAGATAACCAATGGAATGCCCTGCCACAGGATATTGTTAAAGCAGAAAGCTTTGTAACTTTCAAAAAAGTGGAAAAGTCATTTATGTGATGAAGAACAGCAGGATAGATTTTCAAAGGTGAAAATGGCTCCTATCTCTCATTGGCTTTCTGTGCCATTTGTATTGGTGAAAACCTACCCCAGCATCTTTAATTACACTAATCATGATAAAATTACAAAGATTGTCAGTCCAGTTCTCATACTTCAAAGAATAAACTGATAACAGATGGGAACAAGAAACAATTTTCTCTCACTGCATTATTGCGAAACTAAGGGCACTATTGAACTTGGGATTGTTTTTCTGCTTGGCTTCCTTGCAAGCATCAGGCATTGGCCACTGTTAGGGTACCAGACTGGATGGATCATTGGTCTCTCCATGTATGTAGCTATTTTTATGTTAACTCTTTTATAGGTTTGTGACTCTTTCTTTCTTAGCTGAGCAAGATATTGGCAGATTCACATATTCTTTTTCTAGTACAGCACCTAACTCAATGGGGCCTCTACCAGGTTCGCCTCTATTAATAATAACAATAATTAATTGCAGTTTTGGATCAGGGGTATGCAGTTCCTGGAATACAAAGGGAAGTGCCAATGTCAACAATACAAAGAAGTCATGTTCATCTTCTCAAAAGTGATTGTGCAATTAAATTTTGAATGGAGGAGGAAAAAAAGCTTTATTAATTATTGTGCGTGAACCTGGGTGAAACGGCAGACGTTGCTGGTTTTAAAACTTCCCAGCTGTTCTTTCCTTTGTTCTGGGGACCGCTTGAAAGTTTAGGCAGTGATAAAAGCAAGGACTCCTGAAACAGTTTGCAGAATTGTAGGAGACTTTTAACAGCTGGTATGATAAAACACCCACATTTCCCCTGATAAATGTAAGCTTAACCAGTAGCTTTTAAGGAATGGGATTCATACTGAAGTCATAAAAGAAATAAAATAGTTAAGAATACAGGTGACTTTCCATGTTTCTTCCAGCTCAGTAAAATTATAGCTATCCAGCTGTTGTCACACAGGTGCACATATATCATTCAGCATCAGACATTTAGAGAAATAATCACCTCTAATGTGAGAGTGAAGTTAATGAAAGTTTGAAGGCATTACACCAGTACTGTTGGATGTATAATCAGCATCGGGTATTTTGTTGTTGATAATGAACCCCAGGCTTTTGTTTTGTTGATGTGTCTTGGTTTCTGGCTCTATCAACTGACATCTTAAACAAATCTATCTTTGTTAGACATCTACTAAAAACAAATGCGCATTTCCTGGAAGCTAATTAACAGAGGAACTTTGTCAAACTCTTGTTCATTATGGTCCTGATTCAGCAAAACACTTAAACATGTGCTTAACTTCAAACATATGCTTTATGCTCGTTGATTTATAATGGGGTGGGAGGGGAGTGGAAGTTATCCAAACTTTTTCTATATAATAGATAATGTTTAGGTTGAGTTAGAGTTGAGTTTAGGGTGAAGCTTCCAGTCCTATAAAATCTCCATTATATCTTGAATGACCTAAAAATATGGTAGGTACCTTAAAGCCACATTACATTTCAGAAACTTGTTGGTGCCTCCCTCACATACATA
Organism: Chelonoidis abingdonii; assembly: GCF_003597395.2. Taxonomy (NCBI): domain Eukaryota; kingdom Metazoa; phylum Chordata; order Testudines; family Testudinidae; genus Chelonoidis; species Chelonoidis abingdonii. Next base: position 14,440,013 of record NC_133771.1, on the reverse strand, counting down.
TTCTCCTACACTCCTCTAAACCTCAGGATTTAATGATGCAGTTCTTGTCAACCACAGCCTAGGAGACTCCAGTACCTCTAATTCCATATCCAACTTGAATGGCGCCCATAGTTACCTGCTGTGATGGGAGACATATCACTCCTCTCAGACCTGTTCCAAAATTTCTCCTAATCAAAGAGCCTGGTTGATTTTTGTTACTGGCATCTTTTCACGCCAGCAGTTTCTATTCCTCACAGACCCTTTTCTCTTATTATTCATCTTCCGGTAACAATAATAATCTGTGTCACACAACTTGCCATTCCTTTTCCCAGTCTCTGCTTAAAACAAATTTCCAAGAGGCATTTAGGAAATAATAGTCTGAGTACTGTAGTGGCAGTAGGACACCCTACTATTTTTAAAAGAACACTGTGAATTTGATCTTTTTGAAATTATCTGTATTTTGTAGTAGTTTCTGATATCGTTTTATTTATAATTCCTTAAAAGAAGTGTTTTATATGGGCTCTTCTAGTCCTCTGTGAAGAAGGGCTGAAAGCTTAGGCCAGCTCTAGGTCTGAGTATCAACTGACAATATGTCAGGCTTAATGCTGGTGGAACATTATTAAAATTAAGTGGTTAAAATTGCAGTAATATATGTAATTTTTGGACTTTCTTAAGTGCTGGTGAGTGGGTAACTAATACGCATATGCTAATCTCTGAATTTCTCATGTTAGGATAATATCTTTACATGTGTGTAACATAACTCTCACGTGGTTGGGCCAGACCCCATGATAACAAGAGCCATCAATCATTACCAAGTTTTGCCCATAAAAAATGGCTACATCCCTGAGCAGGGAGAGTGGTCAGTTGATACCCATTAAAAAGCAACATGTCCAGAGGAAACCGCTTGATTCTCAATACAGTACGTGGAACCCTGTTTACAGGACAGTGGAGAAGAGGAAACTGCCACCCAGGGAAGAGTTACACAGGATGACTTCACTGAAGAATTACCTCATGGACTCCCCCCCCCCCTCCCCCCAAATCACCTTTTGCATCTGTAAGATGTGGGGTCAGAACACTCACATGGCAGCGTTTTAGGATAAAAGCTGCCTAACGGAAGGAAACTTTTTTCTACCAGATCCTAAGAGGGAAGGACTTTGTCTCCAGGTAAAGGACAACTAGCTGCCATAGCTGGGATAAGCCTCAGAAGCTGAATCTGTAAGTCTTGTTACTTTGAACAGAAATGTTATTAGCTAATAACCTACGTTTGCCTTTGTCTGTCTGTGTCTTTAGAATTCTTACCATTGTACAAATACATTTTGCTTCATTTTCATTTAATTAATAAAAACTAAACAAATTTATTCCTGGGTTGGTCTCCCCATTGCCTTATTGGATAAAGGAGGAAGATCTAAGGAGGAACTACCTGTGGTATGTGTCTAGTCCTTTGGGAGCAGAGGAACTTGGATTTTCTTTGATGTTATGGTTGTCTTATGTTCCATTGTGTCTGGATCTTCTGCCATATACAATCTCACTCTGACACAGGGTTAATTAACAAACCCCAGCTTCATTGTGGCTGCTTAAAACATGGCTTCTTCAGGCTCATGGCTTCTCAGACAGTTCCCCAGACAGTGTCACTTCCAAACAGTCTGCTGCCTGAAAGTGTCTGCTACCACTTTCATATTGTTACATCCCTTCTCTTCTACAGAAAACTGTCAAACACCCAAACAATAACTGATAACATCATCTAACGTATTCCTTTCAGATGCTGACAGTTTTTGTGGTTACTGCGTTTATCACCATATCAGTTTGTCTAGCTATATACCTATACAACTTGGAAGGCCATCACACAAAATCCCTTAGATGAGCAGTTCTTTTAACAATCCACCATCCTTTAGTACAGTATGGTTCACTGGTGCCTCCCTGGTGCTGTCTTCCTCCAGTCTGGACTATCAGAGTTGCTAAGCTTGGTGTTGCTGGTATATCCGTTGAAAAACCCTCTTCCTCCTGTCTATCCTCTGGTACGCCCCTGACATTTTCTACGTCTAACAACTCTGACTTGGGAGTCTCCTGCTATAGAACCGTAAGATGTGTGTCCATACTGTCCTTACAGGTTTCCTTTATATTCCTGAGGTGCCTATGGTTTCGCCTCACTATCTGTCCGTATCCATTTGCACTTGATATATGATATTTGCACTTAATATGTTTCCTGGTTGTGCCACTGTAGCTTTTTGCCAGAACTTATCCATTTTTGTTAAAGGTTGTATATGCACTTTGTCATCTGGCTCCAGAATGGGCAGATCTCTCATGCATCTGTTGTAGTAAAACATTTGTCTTTTTTGTTGTTTTTTCTGTAGTTCACCAAGTGAAGCACCCAAATACACAGGCTCTGACAACCTGGCAAGAGTGTCTTCATTCTCTGGCTCATCAGTCGTTGGGCTGGACTAGAATTTAGGCCTTGTGAGGGAGTATTCCTGTGATCTAGTAGTGCTGAGTATGAATCAGCCTCTGCAGTTTTTATTGCTGGTTCCACTCTGCCATTGTTTTGAGGCTACCCCTGTGAAGATGTTACCAAAATCGCAGTCCTTATTGAACTTCTATAACTCTCCTGAAAAATAACCCTGTGGTCCATTGTCGGAACACATGATATCTGGATTCCCATACATGCAAAGTGTGTTTTTATCTTCCATATGACTGTTCTGGATCCTACATCTGGTAAATTGTCTATCTCCCGGAAATTGGAAAAATAGTCTACAATGATCATGTATCCTTTGCCTTGAATGGTAAATAAATCCACTTCCCACCTTCGCCCATGGTTTTTCTGGAACTTTATGTTGCCGCAGGGTCTCTTTCAGTTGACAGTCTTCCCATGATATGCATATATCACACTTTTCCGTGGATGTCTATAATCATTCTTTCATTTCTTGCCAGTATATAGTCTTTTTGGTGCACTTTAAGTAACCCTCAATTCCCAGGTCTGATGAATGAACTTTTGTATAATCTCATTCCTAAAAGATGCTGAAATAATTACTTTTTTTCGTGGATATATGATGCCATTCTGTACACACAACTCATCCTTTATCTGAAAGAATGGTGCCTCTTTAGATAGTTGGTCTTTTGTGGCTGGCCACCCTTGTAGGATCATGAGGTTCAATGTGTGCAGCATTCTGTCTTGCTCTGTATCTCTCTCAACCTTTTCTCTGAGATAGATAAGCACTGTATCATATTTATTGTCTCCACATCAGCCTCTATGGATCCCTCTTTGCTGGGTTGTGGCAGATATGCATGGCTCAAGGTGTCTGCCAACATCAAGTCTCTGCCGGGGCAATACTTGATCTATACATCATACCTCTGCAATTGCATCATCATCATCTGCTGTAAGTGCTTTGGTGCGCTGAGTGATGACGTTCTCTACATTCTTTTAAGAGGTTTACTGTCAGATAGTATGTCCACTTTGCAACTGTAAGTGTATTGGTCAAACTTTTCCATTCCAAACAGTATTGCTAACAACTTTTTTTCAAATTGAGCATAGCCCTCCTCTGTCACAGACAATACTCTGCTTGCAAACTTGACAAGTTGTTCCTCTTGCCGACTGATAGCCCCTAGATCTGACTCAGATGCATCACAGTGCAGCATCAGGGATTCCTCTGTGCTGTAATGTTTCAAAATGAGAGCTTTCCCAATTATTTCTTTTACCTTCCGGAATGCTTGCTCCTGTCAGTCCATCCATTCCTATAAGGCAGGGGTTCCCAGACTTGGTTCCCAAACTTGGCTTGTTCTGGGTAAGCCCCTGGCAGGCCGTGAGGCACTTTGTTTACCTAAGCGTCTGCAGGTATGGCCGCTCACAGCTCTCACTGAGACGCTCAGGTAAACAAAGTATCTCGCGGCCCGCCAGGGGCTTACCCTGAACAAGCTGCAAACTAAGTTTGGGAACCCCTGCTATCAGGTGTCTCAATGTGTTAGCTGTCTCAGCAGCTCTCTGGCAGATCTCAGACAGATGTTAGCAAAACGTTGCTAAATAATTGAATAGTCTCAGGAATCTTTGGGGGACTCCTTTGACGTTGCTGGGTCTTGGCATTTATCTAATTGCCCTCACTTTCAGGCCTTTGGAAGTCAACAAATGTCCAATATGTGGCACCTAGGTTACTCTCAACCTGAGCTTGTCTATGTTCAGTTTAATATTCTCATCTCTGTAAAAACTGTAGTAATTTGTAGTCATGATCTCGTTGTGATTCTTCTGGATTGTAATCTTCCAGCACTATAAGTACATGATCTGCTATTGTCCAGATTCTGGTCAGGCCCTCCAATGCTTGGCTTACTCTGCTCTGTAATAGTTTTCTGGTGCCGGACTGACTCCCATTGGCATCCTTAATCTTCAAATAATTGGATTCTTCATCCAGTTTGATGTGCCAGAATCCACTTTTTGCATTGCATACTGTAAAAAGTCTCATTTTAGACTGATCTGGTAATATGTCCTCACTTGTAGGCAGAAGGAAATGGCTACCGATTTCAAAACTTTGTTTAATGTCTTTGGGTCTATGCATATTCTTAGGTTTCTGGATGGCTTTCTTACCACCACCCAACTGCTTATCCAAGACTGCTCTTCTCTACAGGCTGTATAATTCCGTGATTGTCTAGGCTCTGCAGTTCGTATTTCAGTGGCTGTAGTAAGGCAATAGGTACTTTTCTTTTTGGCAATTTAACTGGTGTCAATCTCTATTTTATGAACACTGTCCAGTCATCCGTCTCCCTGAAATACATTCCTATACTTCCTCAGTATCATCGCCTGATCCCAGGTAATATCATCCAAGGAATCTTCAGTCACTCCGCTATCCACTTGCATTATGTTTTGGAATTATACTTTTATCAGGTTGGTGGCTTGGGTGGCCTTGCTGCCCAGAAGTGGTACTGCTATCTCATCATCTATGACCACAAAGTCCAGTCTGTATTTCTTTTTGTTCTTTGAATTTCTTAATTTAATTGTACATTGCCCCAGGGGCTTCAATGTGGTATGAAAGTACATTGGTAACAGCTGGCTAGTCTCTTCTAACGGTATGTCTGGGTTCAACAGACTGGTTGGGATAATATTACAACTTCTGCCACCATCTAATTGAAACTGTGTCGCTTTCTTCACAAGTAACATGATTCCATGCAACTCTTTCTGATGTCTACTAGGATCTTCTTGCACTGTGTTTACCCACTGTTCGGTCACCCACATAATGTCCTCATACTCTTTGTTGCTCTCTTCAGTTACTGTGTATACTTGGGATTTGTTTTTCTTCTTTCTGGACAAACATTTGACTGCAAGGTGATTAAATTTGTCACCTATATGGCATTTTCCCTTATAAGCCAGACACCTCTTTTTCTGTCTTACTTGTTTTCTCCCATAGTACTTGCATGTTTCTGTACCATTGTCATCTACTAATGTTGTATCTGGTTTTGATTTCTGTTTCTTATATATTGCATGGACAGTTTCTCCTGACTGCACTTCCAGGGCTCCAGTCCTCTCTTTGAATAGGTTTGTAGCCAGGGCTGGCACTTTCATTTAGGTGACTTAGGCAGTCGCCTAGGGCGCCAGCATTATGGGGGGGGCGGCAGGCGGCTCCGGTGGAGCTGCCGCAGTCGTACCTGCAGAGGGTCTGCTGGTCCCGCGGCTCCGGTGGACCTGCCGCAGGCATGCCTGCGGCAGGTCCACCGGAGCCGCGGGACCAGCAGGGGGCGGCAAAATGGCCCGGCGCCTAGGACGCCAGAAACCCTGGCGCCGGTCCTGTTTGTAGCCCTTCATATCTCCAAGCTTTTCCTCAAAGTTAGGTCAGCTTCCCTCAGCAACTGCTCTCATACTTGTGACTCTCAGATCCCAAACACCATCTGCTCTTTTTTCAATGAATCTTTAATATTTCCAAAATGGCAACTGGCTGCTAGCATGTTTAAATTGAAGCCATACTCATCTATACCCTCCCCAGCTGCTTGATCCTGAGTAAAGAAATGATATTATTCCACCATTTCATTCTTCCTGGGAGTACAGGGAATATTTAAACAGCCTGTTACTGCTTCTAAGGTGTGTTGAGCTTGGGGAATTTCTGTGCAGTCTCGCTTCTTTCTCTCCTTCTTTTTCTAATCAGTTTTATTTTCTAAGCATCCTCTTTATCTGTCATAGTAATCTCTTTAAATTCCTCCTCCCAGCTCTTCTGTGCCTGAGCTAAATTATTAGATTGCATTGATTTTAGAGGTAGGAAAGACTTATCAGGTCCTCCTGCTGGGGCCATTTGAGGATTGATCCCTGTGTGGGATTCCTGGTCCTCAGCAGAGAACAACGGAGAATCCCGGAGCTTACCCTCTAAAAGCAAATGCCCCTAAACTTTAGTTAAAGAATCACCTTTTGCTGTAGTAGAACTGTGGATTAAATCTTCAATGAGCCAGCCAACAGAGAGTGACCTATGCACTATGAGTAAGGTCTACATGGCATCCAGTAAGGGGCATAAACAGAAACACATGTGTCATCCTCATGTTACATATTTCTCCATCCAGCACCACAGCAAAACTCATCTTCAGATATCTGAGATTCACAGGGCTTCAAATCCAGCTTGCCCAGCCACCTACTAGTGAAGTATTGTTCCTGCCTGTGTGTTCTCCAGAGCTCTGTCCATCCAGTGACTCAAGAAATGTCTCTTCCATCACTTCCCTGAGGGAGATTATTATGCAGTGTAAGAATACAGCTGAGCTCACTTTTAGCCAAAATAGATTTCACCATTAAGAAACATTTAGAAAACTGAGTTGGGGAGCTCCTGATTTATAGCTGTTTAACAAAACAGGCTTCAAGGTGGTTAACTAGGAGAATGTCACATAGATTGTAAACTTTTTCGGGCAAGGACCATTGCTTTGTTGTGTGTTTGTACAGCCCCTAGCACAAGAGGATCTGAGTCCATCACTGGGGCTCCTGGTGTTACCACAATACAATAATAATAGTTAATAAGTTAACATTTGCAATAGAGTCTTAAAAGGAACTGCCCATGGAGATTCTGATGGGTTCCTGGCCTCTCTTAAGGTCTAAATGCAGTCTGTGTCTTATTGGGTCAAGCTGATTAGAAAAAGACTTGCAATTCCCTGGTGAGCTTTAATCCAAGGCCAACTGTGAGTAAAAGAGATGTGAGCCTGAATGTGACCTGAAGAACACAGAACATGCCAACTCAGAATGAGAAGACCTTGCCCCAACCAATTTCAAAAATGGCTGTGTCCATTATTTCTTTTACCCTGCTTATTTGTACTTTATTATTATTTGTAGCTCCTAGAGGCTGCGATGAAGACTGGGTCACCATTACACTAGGGGATGTACAAACATATAGTAAGCGACAGTCTTTACCCCAGAAAACGAATCTCTAGAAAGACAAGAGAGAGAAATGGAATGGCCTACCTAGGGTCATGCAGCAGAACCAGAAATAGAATCCCAGTCTTATGATTTCCACTCTAGTTCCTTATCTACTAGACCACACTGCCTCTCAGCATTTAATTATTCATCCATAATTGCTCTAGGAAGCACATTTGTTATCTACTGGCAATCCTCAGCTGGAAGGCATTCCAGCTGCAATTTTCTTTTTGTAATTCTGAAGGAAACAAATTGCTTCTGTGTGATTTATGGAATTTTAAGAAGCTTCATACAGAAGATGTTTTCTGATGTTGATCTTGCAAGTGTCATCACTGGCGGTAATGCTCCAACCTTAGAATGCATGGAGCATGCTTCCAGAATCTAATTAACATTATTAGCAGGATGCTCTGATCAGTTGCCAGCATCTGTCCTTCACAATACTAACCATAGATTTCCTCTCCAGTCTGCATGGGCATATTTAAGTAGTATTCTGGAGTTTATTATCAAGCTATTTTTATAATTCATGAATATTTTATGGTGAACAAGGGAACACATCATAATGTGATTCCACATATCCTGATAAGCAATAAAACCCCAAAGGGCAAGCAAGCAAGAGCCTGTTTTTTGTGTTAGAAATGATTTGTATCCACTGTTAGGTTAAGACCTAGAACATTTGCCAACTCCAATGAAGTTAAATATCTTTTACACCTTGTTACAAACAATGGCAGCTGAGCTCAGAAAGCAATCACTTGGGGCGCCCTGCTAGACTGGGTGGAGGAGGACAGAAAAATTCTGGGGTAGAATGTAGCAAAAAGACAGCCTCATTGGTTGGGATTTTGTGTGTATCCTGGGTTTCTGAGTCTCCTACACGTGATTTCTTATTGTTCCCATAAAGATAGACAGTAGTAACGTAATGTACTAATATAATTGAGTGAATACTTCAAATTGTAAACAAATTTGTTTTGATTGCATTCATACCCATTTTGTTTGTTTGCCAAGGATATTCTAGTGGCTGTGACAGAGCAGGTTTTTTCAGGATCCCCTCTGCTCATCCCAAATAGGGTGGGGACTATGAAAGGTGCCCCAAACAGGATGTCTCACACTCTTCCTACTGGATGGCTGTATCCAGTGGGATCACTCAACTTTGCGGCCAAATAAGAGTGATAAGACCATGAATTTCGCCACCTGGAATGTCCACACTCCTATGGACTCTCAGCACAGTGAATGCTCAGAAAGAAGCACTGCCATAATTGACAGAGAATTGGCAAGACTCAGCATTGACATTGCAGCCCTTAGTGAGACCCGCCAGGCCGATGAGGACCAATTAAAAGAGGATGGAGGTGGCTCAACATTCTTTTGGAAAGGAAAGCCACCTGAAGAGAGACACATTCATGGGATTGGCTTTGCCATCAAAAATAAGATCGCCAGTCAGCTTTTGGAGCTTCCCCTGGGGATCAAAGAGCATCTCATGACTCTTTGGCTTAAGCTCAGCAACAACCAATATTCCACGGTCATCAGTGCACATGCCCCAACTCTCGATTACGAGGAAGACAACAGGGAGCAGTTTTATAGCGCAGTTGATGCAGTCCTTACAGCCACATCTAAGGCAGACAAACTCATCCTTCTGGGAGATTTCAATGTCAGAGCTGGTTGGGACTCCCAGCTCTGTAGCGACACAATAGGCAAAGAAGGGGTGGAAATGGTATTCTCCTCTTCAGCAAATGTGTGGAGCATGACCTGCTCATCACAAATACCATCTTTAGGCAGAACAATAAATTTAAGATCACCTGGAAACATCCTCAGTCCAAACACTGGCACCTCCTTGTCTAATATTATAGTCAGAGCCCAAGATAACACCAATGTCCGTATAACACAAGCCATGAGAGGTACAGATCACTGTTGGACAGACCATCAATTAGTAAGATCGATCATGTATCTGCAGGTCGCTCCTTCGTACCACAAAAACCCAAAGATTAAGCGAAAGCAATACAACCTCAAAGCCGTTCAAAACCAACACAGCTGTGAGATATTCCAGCAACACTTGTCTGAGAAACTCTCTAACTTCCTGACAACATCACTGACATTCAAGAGCACTGGGGTCAACTTAAAGACACCATTCACAGTGCATGTGCTGAAACCATAGGATATTCCAATCATTGGCACCAAGACTGGGTTGGCAAAAACAAGAAGGAAATCCTAGCATTAATTCAACAGAAAAGAAATGCATTCTGTAACTGGCAAAATTATTCCTCTAACCAATGAAAACATAAGGTCTATCATCTGCTCAAAACTGAAGTCCAAAGGAGGCTACATGACATCAAAAACAAGTGGTGGCAAGAGAAGGCCTCTGAGATCCAGGGTTTCATAGACCAGGATGACATGAGAAACTTCTTTCAAGCAACAAAAGATATATGGGCCAAGTTCCAAAGGCCCAACCACTTGCCTCAAGGACAATGCAGCCATTAAACAACGCTGGAAGGAGCACTTTGAAAGCCTACTAAACCACAACTCCACAGTTTCTAAAGACACCATTGAGTTCATTTCACAATGCCCAGCAATGGAATACCTTGCTGATTCCCCATCTTCTGAGGAAGTCCAGCGTGCCATCACCTGGACAAAAAATCACAAGACACCAGACCCAGATGGCATCCCAGCTGAGGTTTTTAAAGCTGGTGGAACAATGCTCCAGCACAAACTTTGCCAGCTCCATGACAAAATCTGGACATGCAAAGAAACTCCACCTGACTTGAAGAACACCAACATTATTACAATATTCAAGAAAGATGACAAATCTTTGTGCAGGAACTACAGAGGTATTGCCCTCCTCTCTATTGCAGGGAAGATCCTTGCCTGGATCCTACTAAACTGTCTCCTCCCCCTTACCAGGGCTGGCTGCAGGTACCAGTGCAGGAGGCAGGTGCTTGGGGTGACCAATGGAAAGGGGCAGCACGTCCGGGTCTTTGGCAGCAATTTGGCAGCGGGTCCCTCAATCCCTCTTGGAGGGAAGGACCGGCTGCCAAATTGCGGCCGAAGAATGAAGCGGTGTGGCAGTAATGACAATTGTGGCTTTACCTCTTTTTTTGCCTCTTGAGTGGCAAAAAAGCTGGAGCCGGCCCTGCCCTTTGCTGAGGAACTCATCCCCAAATCACAGTGTGGCTTCAGGCCATCCCGAGGCACAACCAACATGATCTTTGTGGCACAACAGATTCAGAAGAAGTGCAGAGAACAACACCAGGAATGGCTCATGGCATTCATCGACCTAACCAAGGCCTTTGACTCTATCAATCGTGATGCCCTGTGGAAGGTGCTGTGTAGGTTTGGCTGTCCTCAGAAATTCATTTCCATCATCAGACTACTCTGTGATGAGATGACTGCAACCATTTTGTGCAATGGCTCAGAGACCAAACCATTCGTCATTCGCGCTAGTGTCAAGTAGGGCTGTGTCATTGCTCCAACACTGTTCTCCATTTACTTTGCCATGATCCTGAGTCTCATTCATGATCGTCTTCTTGATGAAATTGGGACTGAGTATCGTATGGATGGCCAACTCCTCAATCTCCAAAATCTTCAAACAAAATCTAATATCATGAGAATTGGCATCACTGATTTCAGTATGCAGACGACTGTGTCAATATCACACACACAAAGGCCAGCTTGCAAAGTACAGTACCCTAAGTCTTTTTGCAGATGCTTATCACAGCCTGGGTCTCTCTCTCAACATCAGAAAAACCAAGGTACTCTACCAGCCCTCACCTGCACAAACTTCTTCATACTCCACAAATCACCATTGGCAGAGAACCCCTGGAAAATGTGGATCATTTTCCATGCCTTGGCAGCCACCTCTCTCAAACAGACAGCATTGACACAGAAATCAAATACAGGGTCTGCTGTGACAGCTCATCCTTTGGAAGACTACAATTATAGAGATCTGCAAACAGGCACCAAGATCTTGGTTTACAAGGCAGTTGTTATCCCCACCCATTTCTATGGGTGTGAGACCTGGGTAACCTACAATGACATCTCAATCATCTGGAGTGGTTCCAGCAGTGCTGTCTCAGGAGGATTCTCAGGATCAGCTGGAAAGACTGACACACTAATAGTGTTCTCTCTGCAGCCAGCATCAAGAGTATAGAAGCGCAGGTCATGAAATATCATCTCCCCTCGTCTGGCCACATATGCCTGATTTTCGCCTCCCAAAGCAAGTACTCTTCTCTCAGTTAAGTCAGGGAAGAAGGGCTCGTGGAGGGCAGCAGAAAAAATTAAAAGGCATACTGAAAGTACATCTTACAAAGGGAGGCATCAACCCAACAAACTAGGAGGATTCGGCACGGAACAGAACACCGTGACACCAAACCGTACACCAAGCCACAGCCCACTTTGAGAAGAACAGACGTGCTCATGAGACAGAGAAACAACAAAGGAGGAAAGAAAGGGCAGAACACTTCAGCCAAAAACTATGTCTCCTCCAAGATCACACCTATCATTTCTGTGGAAAAATCTGCAGGGCACGAATTGGGCTCCTCAGCCACCTAAAATCACTACCAGTGAACCCCCTTGGCAGACATCATCCTTGCATCAAGGGATAGTTGAAGAGTATAATTAGAATCTCCAGAGTTATAGTACTGAGTATGAGAAAATAAAGAAGAGTTTTGGAAGGACTATAGACCCTCAGGATTATGGACAGAGGCCAACCTCCAACTCTTGTGGTGAGAGGAAATTTTCCATGGGTTCATGTTATGCTCTAGCTACCTGCTGCAGGGTTTCTTCCTCTGAATCAGCTGGTATTCACCATGATCAAAAAAGGACACTGTGCTAAATGGCCTACTGTTCTGATCCAGTGTGAGTATGCCTCTGTTCAAAACTCCCTCTGAAATCAATAAGTATTTGAGTGAACAGGGATTGTGTCAAAATTGAGGAAGAACCTGTATTTGGCCCTTGGTATGTAAAATGCTTTGGGATCATTTGGTATGAAAAAGATCTGTACAAAGCTAAGATGTTTCAATATTTCAGGACAGAATTGATTAGACAGGGGCCAAATTTACCAAATTATGTGTTAGAGGAACTCGTCATCATCTTTTAGAACTCTGCTGGGCAAAGTAGATGAAGGAAAGACAGCAGTATGTATAATGTTCTGCAACACAATTATTTGTCCAGTCCAGCTGACCAGCTATAATGAAAGAAAATGATGATTGTTTTTGAGTCATTTTGTTAAAAGATATTGAGGTTAATCAAGAAGCAGAAAGAAACACTTCTGTCTTTCCTGTCTTGCAATGCTCTCACTTTCTTTAGGGCATGGTGCCCAAACTGCTCAATGAAGGATGAAGTGTGAAAACTTTCCAGGACAAAAGGACTAATGTGTTTCAAGTAAATGGAGAAGACTTCTGTAGCCACCCTCAGATTTAATAATGGTGATGAGACTTCCTGTGCCATCATGCAATGTTACTTTACCTGAGCAGAAAGCCGCTCAGCTTCAGATGGAACATTAGATGGTGGGCCTTGTAGGCTCTGCAGACTAAAAAATTGCACCTATAATGCAAATGACTGGAGATTGCAGGCAACATTTTAGATTCTGTGGGCTGCATTTGAACCACCTCTGTTTTTCTTAAAAATTTCCAATTAGCCACTGTAAATGTTTAGTAAGCACATGGGAATTCAGGTTGCATGTAGTATTGCCAACTCCAAACACTCAAAAATCATGAGTCGGGCCGCAAAGATTGGCTTTAAAAACATGAGGGTTTTTTTTTTTAACAGTAATACATTTCAGGTTCTTTTGTTTGCCTTCTGGTTTCTGAATCTTTAGGATACACTTGGGTCATGTTCTAAAACTTTTCTCTGCAAGCATGAGGGTTAGAAGCTTCTTTTATTTAAAACGAAACCTGAGAGTCTCATCTAATAGCACAAATCCAGGAACCTGCAGCTTTAACACATGAGATCTCGTGATAAAATCGTGAGAATTGGCAACACTCAATTGACCTCATGAGCACTCAGCTCAGTCAGAGTCTGCTCAGGTTCCTGGAACTATCTAGTTCACATTGGGCATACTCAGAAACCTGACAAAATCATTAGCTTGATCACTGCCATACTTAGGGTGACCAGATGTCCTGATTTTATAGGGACAGTCCCGAATTTTGGGTCTTTTTCTTATATAGGCTCCTATTATCCCCCAACCCCTGTCCTGATTTTTCACACTTGCTGTCTGGTCACCCTAGCCGTACTTGGTAAATATACTCAAGCCACCAAGCAACTGGTAGCATTAATAGCTGTTCTGCAGTGTTAATGGATGGAAGTTAAATTCAGCTAAATTCATTAATTCAGCGTGGAAAAAATACAGTAGCTCTGTGCATTGTTCCTTTAGCCGTGGACTGTTTTCACAAGTTTTATAGCTTTTTTTGTAGTAGGAAGTTTCCTTCAAGTGAACATAAGACTATTTGATGTTACAATAAACCATTCTGCTGGCTCAAATCAAAGATGAGGCACAAAGGTGTTGTAAAAATCTCTAAGTCAATGAAAGACAGCTGGTTGAATCATTTCCCAGTTTTTCATATGACTCATAAATATGTTACATGGTGAGGAAATTCCCTGAAAGCTTTTTGGCAGATGCTACCAGTCTGACCAGTAGCTAAGAAACACATAACCCTCCAGTTAGAGGAGGGAAGAAAAGAATACGAAGACATTGCCTTAGGGATAAAAAGTGGAGGTCATTTTAAAATGCAGTCCTGTGCCCTGCCGCTGCGGTCAGAACAATTCTGCTTGAGGGACCAGAAGATTTAAAGGATAGTTTTGTAGTTGTAAAATATACTCAGAACAGTCTCTCTCTCTCGCCCCACTTATACATATAAAAACACAAGGCCAAATCCTCAGCTGGTAGGAGTCAGTAGAACTATATTGATTTACTCCAGGGGACAGTCTGGCATGTATAAGCAATGTATGAGTTTGATCACAATCACTTTAACCAAGTGTGTCATGGGGAAGAGGGACACATAGTGCTCAGCAAGCCAGGACTTTTTTCCTACCACCTCACAGATTACTTTGTGGCAAGAACTGTTTCTTATGTTCAGCTGGTTGAAACTTTTTAAATAAAAACTTTGTTGTTGAAAAATTGCGCTTTTTTAATAAGACATTTTCTTAAAAGGTGTTTTTTCGTTTTCTGATCTTGTTTGTTTATTTTTAAATGAAGCTAGAAAGCAAAAAAAATGTTTTTTGTTTGTTTTTATTTTCCATTTTTCACGTTTATCATTTTTCACTTCCCTTCCTCTTTCTCTTGGTCCCCTACTCCTTTTCCAAGTGGCACAGTAGGAGGAAAAAAGAGATAGTGGGAATGGGAAAAAAAGACGGGAGAAATGGAGCTTGTCTACACAGCTTTACGAAAATTGCTGTACCAGCAGTGCCCCGTTAGTGTAGATGCAGCACATATTGACAGAAGGAGTTTTACTGTCAGCATAGTAATGCTGAATGCCATCAGCTGTGGTGACAGAAGCACTCTTCTGTCAGCATAGCTGCATCTGCACTGGGATTTTTGCCGGCATAGGAGTGGGGTTTTTTCACACTCCTGACTGACAGAGCTATGCTAGCAAAATTTTGTAGTGTTGATGTGACCAAGGAAAACAGAAAAAGCCCAAACTGTGCAAACAAAACATTTAAATGAAAATATTTAAATGAAATATTAAATGTTTAAATGAAATATTATAAAACATGAAAATGAAAATATAAAAAGTTTGAGATAAAAAATATTTGCAAATGTTTTGAGTGACTAGAACCCATGGAATGAAAATGACAGCAAAATCACTGAAAATGTTCACAATGTTTTTTCTATTTTATTGACCAGCTCTGGTTATGGCTGTAAAATGCATAGAGTCAGAACACTGGGGCCTCTAGGTGCTACCACAATATAAATTATAATAAGAAAAGAAAGATTTCAATTGAATAGATACAAGTCATAGAATTATAGCAATGTAGGGATAAGGCACCTGCTCCAGTCCAGGGGCGCCTTTTTACTGGCCATAAGGGCAAGCAAGTTGGGGGAGGCGGAGGAGGCAGAGAAGATCGAGTGGGGGGCAGGGTCTTGGAGGGAAGCGATGGCACTGTAGCAGGGTCTTGGGGGAAGGAGCAACTTGAAGGCAGAGGCTCTGGGAGATGGGGTGGTGCGAGGGCAGGGCCTCGGGGGAAGGGGTGGGGTGGAGTCTTGAAAGAGGGCGGTATGTGGGGTGGGGTCTTTTGGGGGGAGGGTGGTTTGGGGGCGAGGTCTCAGGGGGAAGGGCGGCATGTGGGCAGAGCCACGGTTCAGGTCCTGGTGACTCACCTCACTTTTAGGAAGCTTCTGCCATTTCTGGTCCAGTCCCTTGCACTGAGGCAGGACTATTAACTAGACTATTAAGTCATTTCTTATTCTAAATACAGAGAAATATCACAGAATGCCGGATACTAGAATGTTGACTTTTCAATGGTGACCACTGTTTTATACCTTGATTGCTAGTGACAGCTAAAGTTAAATGTTGCCTAAGCATTCTGTTCTAAAGCCCTGCTCTGAGTTGCTTAGAACTATCCAAAAATGTCCCTTACTGGGCTGATGTGTTCCACACCTAAGCCAAGATGTTCAAAAACAAAAGAAAAAATTCTTGCTCCACATTTGTAAAAGCTTTAGACCTGAAACGGCTGGGTGTAGGAAGCTGTTGTTTGAGCGAGAAATAGCCCTTGCTGAGAAGAAGTGCTTTTGAAAGCTCCAGTGAAAAGCATGTTATGATTAGTCTAGCTTAGGAGACTTTGAAATCCACCCTTTATACATGCTCAGTGAATTTTAACAATAACAGCAGCACTTTTAAAGTGATGAGATGAAGGCAGGTCAGGGTAAATTATGCATGAGAGTGCAATTAGCTGGAGATCTCTTAAGATGAGCACCCTACCCCCACAGAAGCCCTGGCTTCATTTATTCTTGGTATTGCACGGCGCTCAGTGATCCTTTGCCTCATTTACTGTGCATCTTGTACATAATATAAGTGACTGTCATGGACTCTCTCTGCACATCATGAATTTATTCTGTGTGTTGTTATTAATGTCTTTCACGGGCTTTCATGTCTATCTGGCATAAACATAGTAGTTAATACACAGCACTACTTCCCAGCCATACCATATCTAAAGGTGCAGAAATATTTTTGTATTATATTGTGCTATTTAAGGTCTGGTATCATGTCATTAATAACTCTCTCATGAAGCCTACACACCAGAAGGAATGGAATTAGGGTTGCATATGCAACTTTAACTTTGGCATTTCCATGCATAAAGTAAGCTCTTGCTGGACATTAACATTCTGCTATCATTTAAATTAACTTAAACTGAGCTACGCCACTACACCAGTGAAGGATCTGGCCCCCTACAGTTTGCATACATGCACTCAGACAACTGTAGACACCCACATATAAAAACATATTCACATATATTATTCACCATCACTGATCAGTTTATATTCATACACAATCAGGAATGCATGCACACACAAATTCAATGGAACCCTGTTTTACCCTTGATACGTGAAAAAAGTCCAAAAGCAGCATAAATGACGGTTTCTCACTTTGGAAAATGGTCAGCTGCAAAAATGGATTGCATTTCAATGACTTGGCCTTCTTTATTCATACAAAATTCAAAAGAATTAGAGTTTAAATAAAGAGTCTAAATGAAACTCCATAGATTTGTGTCTATGAAATGCAGCTCTTTTTAAGAAACAGACAGCTGATGTCTTGAAGAAAGCTCATCAGTGGATGGGGAAGATTTCATGACACCCGTGGGTATGCATTCAATTAAAGTGACTCAGGAATTTGGTCTGGTTGACAGCTCAGCAATTCCAGCTCGATACATCCCCTAAAAAAGCATCCATCTCATCCCAGATTTGGCTTTAAATTGCAGCAAGAAAACATGTCCAATCAACTGGTTTAGAAGCAAAAGCAAAAGAAAAATCTCTAGGAATTCAGAAACCATTATTAGGCCCGCTTTCCAGATTTTCTGTTTTCTTTTATTTTAATTTAGTAAAGGAAGTGGAGGCAAATAGTTTAATCACAACCATCCCTAGGGGCAATTTAGAATAATTTTCTCATTAGGCAATATAATATGCAGTATAACTAATGTTTAATCAGATGACAGCTAGAAAGGCCTGTGTAGCCGCTGCAGTAAAATGCACTTTCTGTTGCCATGAACAGTTGTATGGGAATCATCTTGTCTCCTTGCATTTTGCTCTTGTGTCAGTGGGTGCTTGGAAAATGCTGCCTTGTGGTCAAACTGTCTTCTAAAAATAAGTGAACTAAAATGATATATATATAGGGGAACTCCAAGATTGTTAGGCCCCAGGGAGCCTGACTGCACAAAGTGGGGGAGAGGGGGGGCATGAAAGGCAGGAAGTATTTGGAGAAGGAGGAGAAAATGAAAATACAAGAGGTAGAAAATATGAGCTATACAAAGCTAGTGGGAGAAATGCATCCAGGTACCACAGGATGGGCACAATATAAATATGTAGATCAGTGATGCTCAAACTTTTTCAGTCCACTCTCCCGCCACTCGCCATAAGTAACAGAATCTGGCCAGGATCCCCCGCCCCCCCATTACTTCACAGCCAAGGCTTCCTCAGCAGTGGAGATTGGGCTGAAGGCAGAGCTGGGGTCGGAGTGGAGCTGTGACTGGCAGCAGAGCGGAACTCGGGGGTGGCAAGGGAATGAGGGCAGAACTAGGCTGGGGGCAGAGCAGGCAGCAGAGTGGAGCTGTGGCTTGGGGCGGAGCTGATCTGAGGGTGGAGAGGGAGTGATGGTGGAGCTGGGCCTGGAGGTGGAACAGGACTGGGTGCTGAATGGGGCTGGGGGCGGAGCTGATCTGGGGGTGCAGAGGGAGTGATGGCGAGACTGGGCTGAGTGGGAACAGGACTGTGGTCTGAATGGGGCTGGGGGCGGAGCTTGATCCTGGGGGGTGGCAGAAGAGTTGATGGCTGGAGCGGGCCCCCCGGAGGTGGAACAGGATTGGTGCTGAAATGGGGCTGAGGGCGGAGCCTGACTGGGGTGGAGAGGGCGTAACGGCGGCGTTGGGCCTGGACGGCGAAACCAGGAACCGGGTCTGAATGGCGGGGGGTGAGCTTGATCCTGGGGTGCAGAGGGAGTTGATGGTCGGGCAGCTGAGCCTGAGCAGGAACAGGATGGGTTGCTGAATGGGACTGGTGGGCAGAGCTGTAATCGTGCGGGGGTGCAGAGGGAGTGATGGGTAGGGGGAAGCTGGGCCTCGGATGTTGAACAGGACGGTGTGATGCCCAGATGGGGCCTGGGGGTCAGAGCTGATCTCGCGGGTACAGAGGAGAGTGATGGTGGAGCTGGCATGTGGAGGCGGAGTCAGGACTGGTGCTGAATGGGTGAGGGACGATCTGGGGTGGTAGCAGGGCGGAAGAGTGCACTCCCTTTCTGCTCCCTGTGGGGCCTGTCCCCTCGCCCACTCGTATCCTCGCCACCCTAACAGTCCTCATTCCCCCACAGATGGACATCCCCTGGCTAGTAGTCTGTTCTTCCTAAATCTGAACTACCAACACCAGCTGCTCTTTTGCTTCCATGAGCTGAGCCGAGCCGAGGCGTGGAATGTTCACACAAGCTGTGTTGCTTGAGGAGTACCAAAGCACGGCACAAGGTGGGGTAGATCCGTGTGAGACAACTGCTTATCTGGTATCTGAAGCCTTTTTAACATGTTTAAGAGTGATTGAGAAGAGGGGTGGGAGGAAATGGCCGAGAATTTGCATAGGCAGGTGAAGTCTCACAGTGTCCAGCCAAAAATCCGCTCTCTCTGTCTCACGCGCTCCCTCACCTCCACCCACCGTCCCTCTTTTAAAAGCACGTTGCAGCCACTTGAACGCTAACGCAGCGCACACACAACTGCCCACAATGCACCACCCCAACAGTGCTTGAAATGCTGCAAATGTTGGCCACCAATGGCCGCGCTGGTAAGCGCTGTTAGTCGTGGCCACACTGCAGCGCTGTTCCTCACACACAGCTGTAGACCACACGCTGTACCTCTCCAGCGCTGCAACATATGTCCAAGTGTAGCCATACCCAGGCTTGGTACAGCTGGCACTTACAGCGCTGCTAACTTTCGCATCATTCAGGGGTGTTGAAAAATACTACCCCCCCTGGCGCTGCAAGATTGCAGCGCTGTTAAGGTGTAGTGTATATCAGGTTCGGCAGGCGGCTGGAAAGCGGGCTCCAGTCCTGCCACGCTACAAGCCCCATAAGGGAAGTTGTTTTAAAGCAGCGCTGGGACTCACTCACACTCAAGTAGCGCTGCTCGCGGCAGCGGCTCGACCGCAGTTGCTGGCGGGGCAGCGCTATTGAAATTTCTAATGTAGTCCATAACCCTTAGAAGTCCAAAAAATGAGGTTACTTACCAGCATGAAAATCCTTCAGGCTAATTACAGCTTAGATCTGATAATGTCTGCCACCGAATTAGGAATTCTGAGTGCGCCAAGAAACTCTGGTCTCCCAAACCGTTCCTGGGACCTCAACCCAGATCCTTGAGTCCAAAAGTAAAGGGAACATAAACCATTTCCCTTTGCCCCGCCTCTTACCTCCTCACTCAATCTAAACAGATCTTTTCCTGCCGTGGGACATCCAGGGAGATTACCACATGTCAACCCTGAAACACACACA
>NC_133771.1:14418863-14419993 GCF_003597395.2 Chelonoidis abingdonii | reverse complement strand
TGCTTCAACTCCTTGAAACACAACACAGAGAGATCAGGTTTCTCTCCCCCTTCTCCCCCTCACTCAGAGGCAATACAGATTCAAGCTCCGTGAATCTAACACAAAGAGGAAATTTACCTTTCCCTCCCACCAAGTCCTTGGGGAATACAGACTCAATACCTTAGCATTAACAAGGAGTAAAAAATCAATTGGGTCTTTAAAAAAGAAAGTTTTTAATAAAAGACAAAAATAGTAAAAATAATCTCTGTAAATTTAAGATAGAATATTACAGGGTCTTTTTCAGCTTATAGAAAATGGATAAACAACCTTATCCAGAAAAAATACAATATAAAATATTTCCAGCAAACTACACATTTGCAAATACAGAAAAACAATTTAAAAGACTATACTGTCTCTCTACCTTTGTACTTACAAATTGGAAACAGAAGATTAGAGAGCCTGTAGTTACGTGTGGTCACTCTCAGAGCCCAGAGAGACAACAGACCAAGAATAGAGGACCTCCACCCAGATTTGAAAATATCTTGTCTCCTGATTGGTCCTCTGGTCAGGTGTTGCAGGTCACTGTTTGTTAACCCTTTACAGGTGAAAGAGACATTAACCCTTAGCTATCTGTTTATGACAGCCCCACAGTTTGACGACCACTGATGTAGATAGATAGTCAAACTGATAGACAGTTGGATAGATAGACAGAGAGCTAAATGAACAGGCATGGGGTTGATGGCCATGTGACTTCCCTCTTATGATAGCTATAGGTAGGGGTGTCAATACTTTGACTTCCATTTACAGTGCTAGGTATCGCATGGGGTCCAGTTGTCTGTCCTCCCATTGTCTTTGTTGTCAGGCCCATGGAGCATTAATGGTGAGGCACCCATGGAACTCTGGCATTAAATGGGGAACATACCAGGCAGATGGGGCTGCACTGCAGTCCTTGGTATGAGGGGCAGCACCCAAATGATTGATGGAATTGTATGTGGCTGTCTGTTACAGCTAGCCCCCTATTCCATTTTGTTTCTTACAGCTGTCCCCATACTCCATTTTGTTTTTGTTCTCCTGTGGCCTCCCCTCCCTGGCTGTTAAGTTGTTTAGCAGGGCCACTGCCCTTCTCAAAGGGAGGGCCCCTTAAAGTTGTT
>NC_133771.1:14398758-14417344 GCF_003597395.2 Chelonoidis abingdonii | reverse complement strand
TCATTGTCTATTGTAAACACCCTATACACCCCATCCCTTCGTATTTTATTGTTAAATTCCCACCACTTCCTTTTTCCTTTAATAAAGAAATTAATTGGCACCCCACCTGTGTGGTAATTGCTCCCCAAGATCCCATATACCTGCTGGCAGGGACAAAATTGGCACCCCACCTGTGTGGTAATTGCTCCCCAAGATCCCATATACCTGCTGGCAGGGACAGTGGCCTCTTAAGCAAAGCGAAGACCTTAGAAGTCATGCAGGTCACCATGTGCAAATGTTGCAGTCACTTTAGCCTGTTCATTTACAGACTGGAAGAGAGATGGGTACAAATCCCTGCAACAAGTTAGCTCAGATGGGGCTGTTAACTAGAACTCCTTCATAGAGGCTTGTGAAGATTCTTTTTCAGATTCATCCAGTGACGGGTTGACCCTCCTCGGTTTCACTTTACTCCTCAGGGGTGAAACAAAGGAAAAATTCCCAGTGGAACTCATTCCAGATCTCCAAGTTTGTTTTAGTTTTGGCTGGAAACCAAGCAAAAGCACTTAATTCTGACATGGTTTCCTCCAGAAGCTCTATATTGGTCCAGGTTTGGTTGAAACTCAGTCATGGCTTTTATCCATTCTACAGTTTGTGCAAACTATGGGAAGAAACTGAAATGATGTGATTATATGTGAATCCTCAGATCAACGGTTTTTTAAAAGAAAAGCCTTTCCGTTCATTTGCGCATATGCGATGGATGATGTACCAGAATCGTTTTCACTGAATTAGAAATGCTCAATAAATTAGTAATAGGAGAACTGCTCTGTTCACCTTTAGCACCATAACCAGTGTTGTTCCCCCTGGGGCTGGTTAGGGGAGGCAAGAGAGAACCAATGGCAACCCGTTCCTAAAGAAGAAGATAGCAAGTGTGTGTAGTGGGGTAAAATTTCAACCTGTCTCACATGCGTCTTTGATTTTGGTTTCTGTTTCTGATCTCATAGCTGTAGGAAGGCATATAGCTCTTGAAGGAAACAGAGACAAGGAATAAACACCTTTTGGCTGAAGCTACAAGGTGGGAGTGTCATAATGTGATGCAGATATGAAATATGCCCTGAAGCAGAGTGAAATTCAGTGGCTAGAAGCTGGAAAGTAGATCTATTCACACAGGGAATAGGCGGCCAGTTACTTATCCACCGGAACAGTTTATCAAAGGAGACGGTAAAGTCATCCTCACATGGAGGCTGTACATTGCGACTGGATGGCTTTCTGAAATATGGTCTAGTTAAACCACAAATTATTGGACTCGATACTATTCACTTAGCTAGTCTGGATGAATAATAACCGACACTGAAGGAATCCCTGGGTGAAATTCTATGGCCTGTGTTATGTAGGAAGTCAGACTAAATAATTGTAATGTCCCCTCTAGTCTTAAAATCTATGAATTGCATATCCCAGCTAGCATAATCACTAGAAATCACGAACCTGTCATTCATCAGTTAATCTTCCACAGTAGCCTAGTATATACAGCACTGGCCTGGGCCTACTGCCCGTCCTGCTGACCAATATTGTTCACTTGTACTTCAGCTGTCTATAGCCACCTTTTGTCTTATACTTAGATTGAAAGCTACTTGGGGCAAGGCCCATCTTTTTGTTCTGGATTTGTAGAACACCTCGCATAGTGGGGTCCTGGTCAATGATTAGGGCTCCTAGGTGCTACACTAATACAAAGAGTTTATTATTAATTATTATTATTATTTATATATTTATTAGATCTGCCACTGGCTTGCTGGATGACGTTGAGAAAGCCACTTAAACTTTCTTTGCCTCAGTTTCCCCATCTGTAGAATGGGGTTAATGAGACTTACCTCCTTTATACAGTGCTTTTAGAGCTACTGGTGAACAGTGGTGTATAAGAGCTAAGTGGGATTATACCAGCAGTGGCCAAACTTACGGACCCTCTGAGCCGCATACAATGATCTTCAGAAGTTCGAGACCTGGGCGCACCTGCTGGGGCTTGGGGCTTCAGCCCTGCAGCAGAGTGGTGGTGCTAAGGTCTTCTGTCCTGTGGGAGGTGGGCTTTGGGGCTTCAGCCCTGTGAGGGGCACCTGCTGGGGCTGGGGGCTTCAGCCCTGCTCCTGCTAAAGCCCCCAGCCTCAACAGGTATGCCCTGCAGCACTGAAGCCCCAAGCCCAGCAGGTGCCTCCTGTAGGGCTGAAGCCTCTAGCCCCACCATGCCACCACAGGGCAGAAACCCTGAACTCCTCCCTACCTCCAGTCTGGTAGGTGGACAATGGGGGGCATAAGAGGTTCCACAGACCGCACTTTAACTGTAAAAGAGCCACATGCAGCAAGGCCACCCCTGTATTATACCCTCTACTCTGTACCTTCCTACGTCTGCGAGCAGGAGACAATTCAAAAATCCCTGCACACTCTGTCCTCCTCCCTGAGATGTGCACACACTAAAAGTACATGAAAGGAAACAAATCTGTCCCATTGCACCGGGTTGAATTGTTTCTCTTTATTTACAGTGCATCCAAATCTGCTGCCAATGATAACCAAACTTCCTGGAACAGACTTAGTTGTTTCTAGGAGTTCAGCTAGCTGGTCTGGAGAGGGGCAAATCTTCTCTGAAAAAGCCTAGCTATATTCAGAGAGCCTCTTTCCTTTCTGAGCCTATTTCATAGCTAGTTTGTATATTTTGTATACAGAGTACAGCACGTTGGTGGTTCCAAAGCACCACGCAGAGAGAAATCCTTCAAGCAATTACATCAGCACAGGGCACGGCTGCCAACTTTCACGTGGTAAATAAGCACCCCTGACTTTTACAATAAACCAAAACTAGAGCTAATCCCATTTCAAAACAAGGCCAAAACAAGCTGATCCCTAAAACCCCAACACTCTATGTGACTAGATCCCCCCAGCATGCAGTCTGGGACTGTGGTGGGCCTGCTGTGCACCCCTGACTCTCCCCGCCTCTTTGCCCCTGCTTGCCAGGAGCTGATCAAAAAACAAACAAAAAAACTCAACAAGCTATGACAAGCAAGAAGCCAAAAACTGGCCGACAAGCAACTCACAAGCCAATTAAGCCAAAAACAAGCCCAATTTCTGTGTTTTTTCCGCGGGTTTGGCATGTCTGGCACAAGGGGTCTCTGTTTAGAATAGAACAAATTTGCCAGCATGTTGCTGGAAATAAATCAGCACATTTTAGACCAGTACCAGTGGCAAAAATCTCTGCACTGGAGACATAAAACACACAGTCACCTGCAAGCATGCGCTGATGTGTATAAACATTGTGTATCTTGCTGGAAATGTTATCCAGCAACATATAAATCAAGAACCTGTTTAATATTCTCCTTCCACCCTATGAGACAGAAATTACTTGCTGAAAGGTTACGTGCGCGCGTGCAGACACACACACAGCCTCACTGTGGGTACATCCACACTTCAACTGGAGGTGTAATTTCCGGATAGGGTAAACACACCCGTGCTAGCTTTGTTCAAGCTAACACACTAAAACTAGCAGTGTGGCCATTGCAGCATGCTGAGTACAGTCCCATGGGAGACCCTCACTATGTCCTCAGGAGACTAGCTCCTCCTGCGGCTCTCCCTGAAGTGGCCACACTGCTATTTTTAACATGCTAGCTCAAGCAAAGCTAATGTGTGTGTACCTCTGCCTGAACTGGAAATTACTTCACCAGCTTCTGGATAGACCCATCCGTGGTGTCAAGGCTTTGCTATAAAATGGCTGCTCTAATCCACAGGAAAGATTACCATCCTAAATGACATGCAAAGCAAAATGGAATTCCTAAGTGGACATTGCCATATCCCCAGACTGTCCCATGCATTACTCTGGATTTCCTCGGCCATCACTGAGATCAGAATCCAGCCCCAACATTTTAGGTCAAGCCGTTTCCAACCACGAAGCAGATTTTCTGAAAGCCTCTAAGGGACTGAGGAGTATGGTTCCATTGTGTGCGCCTAAATCCCTTGGATGACTTTGCAAATCTTTCTCTAAACAATTTATATCACGATTTTCCAGAGTGGGTAGTCTCCAAAATAAGTGGTTTGATTTTCAAAAGTACTGCGCACCCAGCAGCTCCCGTAGAAGCCGGCACACACTGATGAGCTGTCCATACATTTAGAAATCAAGCCACTGATTTAGCCCTCTAAATATTGATTTAGGCACCTAACTGTAGGCACCTGCTTTTCAGAACTTTAACCCTCAGTACAGCTCTCTGGGGGAAGGTAAGTACTAACTAGCAACCTCAGTTTGTGGCTAAGGCAGCTGAGTCACAGAAAGGTGAAGTGGCTTTTTCAAAGCCACCCAGCAGGTCAACATCAGAGGCTGGCTTAGAATTGAGGCGGTGCTGGCTCCCAGCCCCCTACTCAAGTCGCTAGACCGTGCTGCCTCTCAGACAAAAAGCAATAGGTTAAAATTAATATGAAAAATGGCTCAGACACTTCCCATTTCTGGAATAAGCAGACTTCTAACCTAGGGAGCAGCTAGGTCCCAATTCAGCAAAGCACTTAAGCACATGCTGAAGGTCCCAATGAAGTCAATCGGACTATTCACTTACTTAAAGCAAAGCATGTGGTCAAGTGCTTTGCGCAATTAGAACCACAGGTTTTCCCTTAGTTTTGAGTTCTGATATATTTAAGGGTTACGTAGTTGCAACCAAGTCCTTTGACCACAATGTGTACAGAACCTCCCTCCACTATCTCTCTGCCATATTGAGTAACACTCCATTTCCTTGCCTTTAAATCTCAGATCCTTCATGTGAACCACGTCCATATGTCATTAAAGGAAATGCCAGATAATTATTTTCCTTACTATATAAACAGAGCAAAGGTACTAAAGATAGCAGCAGTCAAATTTGCAAAATCACATCTTTTATTCTCGGTCGTGGTTAGAAACTGGCAAACAGGATACATTCATTGGCTCCACAATGATCAATGGTGTCATGATTCATGAGTTATTTTTACTTTCCTTATAACAGAACATCTGGCTGTGATAATTATGGTAATCTTATTTGGTTTTGCCAAATGCCTGACCAAAATATATTGCTTGCCATGTTTTTGGAGCCATTTTGGTCCCAGGATATGAGTGAGACAAGGTGGGTGGGGTAATATCTTTTACTGGATCAACTTCTATTGGTTGAAGAGATGAGCTTTTGAGCTAAACAGAGCTCTTCTTCAGGTCTGGAAAAAGTTAACCAAGCGTCACCATTAAATACAAGGTGGAACAGATTGTTAGGCATAAGGGGTTCACACATGTTGCAGGAAACCCAGGGCTGGATTTAGGGCCAAGCAACCCAGGCAACCACTTGGGGGGAAATAGAATGTTTGAAGTAAAATGTTTCAGGTATTTCGTATGTGAATTCATTTTTCACTAACTTCCTAAAATGTTCTGGACCTTTGTAGAATCTTGTGGAACCTTCCAGACTTTCTGCGAACTACATGTAACCCACACACCTCCTGTGTGTGGTGTTCTGTCCCAGCTAGTGGCACTGAGACCACTTAGAGAGAGATTAATGAGTCTGCTTTACAGCTTTAGCTAAGGAGCAGATGGCTTTTAGCTCATGCAGTAGAGGCTTATGCATTTAATACCAGAGGTTCCCAGGTTCAATCCCTCCCACTGATGACTGGGGTCTGTCTGTGTTACATACATTTTCCTTGAACCACCTAGAATGCTGTCAGTGAAATATAAAAACTACGTGAAATTAAGTGAGAGCCCAGCTGTGATTTGTGAACCTTGTTTTATTGTTTAATTATGAAAATGTATTTGTGTTTTAAGACTTGAAGAGTGTAAGTAGTGACTAATAAAGGACATATTTAATGAGATGCCAGAGATATCTATCAAATTCCTATCTACACAGCAATATAAAAGAAATACTGTTACTTGTTTTACCATGCTTAACATGAAATGTTTGATGACTTTCTAAGACTGCGGACCATAGACTTTTGTTCTCCCTAATACTGTCTGTTTTCCCCCATAGAAAATAAATGATGCCCTCAAAGAAGCCTTCAGGAACTCAGTATGGGAAGCAAGAGGCTCAATTGAAATCTCGTTTCCAGCAAGGGGCAAATTTGATTGGAAAATATTAACATATACTGGGCTTTAGCAATTGTCCCAGTACAGAGGAAATTGAGGAATGAGTAAATGCTGGAAGTCCTATTACTGAAGGAATTAGCAGATTACCTGAAGATAAGAAATGGAAGTGTGAGGAAAGCCAGTGCGAATCGGACAGTGTTCCTGGTGGCATAAAGGACAGTGATAATATGGCCGGCGATCCTAAACTCTGCCAATATTGATTGTACAATTTGTGAACGGTCCGGGCAAAATCAAGGACATGATTGTGGCATTATGTCCCATGTTCTTCACAGTAATATTATTATGATATGAGTATGGCATAATTACGATGTATTTTGTGCAAGATAAGATGTGAGATCATTGGAAAGGTTATAATTTACTGAATATGATTATCCTATTTGTCTGCATGTATCATTTTTGTATCTGAAGTTACGAATACTGTCTATGCATCTATTACAAATGTGTTTATTTGTGGGGAACGCCCACTAGACAGAATGCAATCAGTCTAGATTGCTGGCTGAAAAGGGCTGTTAGGAAGAACAATAGGTCTTAGAAGATGCTAATCTTGCACTGGGGAGCTTTCCTAGACAGTTTTCCTGGGGATGCTGCAAACAGCCTTTGAATTATGGCTGCAAGGTCATGTGATCAAGTCACCTGATGTTGGACTCCATGATAATACTAGTCCTTTTCCACTGACTGGGGTGGGGGTGGGAATCACACTGGAAGACAAAGGATTCCTGCCATATGTAAAACCTATTTAAGGCAAGGGAGTGACATAATCTTGGCTCATTAGTCGCTGAATACCTGCCCAAGACGACTACTATAAACATCTAAGAAACAAAGACAGAATGAGGGGAGAAGGACTGAGCCCAGGGTGGAAGGTTGTCTGGCCTGTGAATGAAATATCTGAAGTTTTAAACTGCAGGCAAGTGCAACTGGCCTTTAGGAGTCACTGCAATCTGCCTAAAACAACATTTAGGGTGAGAAATTGCTACTTGAAACCAGTTAGATTGAATTTTGTTTTATTTGCTAGGTAATCTGCTTTGCTCTGTTTGCTATCCCTTATAATCACTTAAAATCTATCCTTTGTGGTTAATAAACTTGTTTTTGTTTTCTCTAAAACCAGTTTGTGGAATTCATAATTGGGGGGCAAGAGCTGTGCATATCGTCAGCCACATTGAGGGAGGGGTTGAATGTCATGAGCTTACGCTGTACAGTTCTCTTAGCTGAGCCTTCCCATGCAGAACTGATCTCAGCATCTTGTGTAAAAAGATGCTGCTGGGTGTGTCCCTACCTGTGTGTGCTGGTAAAGTGCAGTCTGAAGCCTGAGGGAGGGCTTGGCTGGCTAGCCTCAGCAAGTAAAGGGAACCCAGGCTGGTGGGTCAGGCGGGCTCAGTGGTACCCCAGTTCCAAGTGGCATCCTGGGGGGGAACCCGTCACAATGAATTTTCCAGTAAATGAGCAGAAGCAACACTTCTCAAAGTCACACTGTGAAAGAGTGCTTGAGAATGGTGAAAAACTGAATTGACATTGGCTAGTTACTCAAAATCAACTGACAGCATTCTGTTTTTGTTGCAAAATATTTGACAAGAATGCCAAATCATTGTCTGTGCTTTTCAGGTACAATTACTGGCATAATTTAGCTGATGCTCTGAAGCAACATGAAAAGTCACGTAGCTATATTACGGCCTACTCCAAATGGTTGAGTCCAGGCTCAAGCTGACTAAATGCATAGACACAGAAATCCAGCGTGTTATTAATGTAGAAACCCAGCATTGGAAGAATGTGCTTAAGTGTCTGATCACAATTACCCTTTTCCTTGTAAAGAATAATTTGGCTCATCGGATAAGTTGTTCACCGAACATAATGGGAAAGGAACACTTCATCTGTTTCCGAACTGTGAATGACTCTACTGGAAAAGGCCTAACAGAACTGTGGATGAACATTTTGAATGAGAATAAAATAAAGCTTCAGGACTGCCGTGGTCAAGGCTACGACAATGGTGAGCTATGCTAGGCTGGGTGGGTGTGCAAATACAAACACCTGAAATTCCTTTCCACACTCCCTGAAATTCTTTCCACAGTCCCCATAATTCACCACCAGATGTCAGGGTAGAGCTCATTCTGACTCTGCTTACACTTGCAGAAACTGCTTCAGTCTTACTCGGAGTTCCTTGGTTCCTGTCCTTTGTCTCAGCAGCAGCAGCCCAAGGGGCTGAAAGAAACTCTGAAGTGTTTCGGTCTGCCTCCCAGAGCTGAAGCTGTCCTGCGTGGCCTGTTCTCTTGTTGGAGGTTTCCAGCAGTCAGCATTTACATGGGATAACAAGAATATCCACTGTTATGGTTACAAATACTTAACAGTCCAAGTGTTTTGGAAGGATGATAAACTCCCAGGGTGAAATATTAGCCCCCTTGAACTCATCTCCCTGTGTCTTTACTGGCCCCAGGAATTCATCCTCTAGCTTCTGGCAGTCTCTTGTTGCTGAAACATCTCTGGAGGCAGGTTATCCCGTAACTGCCCACTGCAGCCAGCCTTGTGCTGGCTGTTGTAAGAGACAGGATGCTGAGCTAGACAGACAAGTACCTTGATCCCCTGTGGCAACTCCTATGTTCCAGGCTCATCACCACACAGGGAAACTTCACGACAGATAGTTACCTCCCTAGCTGTGAAGTAGATGGTCCCCATCACATCTGAAGTTCTGAGCACCTCATAAACTTTAACATGTTCACCCTTAAAACACCCCTCTGAGTGCTATTATCCCTTTTACAGAAGGGGAACAGAGACACACGAAGGCTAAGCATCCTGCCCAAGGTCACACAGGAAGTTTGTGGCAGAGCAGAGACTTAAACACAGGCCTCCCCAGTCCTAGGCTAGCACCCTATCCTAGCCTCCCTCTTTAGGAGCCACGGTATATCTCAGTTGGGTAGTGTTCTGTGAACCGTATGAGACCTACAGGGGCAGGCAGTCTGGGGGTTTGCAGGCCTGCTGTAATATCCTGACTACAGAGTGAGCTAAAGTTGCAACTTCAGAGGTGGAGCGGGAAGATGGTTGACCATGCTGACAAGTCCCTTCATGGAATCTGCTGTACAATAGACTGGTTCTGTACTTTGGAGATGTTAATTGTCTTCCCTCCTCCTCCACCTATGGAAAATGTTTGCAGGCAACATACAGCAGTATCAGAACACTTCCTATTAATGTGGTATATACACTCCCTCTCTTCTCTCCTCTTCTGCCAACAGCTATAGGGTTGCCAGCTTTCTACTCACACAAAACTGAACACCCTTGCCCTGCCCTGCCCCTCCTCTGAGGCCCCGCTCAGTCACTTAGTCCACCCGCTCCCATGGCTCGCTTGCCCCACCCTCACTCATGTGCTCATATTCACTGGGCTGGCTCGGAAGGTTGGGGTGCAAGAGGGGGTGAGAGCTCCGAGGTGGGGCCAGAAATTATTTCAGGGTGCGGGAGGGGGTTCTGGGCTGAGGCAGTGGGTTGGAGTGCAGGGTGCGGGTTGAGGTCTCTGCCTGGAGGTGTGGGCTCTGTGTTGGGGGCTGGGGATGAGGGGTTTGGGGTATAGGAGGGTGCTCTGGACTGGGACCAAGGGGTTCAGAAGGCAGGAGGGGGCTCAGGGTTGGGGCATGGGAAGGGGTTGGGGTGCAGGTTCTGGGCAGCGCTTACCTTAAGGAGTTCACAGAAAAAGCAGCATGTCCCCCCTCTGGCTCCTATGCAGAGGCTCAGTCAGGTGGCTCTGTGCGCTGCCCCATCTGCAGGCACTGCCCCTGCAGTTCCCATTGGCTGTGGCTCCCAGCCAATGGGAGCTGCAGAGCAGGGCCACCTAGAGGATTCAGGGGGCCTGGGGACTTCAGCCTCAGGGGGGGCCTCCCCCGCTTCAGCAGTAATTTGGCAGCAGGGGTCCTTTCGCTCCAGACCGCTGCCAAAGTGTCCCGAAGACCTGTGGTGGGGGGGCCCCCGCAGCTGAATTGCCGCTGAAGACCCAGTTTTCGGCGGTGGGTCCCAGGGCAGAAGGAACCCCTGCCGTGGGTCTTTGGGGCACTTCAGCGGCAGGTCCCAGAACAGAAGGACCTCCCCTCGCCGCAAATTGCCGCCGAAGACCCGGGCAGACAAGCAGTCTGGGGGCCTGGGCCCCATGAGATTTTTTCCAGGGGCCCGGAGCGATGAAGGACCCTGCTCCAGGGCCCCGAAAAAACTCTCATGGGGGCCTGGGCAAATGACCCCACTTGCTCCCCCCCCCCGCAGGCAGCCCTGCTACAGAGCTAGCATTTGGGGTGGGGGCAGCATGTGGAGCCCCCTGGTTGCCTCTAGGCCTAGGAGCCAGAGTGGGGACATGCTGCTGCTTCTGTGATTGCATGGAGCCAGGACAGTTAGGGAGCCTGCCTTAGCCCTGGTGCCTGCTGCACCACTGACCAGACTTTTAATGGCCCGGTTAGCCATGCTGACCAGAGCCGTCAGTGTTCCTTTTTGACTGGGCGTTCCAGTCAAAAACCAGACACCTGTCAACCCTAAACAGCTACCAACTCAGGGCTTGTTTACATTGTACTGCAAGGGGAGGAGTGAAATGCGAAGCAGTGCCAGATCAAATGGCCAGGTATGTAGTTCACGTTAATGCAGTCATCTTTCAACTTGGACTATGTTAACATCAACTAGGTTTGAGTTCGTGCCACATGGGGCCATTACACTGCTTACATCCCCGTACGCCACACTGTGATGCAGTGTAGACAGAGCCCTAGCAGTGTCTCAGAGGCATTTCAGTGAGGCCTTGACTATGCTGGGGCAGGAGCCTTGTGTGCTGTAACAGTGTTTAAACATGGTTGTTGCCTGTGAGATGCCAGCATTCTTGCCTGACAGGGTATTTCTCAGTGGAGAACCAGGGGATCCCACCGTCCCAATAGAAACTGGTTTTATACATTACAGTCTCTCTCTCGCCTCCCCCTCCAAAGCAAGTGAACTAGGATGCCGCTAGCGACAGCCACGTCAAACATCATTAGCATGAGCACCATTTTGCCCCCAATGTGGGTATGTTCTAACCACAAGGACTCCCTCCTTGGCAGGCCTTCAGGCTTCAGCATGGCCGGTAGCTGCATCATAAGCTTTAGGGAACTCTGGGGCTTTCTTTACTACGTGCCCAAAGTGTGTCATTATCTTATATCACTAACTAAGTACCCTGCCTGGCATTTTTCCTTACTAATAGGCCAGTGGGATGTACCAGGTTCATCCAGTGGCCATACAAGGCCTGTTTAGTAGACATAGCTTGGCTAGCACACTTCATCAAAGGGCCAGCCAGACCCCTGTTGTTTTGTGTGGGTTGGGTTTGCACTTTTGTTTTGTAGGCCAGAGAATGTAGCTCACCCACAATTTCAGTGGGCAGTGAAAAATAGACGCCTTTCAGGACACTTTTCAGTCAGAGGCATAGTTCACCATATAGCATAGAGGCTTTCCAAGTATTGTGTGTCAAGAACTGGTTTGAAAGAGAGAGAGATCGTCGCTTGGAACCTCCAAAGCAGGGGTCCCCAACGAGGTGCTCATGGGCTCCAAAGTGCACCCACGTACTGTCTGGCGGACGAGCATCCTCCAAAATGCCACTGAAATTTGGTGGCATTTTGGCGGCGAAGCCTCTGGATGATGCTGCTTGCCGCCGACAAGCAGCATCATCCAGAGGCATCCCCACTGAATTTCAGTGGCATTTTGGTGGATGCTCATCCGCCACCAAGGTCCTTTGTCTGGCGCCTGCCAGACGAAAAACGGTTGGGGACCATGTCGTAGCTTCCTACTCAGATTTGAACCTTAGCGTTCATACCCTGAGAAGCTAGCATGAACCCCTCTAAGCTTAATTACCAGCTCAGATTTGATCTCGCTGCCACCATCACAAAATTCCAGGGTTTTGGCTCCCTCTGTTCCCCAAAACCTTCCCTGGAGAGACCCCAGACTCAGAGTCTCACAACAAGGGAAATAACCCACTTCCCTTCCCCCCTCTCTCCCACCCAGACTTTCTCTTCTGGGCTAACCTGAGAGTACTGATGCAGTCTCTTTACATCACAATACCAAGAAGCATGTCTCTCTACTTCCACAAAGAGACAAACCTTCAAAACATAGGAAACAAGAATGATTCTATCTCTTCCCCTCCCACCAATTCCTGGTGCTGCAGAGCTTACCTCCTAGATCTAACACAAAGAAAATCCCCTTCCCTTCGTTCCTTAGGCCTACCCAGAGAGAAAACTCAAACAAGTCTTAAAAAGAAAGCTTTATATAAAAAAGAAAGAAAAAACACATGAACATCGATCTCTGCATAAGTTTGACAATACACAGGGCTATTACTTAAAAGAAAATATGAATAAACAGACATTCAAAAAGCGATACAATTTAAACATTTCAGCAAACTACACACAAAAGCAAAACATATAACCTATTGTTTTGCTACCTTTGACTCACAACTTGAAATGAAGATTAGAAGCTTGAAGATAGAAAGAAGCCTCCCATAGCCGAGAGACAGACAAAAGACTCAGACCCAACATTCCCTCCCTGAGTTTTGAAAAAAAATCCAGTTTCCTGATTGGTCCTCTGGTCAGGTGTTTGGTTCAGAAACATTAACCCTTAGCTATCTATTTATGACAGATCACTGCTCTAATGTATATCTCAACATAGTGGGTGGGATTTAAATACACCTAAGGCTCAGCTCTTCAAAGGTATTTAGGTACCTTTAGTCTGAATGGCAGCTGTGCTCCCCAGTCACTAGGGTGCTGTTGAACATCTCACCCACTTTCTGTGCTAAATGGCATGAATCGAAGCATTTCTCCTCTCAACATCCTGGTCTTCTACGCTTCTAGTTTTTCAAACTGTTTCATGGCATTGTTATTAGAAAAAGACCCCACAACTGCAGCATTGCACCACATCATAGTCCTTCATGTTCACTGTAAGGGCAGTTTAAGGTATTTTCCCACAGAAGCAGGGAACGCTAGACTCCTGTGACTCCTTGGCTAAGTTTTTCTGAGTGTCAGAAAAACAAAGAGGAAGGCTGCAACACTAGTGAATGGAACGCAGCTAGATTGATGCAAAGGGGCTGGTAGTCCTTCAGTACACCCAGGTGTCTCTCCTAGGAAGCGTTGACTACCCTGAGGTGAAGAAGGTTGGTCCAGTGGTTAGGGCATTAATATGGAGCTTGGGACACCCATGTTCACTTCCCTGTTTTACCACAGACTTCCTGAGTAACCTTGGGCAAGTCCGTTAGGTCCAGAACCTAAAGATATTTAGGCATCTAGTAATGATTAGAGTTAGGTGCCTAAATACCTTTCAGGAACTAGGCCTTAATCTCATAGTACAATAGGGGTGATTCAAAGTTTCCCAGGCCAGAAAGGACCATGTGATTATCTAGTCTGACCTCCTGTAGAACACAGGCCATAGCACTTCCCCCAACGAGCATGTCCTTCAGTAAAACATCCAATCTTGATTTAAAAATTGCCAATGATGGCACAGCCACCACAATCCTTGGTAACAGGAAATTATGCTCACTGTTAAAAATTTGCACCTACCTTACAGATGTGTTGCACAGCTACAATAAAGATTGTGGTGTGCTCTTATACTATAATAATACTGATAGGAGATATACCAAATATCCTAGAACTGGAAGGGACCTTGAAAGGTCATCAAATCCAGCCCCCTGCCTTCACTAGCAGGACCAAGTACTGATTTTTGCCCCAGACTCCTAAGTGGCCCCCCTCAAGGATTGAACTCACAACCTTAGGTTTAACAAGCCAATGCTCAAACCACTGAGCTATTCTTCCCACCATATAGATAGTACTTGTGTAAGTACTGTAGTATAGCACTATTCTTTTTATGCTTCTTATGATACCCACAAAAGCTTATGCCCAAATAAATGTGTTAAGTCTTTAAGGTGCTACTGGACTCCTTGTTGTTTTTGTGGATACAGACTAACCCGGCTGCCCCCGATGCTATACAGTGATACAGAATGGAAGGATGAAGGACCAGCATTATTGCAGCTCAGCCTGCCAGGATTACTCTGCAAATACTGGGCTCTCAGAAAAATATTGAATGACTATGTGACACCCCCGCCTCCCCACCACCACACACACACACACGCTGGCATGACTTTGTTTAATCAACTCTGAGTCCTGGAACATTTTATGAACAAGGATTCTAGGGTCCAATCAATCAAAGGCTCAGGTAAGGTATATGCTGAGCAAATATGCTGATAACATTGGCAGCAAAACTAAAATTTTAAATGCAAAGTAGGCATGTTTGAAATGGTTTCAAACCTTGAAACCATGTTATAAAAATAAATTACTGTAGTGCTTTGGTTCAACAGTTCTACCCACATTGCTGCAGTAAAAGACCATCTTTTGTGAGAAGAGGGATCATGAATTAATCATGCTAGTCTACATCCTCATACTGTACTGTGGCCATACCACTGTCCACTGTGATCTTCTCAGATCTCACAGGGTCCAGCCTGGCCAATGTTTTGATGGGAGACCGCAAAGGAAAACCTGGTTAGGCACTGCAGTCAGTTTCTTACTAGGGGCTGCTCTCCTCTCTGTACCAATGCACTGTGTTACTGGAGTTTTTCAGATGAGCCATACAACGTAGGTCCCAGACACGTTACTGACGTGCATGTGAGGGGTGATTTGCCCCACAACATGGCCAAATTCTAACCAGGCTTTTTACAGTGTGCCTACCTAACATGCCCAGTAGTTCCATCTGGATCCAGAGGGCCAGATTAGCTGGTGCAAAATGGCATCGCTCCACTGAAGCTAATGGAGTTATACCAATTTACACCAGCTCACAATCTGGTCCCATTGTCTTCTTCTTGCTGTAAAGTTGCCCTGTGTCGCTGTGCATTCTCCAACAACTGTGGCTGGATGAAAAGTTGATCCTGACATGTATCTTGTATAGCTGTGTGGATGGTAAAGCACCTTGGGATCCTTTCAGCTAAGCTTAAGCATAGTAGACATGTAATATTGAGGGCCCCTCTAACAGAAGACTGTATCCTGTAGTCAAAAAGAAGTAGATAAGTTCAGGGAGTTTATGTTCAGCAATGGCTATTAGCCAAGATGGTCAGGGATGCAAACTCCTGCTCCGAGTGTCCCTAGCTTTTGATTGACAGAACCTGGGAATGGACAACAGGGCTCACTCGAAAATTGCCTATTCTGTTTATTCTCACTGAAGCACCTGGCACTGGCCGCTGTCAGAAGCCAGGCTACTGGACTAGATGGACCAGTGGTCTGGCACATGTTCTAGTCTGCTCTTGAGGGAGAACTTGACATTATTTTACAGGGGCAAAAATGATGTTGGTTGCCAACAGAAGTGGCCCCTGCCCTGAAGGATTTGCAGTGTAAACATCAGGCCTGATGCAACAGAAAGGGTGGGAGTTAACAAAGCCATTGAGTGGGGATTGGTTGAGGCATGTCAGTGGTAATGAGCATTTGATGATCACACAATTACTCAGCAAAGGCTACTGCAGTAAATTTAAGTGACAAAAATGCTCTTGTTGGTACATTTCTTCTAGGCTCTGTGGTAGAAGTGGCTCTTCAGGAGGGATTTGAATGCAGAGTCGGTCTGGCTTCATGGCTCAGCATGGGAAAGGTGTGGGGAGGGAGGTGGGATGAGAGGAGACGAGAGTCATGGGTGAAGCAGGATGTGGAGAGCAATTCAGTAAGACAAGAGCGGGTAAGTAGGTATGTCTGTCAGTAGCATCATTGGTATTAGGATATTTCATGCCTTAATGAACTGAGTGCTCTGTCCAGAACACTCGTGCTGGAGAAGACCTATTTTGTCTTCTAGTCATTGGTTGTCAGATTTCCCAGTGTCTCTGGGATTCTTGCCACTATTGCTAGGTGACTTTTTCACCCATATGGATTCTGATCACCTAATCATAGAATTATAGAGTTGGAAGAGACCTCAGGAGGTCATCTAGTCCAACCCCCTGCTCAAAGCAGGACCAACCCCAACTAAATCATCCCAGCCAGGGCTTTGCCAAGCCTGACCTTAAAAACCTCTAAGGATGGAGATTCCACCACCTCCCTACGTAACTCAGTCCAGTGCTTCACCACTCTTCTAGTGAAATAATTTTTGCCAATATGCAACCTAAACCTCCCCCACTGCAACTTATGACCATTGCTTCTTGTTCTGTCTTCTGCCACCACTGAGAAGAGCCAAGCTCCATCCTCTTTGGAACCCCCCTTCAGATAGCTGAAGGCTGCTATCAAATCCCCTGTCACTCTTCTCTTCTGCAGACTAAATAAGCCCAGTTCCCTGAGCTTATCCTTGTAAGTCATGTGCCCCAACCCCCCCAAATCATTTTCGTTGCCTTCCACTGGACTATCTCCAATTTGTCCATATCCCTTCTGTAGTGAGGATCCAAAACTCCAGATGTGGCCTCACCAGTGCCGAATAGAGGGGAATAATCACTTCCTTTGATCTGCTGGCAATGTTCCTACTAATGCAGCCCAATATGCTGTTAGCCTTCTTGGCAACAAGGCCACACTGTTGATTCAAAGCCAGTTTTTCATCCACTGTCATCCCCAAGTCCTTTTCTGCAGAAAACAAGGTTACTCACCTTTGTAACTGTTGTTCTTCGAGATGTGTTGCTCATATCCATTCCAGTTAGGTGTGTGCGCGCCGCGTGCACAGCCGTCGGAGAAACTTTTACCCTAGCAACACTCAGCGGGTCGGCTGGGCGCTGAGCAGCAGTTTACCATACCTCATCCCTAACATTTTCCCCTATAATGCGCTCTTTCGTCTTTTGTTTCATTATCGTTCTTTTTGTGACATAATTAATTAGTTTAGACAGTTTAAAGTTATAGTAATAGTTTCCGCGGGTGTGGGGCTCTTCCCCTACTCCGCGCCCAGTACCGTAGCCATTGCTGTGCGGAACAGTGTTCGGCCTGCAATAGGCCAATCCGACAAAGATCCCACGACTTCTGTCTTAAGTGCCTTGGGGAATCGCACTTATTTCTAAGTGCCCCATTTGCAAGGCATTTAAGCCGCGCACAAAAGGAGCGGGACGCTAGACTCCGCAGCTCCTTATGGAAGCGCATTAGCACCCTCAGCCGCCCTGAATACTAGCCAGCAAGTGAGTGACACCGCCCCTCGGCACCGAGCACGGTCAACACCGCGAAGGCTCCTCGGCACCGGGCGCAGCGACGACCCGAAGGAAACCCACGCCGCTCCCTCTCTCCGAGGTCGAAGTTGGCTAACTCGGACGGGCTCCTCTACGCCCGCACCAGCAGCAAAGACTGCAACCAAGGCAGACGCCAGCACACGGCCGGCCCGGTTGTGGCGCCACCTAAACCGGTCCCATTGACCTCACCCACTGAGGCTGTCGAGTCCGGCGCCTGGAAGCTCCCCGCACCCGGCCGTGGCGAGCTAAACTTGCCTTCGACGCCGGAGACTTTTTCAGCGGCAAGAGACTTCATGCCCTGACGACCCCGGCACTGCCCGTGCCCTCGGCAACCGCCGGCCGTGCGACTTCTCTCCAGAGCAAGACCGCCTCTTTACCACAGCCGCACCTACTTATATCCCGCTCCGGATGCCGCCCGCTTCCGGGGTTTCCCTCCTTGCCGGCTCCAACATCTCGGGAGTCGCTCCTGCTCGTGCCACAAGCTCGGCTTCAAAACGCACACACCCGCGCGGCAAACCGCTGCCGTCGCTGCACGCAGCAAGGTCCTGACTACCGCTCACCACAGACGCCGGTCCATCTTCCGCTCTCAGCCCTAAATTCGCGTCAACGCGCACGGTCGAGCTCCCTCCACACCGCACTGCTACAGGGACCGTCTTCACGGGAGCCGATCTCGCCATAAAGGCTCGAGGTCCCGGTCAACCTCGGTACCGGCAGCGACTGGTCGCAGGTCCCGGTCGGGCTCGCTGGTACCGATACCTCGTACCGGCACGGAGGTCCCCCCAAGACCCAGAGCTGCTCGATCTATGGCACCTATCAGTGCCCACATTTGCGTCCCTCCGTGGCGGCCGGTCAGGAGAGTCGCCTCCTCGCAGGCCTGGTATTACACTATAGCTGGGACCGAGATATACTGACGCCCGCGGGACTGTTTCAAGATGCACGTCCCCGATGCAGGGACAGCAGCAATGCCCTTTTGGACACCC
Source organism: Chelonoidis abingdonii (assembly GCF_003597395.2). Classification (NCBI taxonomy): domain Eukaryota; kingdom Metazoa; phylum Chordata; order Testudines; family Testudinidae; genus Chelonoidis; species Chelonoidis abingdonii. Next base: position 14,399,151 of record NC_133771.1, on the reverse strand, counting down.
TGGGCAATATCATCAAGCCCAAGGGTGCTCCCCGTCCCGCCCATACTGACTTGCTTATCGGAGCGCAGGGTGCCGGAAGCCACCGTGTCCCGCCTCTCTCCGGCAGAGTCAGAGGACATGTTATCCATCCTCCAGACTCCCCGGACATCTCGAGCAGAGAACGGCCAAGGAGCAAGTGCCATTCAGGACCCACCTCGTTCCGAGGATATCTCCTCCTCTTCCCCGGATGAGGCCGGTGGCAGGGTCCTCTTCTTCGGGCCAGGTTCCAACCCCAATAGATCGAGAGCCCTCCAGGACCTTCTTCGCCAGGATAGCTCTCAACATAAAACTCCCGGTAGAGGAAGTGCCGGAGGTGGACGACCCGGTGTCACCATCCGTGCGCCGCGCCATGTT
>NC_133771.1:14322558-14398733 GCF_003597395.2 Chelonoidis abingdonii | reverse complement strand
TGCGTTCTACCTGCACCCTCCGCATCTCTTCCCTAGCAATAAGCTCGTTTTTGCTCTTCTCTCGTTCATTACCGTTTCGTCTCTAATCTAATTAATTAGTCTTCCCTTGACAGTTTAAAGTTATAGTAAGTAGTTTTTCGCGGGTGTGGGGCTCTTGCCATACTCCGGCGCCCAGTACCAGTAGCCATGCCTGGCTCGCGGGACCTTTAAGCAGTGTGTCGGGCCTGCATAGGCCAATGCCGACAGGAGATACCCACGAACTTCTGTCTAAAGTGCTTGGGGAATCGCACTTATCTTCTACATGCCTCCATTGTGCAAGGCATTTAAGCCGCGCACAGAAAGAAGGAGCGGGAGCTAAGACTCCGCAAGCTCCTTATGGAAGCGCATTAGCCCACTCAGCCGGCCCTGAAGTACTAGCCGCAAGTGAGTGACACCGCCTCGGCACCGGAGCCAATGGTCAGCCCAACGCGAAGGCTCCTCGGCCCCGGCGCAGCCGACCCGAAGGAAATCCACGGCCGCTCCTCTCTCCAAGTCGAAGAGTTGGCTAAGCCTCGGACGGCTCTCTACGCCCGCATATCCCGCAGGAGAGACTGCAACCAAGGCACGCCCCAGCCACACCGGCCCCGGTTGTGGCGCCACCGTAAACCGGCCCCTAATGTGATTGCCATCCCACACGGTTGGAGGCGCCTGTCGAGTCCGGCGCCTGGAAGTCCTCCCCGGCACCCTACAGGCCCGTGGGGTGCGAGCTTAACTTGCTTCGACGCCGTGGATGATCTTTTTCAGCGCATAGGAGTACTTATGATGCCTTCTGGACCGCGACGCGCACCCTGCCCGTGATTCCTCGGCAAACCCCCTAATATCCTGGCATTGTGGCTCCGGCTCACATGTCGATCTTACTTCTTCCAGAGGCAAGATCACCGCTCTTCTACCTTCCCGTAACAAGGCGCGAGCCCACTTCTAAGTCCAACCGCTCCCGGATGGCCCCGCCCGCTGGGGGTGTCCCCGCCTGCTCAAGCCGTTTGCCTTTGGCCGGCTGGCACTACAGTATCCACCGGACGTCGCTCCTCTCGTCGCCACACAGAGCTCGGCCTGGGGTGCAAAACGCCAGCACCGCTTCACCGTCGTCGGCAGCTTGGGCAGAGTGGATGGGCGACCTATTACAGCTCGCAACGTCGCTGCTATGGGTGAAATGTCAAGAGTAAATAGAACCAATAGGCCAAAACCGCTCACCACGACCCGGTCCACTCTCGCTCCCGTCCACTAATGATCGCGCGCAACGCGCGTCGATGCTCGCCCGGCAATGCTACAGGGAACCCGTCTTCACGGGAGCCGATCTCGCCATAAAGGGCTCGAGGTCCGGTCAACCTCCCGGTCACAGAGCGTGGTCGCAGGTTCCCGGTCGGGCTCGCTGCTACCGACTCACCGCTGTGGAGATGCACCGGTGCCCCAAGACCCAGAGCTGCTCGATCTATTGGCACTATCAGTGCCGCACGATTGCGGCTGGGCCTCCTGTGCGGCGGTCAGGTACGGTCCTCCTCGCAGGCCGTGTAGTTACTAGTGCTGGACCGAGATACTGACTGGCCGCGGGACTGTTTCAAGTGCACGGTCCCCGGATGCAGGGGACGCAGAGCAATGCCCTTTGGACATCCTGGGCATATCATCAAGCCCAGGGTGCTCCGCCTGGTCCGGCCCGCCTCACTCTCGCTTCGAGCGCAGGGTGCGGAAGCCACGGTCCGCCCTCCTCCGGCATGAGTCAGAGAGAATGTTTATCCGATCCTCTTTGCAAGACTTATGGGCCCCCGGACATCTCGAGCAAGGAACGCCAACAGGAGTCAATTGCCTTCAGGACCTCCACTCGTATCCAGTGATAATCCTCCTCCTCTTCCCCGGATGAGGCCCAGTGGCAGTGTGGTCCTCTTCTCGGAGGCCAGTCACCGAATATGAGTCTGAGAAGCCTCCAGGACCTTCTTCGTCGGTAGGTCTCAACATAAACCTCCGGTAGAGAGAATGCGCGAGGGTGGACGCCGGTGGTCACCATCCTGCGCTGCACCTGACAGTGTAGACATTGCTAGGTGAAATATTCGAGACCGGTTGGCAAGGGTTTTGGTCTGGGCAGGAATTGGGCCTGCACCTCAACCTGTGAAGTGTGGGGATTCAATTGGTCCCAGGATGGGTTGTACGAAATCCCGACTGATGCGCTTGGAGGGTTTTAGCTGGGGGCTGTAATCCAGCGAACGTGTGGTCCCTGTGCCAGTGGAGCCACCCACTTTCATCATGGGCCATTCTCAGGGTCTGCTACTTCGATACCCTTAATGTAGACTCCAGCCTCGAATTCTCCGCCAATCAGGCTATAAGGTGTGTGAGGAGGTACGTGTTACCGAGCAGTGGTATAGCGGCAGGGCTTCTGGGTACGACATCTCCGTGCTCTGATGAATTCGGGGTCACTGTAATCTACTTGTACGTCCCATCCGATACTCTCCTCCTCCCTCGAGTCGTATCAATCTGTGCAGTGACAGGTGATGCTGGGACTTCGGCCATACAGTGCGCCTCTTCCAGAAAAATCTCAAAGCAGGCTGAGGCGGATGGGACTTGCTAAGTGAATTGTCCTGTGGTAGGATTGGTACTCTTGGCGAGCGCTGTCCGGTTTACACAGCAAGATTGCGCGAGCGCGCACTACCTGGCAGGATCTACTGCGATTGAGCTGCTATCAGGCAAACTTTAACAACACCCTGCAGGGAGGAGTTGCCTCGCTTATTCGAGAATCATAGAAGTTATACATAATCGCGACACAACATCAGATATTAGGAATGGCCAATATACAGAAAAAAAACCCTCGCCTAGGGACGTACGGGCACTCTCACAGGACCCGCCCTCGAGCCTCTATCTGTGAGGACACAGTGCCAATAGAAAGTTGGCAAGCGACTTCTAAAGGCCCTTACAAACCAGCTTCCCTTTGCGAGCAAAAAAAGCAGACTCTTCAGGGCCCAGAACTCGGCTCCTGAAAGCCAGAACTTGAAGGCACAACTGCCATGGTAATCAACCTACATGAGTGCGATCGCATGACATCTCCTGGAATCTTCCAGACCATCACAACTCCACACAGCTCAGTATTGAACAAAGACTGTGAATGGCGGCACATGCTACGAAGAAAACACACTTTACCACCAGCACTTCCTTTCTTGGAGGGCTCGGCGAGCGACCCTCCGGACTAACAGAGACCGTGCATCACCCTCACAACAGGTGGCTGAGGCGAGAGCCCCTAATAAATAGATCCACAACCCATGGGTGAATCATGAACGGTCAACACCCCTCTCGGGATTTTCACATCACGCCCGTGACTCTCTACCTCTAGCTAGGCGGTCATAGCGCCTATATAAGGCACCCACCTCAACCCGCTCCGCGTCCACTTAAATCACCTGCCCTCGAGTAACACTCGCACAGAAGCGAAACGGTCAACAGAAGAGACGAGGCCAGGGCCGACGCGAAGAGCACACGAACGACTTGGGCTTCCCATCCTGGCCCAATGGCACGTGCTGTCTCACGATATGAGTCTCATCTAAGAGGCGCGCCCACACCCGGGCCACGAAATGGTGCTCATGCTTGTCTTTTGAAGAGTCACCAGAACCTCTGAGAGCGAGACGAGCGAGCTGTAACCTCTGATACTCCAGACTTTGTGCCACTCTGGATCAGACTCTATCAAAGGATCCTTTATCTCTTTCGCCCAGTGGTCGCAGATGAAAACCGCCTCCCCTTAATAGAGTCCCTTCCTTCTGTGGTTCACCATTCTCTCTACTATTGTGGACTCACAACACAGTCGCATGCATACGCGAAGCAGCTGAAGCATTGTAGCATACAGGCCGGAACGTCACGATCAGTTTCCTGAGATCATCCCGCCTTCCCCACCCCTTTACCACGTCCAACTCTCAGCACCCTCCTCCTCTCAACGAGCAAACTCTTCGTGGCCAAACGAGGGCATCTCAGTCCTCAACCTGCACGCGCATGCCCAAGAGCAACACTCCTATCATCCCCCGGAAGGAGCGGCGGAAGGATTTTGACTTCCCCATGATTCATTATCCCTCATCGATCCCGGCAACAGTCCAATAGGAAGGAGCCCTTCCGGAGGAGACATGCTATAATATCTTTCATCATTGGCAGAGCGACCGGCAGAAGCTGGATCTACGCATTGAAAGCTGTCCAAGCAAGTTCAGGACTACGAGGACACCGACTGGAAAATAATTTTATCAGGGCCAAGGTTCGCGTTTAGCGTTTGTGTGGATTCTGGAAGAACTGGTGGACAGAGAACCAGAGTGCGCATGCTCACGCTCCTGGCTTCCAATGATGGAGGAGACGGTACAGTAATACGATCATCAAAAGCACGCTTGAATCCACGCGATAGCGTATTTCCACATAAGCGAGGCTTATCCACACACCACCAACAGGAAGTAACCAGATTAGTTTCACAAGATGTCAATCCAACAAAAGACCAGATTTAACTCCCGACTTGCGAGTGTCACTGTCCCACGAAAACCTCTATTGCATGTCTGCGGACCCGCCAAAGGGTATTACCAAAGATGGGGTCATAGGGCCACTATGTCGTACAGCTCTGTAATGCCACACGCGACAAAAACAACAGAGCCGAAGTCTTCGCAGGCAAGCGACTATCACCTTAATAGTCTGACTTCAACTCCCAGTATCTGATACGAAATCTGCTCTTGCAACATGAAAAGACAGCGGGCACTGTGCGAGCGAAGCTCGCAACTCATTACAGATCAATAAAGCACGGACTGTTTCTGATCACCGTACAATCTCTTCGGTGGATTTGACACCTTCCTCATTCTGTTACCTTGAGAGTGGACTACACCCACCGCGATCTCGGGAACTGGCCTCTCAACAGCAGGTCTCTGCGCAGCCTCTTCCTCTCTCAAATTAACGGGAAAGATCCACCTCTCATTCCCAAATCATCTAGAGGAGACTTTGTGCGAAGTTCAATAGAAGCAGAAATGCCCCTGCTCATCTTGCAGTCAATCCTTCCCCTCACTTTTACACACTCCATGCCACACCCTTGACACCAGCAGAGCAGTACGCTTCTCTGCGATATCACTCTCACACACCACCTTCTTCATTGCAACCAAGAGTCGCATTGAGCCAATCATCCTGCTCATGTCACTAAACCTAAAGTCCATCGACCCGACGACTCCTGTTCAGTGCACATCTCACGAGAGCTCGCAATGTTAAGCACGAAGCAAATAATAGACTCTGATTGTGGCTTCAAACTCTTATCTAAGAACATCATAAAATGTACCGACCACGAGCCAGAAATAGACTTCTCCGCAGTGGACGAGTGGTCCCTCCTTTCTAAGATAGCGACTTTCGCAGCTCGGCGGGAATTCTCATTGCGTCACCGCGCAGTGGATCCTATATGGTCTAGTAGACGGCTGACTGGTCACAACGAATGCACCTTGTCACGAGATCCATTAATACGCTCGCGCGCCGAGCGGGATAGGCGTCTGGGCACACCGTGGGCGTGCGCGCGTAATCGATGCGGGAAGAGATGCACCTGATGTGATCAGATTCCGCAAGATCATACCAAACTGAACGAGCTAACTCCTTCCATCCACGACGAAAAGATGCCAGTCTGGCCATCTCTACAGGCGCAGGAGAGAACTCCCATTGCTCTACGGAGACAGACGTTGGCAGAGGACATGCAGAACTGGCCTAGGCGTGGCTGGGGTCACTGGACGTCAGGCGCACCGTACGCAACACTCGAGGATCTGCCAATAGCTCAGACTGTTGCTTAGAACTGTGCCTGGCGAACTGCATGAACAGGACGACGACACTGAGGCATCCTCTACCATACTACAAAATCCCAACAGAACCCTCCGCTACCAGGTGGAGCGCGTCTGAGTGTCTAATCTTCAGAGCGTCTATATACGAACTATAGCTGACATAGCGGCCATTGCTATACTACTAAGCAATGCAACTGACCAAGGCTGTGTAAGAGGCGACCCCTCCATCGGTCACTCCGTGTACTGAGGAGGCTATTACAAGAATAGCTGTGTGGGAGCACTTGGTATGACGCTCGTCATAAGCCACCATCACAATGCATATGGAACCAAAAGCTCACACCCCCGATCGCCTCCATCCTTTTCCGGTCGCGATAGGATCACAGGCGGTCATGCCAACAAGGGCTAGCACTGTTGTGTGCCAGCAGACGCTGGTGATGGAGCTGTGTTTTTGCCTGCAGCGGTGCCTTAACCGAGCACCTGCACCTGCGCACGAAAAGGGTCCTTCCTGGCTAGCCAGCAAGCACCGAACTGCCTTGTCCAGACGGAGAGACAAAGCGATACTATGGTCGCGGAGCTGTTCCGGACCGTGCCAGCGAGCACAATCTACCACTCTCTTCTCTCACCTATTAAGACGCATCATGTATGACCAGAGGGCTATAGAGCAGATGAAGCTAATCATTCTCTATGCAGCGTCCACTCATTCGAGCACCTACAACACGATTCACTAAGGAACATTAGTCCGGTAAGAGAGAGTCTCCGCCTCACGTCTCCAAAGGCCTAACACTGGGCACCGCGCGGACTCGCTGGGCTCCTTCTGGCGAGGCCCCGGCCCCAATGTGTTCTTACAACCTGCCTTGAGAACCACACCTGTCCGAACTAGCTCTTGGAGCCTGCTTGCGACTATCCCCTCCCACCCGTCTATCCACCACTAGGATGGGCATCACGAGTGGCATCCTGCTTGCGAGAGCCTCACAGCACCCGTAGCACGCTGCGCACCAGCCGGCTTGGTGCTTGATGCTGCACACCTCCCCTGCTGCCTCGCGTGGCAGCTTTCAGCCCCAACCCCTAGACGTATATCAATCACCACATCGGCTCGGTCACTCCCCCACTGCATCCCTTCGAGCACACGCTTCGAGCTAGCCATGCTCGCCAAAGCAAACACGAGAATGTCCCCCAGATTGTAGCTCTCGTGGTGCACCAGGGCTGACACTCTTGCTGGGAAACTAACCCCAATACAGCACAACTCGAAGTTCTACTTCTCTTCATTGCCCCCCCCAGAGGCGAGGTAGCACAAACAGCGGTATCCGTGACGTGAGAGTCAGGCATGGAGCCTCTCGCCTGCACTAAAACAGACTAGAATCCGTCCTATGCGAGAGATCTGGCTGCCTCCTAGCTGCTTCGACAGGGCGGAGTGGGCTCCACGCCGATCGTGGCCCTGCGAAAGAAGGCTACCTCGAGGAGTCTGCCGTCTGTGGAATATAACCTCCACATCTCCTGTCAGTGTGCACTATTGAGCGAATCAGTAAGACTCTCAGTGCTGAGATTCAGAAGAACAAAAATTACAAACTACATAGCTCACGAGGACACTCACTGTTAGGCGCCAACGAAATTTACACACGGCGCTAACTGGCGCCTGGGGATGGAAGCCTACGTCATACGAAGCACGACAGGAGTAACACAGCTTACAAGCACAGGCAATATGCAAAGGTGATTGCGACCGTTCTAACAAGGGCATAAGAAGTTGAACCCCTGGGGCTGAAGACATCCTTGAATAACCCTCTGGCACCTTAAGAGCAGGAGGCCTGGCGAGTTCCTCCCTTAAGGTGCACCTGGCAGGCTGATAATCCCACCGCTTCCATCCGGGAGAGGGCTGGTTACTTGGTGTTTTCTCACCCAGTAGTCTCGCTCGCTTCAGTAAGGGACCTGGAGCGTATTTATCCCCCCGCTCGTCACCCAGGCCCCTCACTGGGACCTGAAATTGGTCCCAAACAGACTTATGTTACCGGCCCTTGAGCCGCTTGGCAACTTTGTCGCCTCTCTAACCTTCGTGGAAGAAACGGTGTTCTTGGTGGCGATCACCTCAGCACGCCGGGTCTCGGAGATCAGAGCCTCACTGTGGCCCTCCGACGCTGTCTTCCATTAAAGACAAGGTACACTGCGACCTCATCCGGCATTCCTCCCTAAGGTGTGTATGCCTTCATACTAGCCCAGGACAATTTTTCTCAACCGGTTTTCTTCCTGAAGCCTCATGCTTCTCGGCGGGAACCAGCAGCTACAACACCTTGGATGTGCCGCAGAAGCGCTAGCTTTCTATGTGGGAAAGGACCAAGCCTTCCGGAAGTCTTCCACAGCCTCTTTGTGGCCGTTGCGGAGTGGATGAAAGGTCTATCCAGTCCTCCTCCCAGAGATTTCCTCTTGGGTCACGGCCTGTATTCTCACGTGCTAAGCGCTAGCTCATGTTCCCCCTCGACGCCTTACAGCGCATTACACCAAGGGCGCAAGCTTCCTCAGCGCCCTTCCTGTCGCACGTGCCCATCCAAGAAGATTTCCGTGCTGCGACCTGGTCATACGTCCAATACTTTCGCCTCAACACTATGCGTTGGTAGCAAACAGTCCTCGAGACGAGCATAGCCTTTGGAGTGGCGGTACTACCAGGCTGCCACGTCTCCACTTCCGAGCCCCGTCCGCCTAAGGTAAGGCTTGGGAAATCACCTACGAAGATAGTAGGTCAATCACTCGAAGAAAGTAAAAAAAGGTTATTCCACCTTTGTAAGCTGTTTTGTTCTTCGAGATGTGTTGCCAATATCCATTCCACACCCACCCTCCTTCCCCACTGTCGGAGTAGCCGGCAAGAAAGGAACGAAGGGTGGCCGGTCGGCTGGTATTTGATGTCGGCGCACTGATGGCGCCACTACCCAGGGGGCGCCAGCCCGAACCCGCTGAGTGTTATGCTAGGGTAAAAAGTTTCTCCGACGGCTGTGCACGAAGCGGCGCCACAACCTAACTGAAATTGATTATGAGCAACACATCTCGAAGAAACAACAGTTAACGAAAGGTGGAAGTAACCTTTGTTTTCTGCAGAAAAGGCTGGGGATGACAGTGGATGAAAATGGCTTTGAATCAACAGTGTGGCCCTTGTTGCCAAGAGGCTAACAGCATATTGGGCTGCATTACTAGGAACACTTGGCAAGCAGATTCAAAGTTAAGTGATATTCCCTCAATTCGGGCACTGGTGAGGCACAATCTGGAGTTTTGACTCCACTGTTCCAACGACCGACACGGGCGGTAAGAAGGAACTGAAGGGTGGCCGGGTCGGCTGGGGTATTTCTGCAGCGTCATGGTGGCGCCACTCCAGGGGGCGCCCAGCCGACCCGCTGAGTGTTGCTAGGGTAAAAGTTTCTCCGACGGCTGTGCACGCGGTGCGCACACACCTAACTGGAATGGATACGAGCAATCACTCGAAGAACTGTTGCTTAGGCAGTTGGTCCCCAGCCTGTAGCAGTGCATGGGATTCTTCTGTCCTAAGTGCAGAATCCTGCACTTGTTCTTGTTGAACTTCATCAGATTTCTTTTGGCCCAATCCTCCAATTTGTCTAAGTCACTCTAGACCCTATCCCTACTCTCCAGCGTATCTACCTCTTCCCCCAGCTTAGTGTCAGCTGTGAACTTGCTGAAGGTACAATCCATCCCATCATCCAGATCATTAATGAAGATGTAGAACAAAACTGGCCCCAGGACCTGGGGCACTCTGCTTGATACCAGCTGCCAACTAGACATTGAGCTGTTGATCACTACTCATTGAGCCCTACGATCTAGCCAGCTTTCTATCCACCTTTATAGTCCATTCATCCGATCCATACTTTTTTAACTTGCTGGCAAGAATACTGTGGGAGACCTTATCAAAAGCTTTGCTAAAGTCAAGCTATATCACGTCCACCACTTTCTCCATATCCACAGAGCCAGTTATCTCATCATAGAAGGCAATCACATTGGTCAGGCATGACGTGCTCTTGATGAATCTATGTTAACTGTTCCTGATCACCTTCCTCTCCTCCAAGTGCTTCAAAATGGATTCCTTGAGGACCTGCTCCATGATTTTTCCAGGGACTGAAGTGAGACTGACTGGTCTGTAGTTCCCCGGATTCTCCTTCTTCCTCTTTTTAAAGATGGGCACTATATTTGCCTTTTTCCACTTTCTGGGACCTTCCCTGATCACCACAAGTTTTCAAAGATAATGGCCAATGACTTTGCAATCACATCAGCAAACTCTCTCAGTACCCACGGGTGCATTAGATCTGAACCCATGCACTTGTGCACGTCCAGTTTTTCTAAATAGTCCTTAAACTGTTCTTTCACTGCTGAGGGCTGCTCACCTCTTCCCCATATTGTGTTGCCCAGTGCAGCACTTTGAGAGCTGACCTTGTCTGTGAAGACCGAGGCAAAAAAAGTATTGAGTACTTCAGTTACAGATAGAAGACAGTTGCAGACAGAAGATGCCTCTATAAAGCTGGTTGCGTGTGACATCAGGGTTGAAGATGATTAGTGGCAGCCTTAAGTTACAGTTTCCTTCCTTTTGCTGGATTGCATCTCAGTGTCAGATTATTTTTTCGCAGTTACTTGTGCGTGTGTTTCATTACAGCACGTGCTTAGCTGTACTTTCCTTGAACATCTTCCTAAGACACTCAGGCGCATGGTGCCAAGCTGCACTCAGAATACAAGAGCAAAGTGCTTCCAGCTGTGCGTAGTGACAGCCTCCAAGCTGTCTGAGCAGTTGTTGGGGATTTTGACCCCAAAGCCATAGAAAAGTCAAGGGATGGGAGGAAACGAGAGGAGGAGTAATGGCTGGTTTCCATACTAAGCCATTGTTTCCCAAGGCAACCTGCAGTGATGCTCAAACTGCAACAGCCAGGGTACATAGGGCCCTGCCAACAGGTTAAGAGAGTTAGTGACAAATGCAATTGATCAGGCTCTGTCTTTCACACCATCACTACATAGGGTATAACAGCTCTTGGCCGCATGGGTGGCTGACCTACATAGGAGAAAGGCCACCCAGCCTATGCAATCCATTTTCATCGCTCGTAGCAAATCTGGCAGAAACAGCCCTCCATTTTCTACACCAACTCATGGAACAGGACTTGTGTGTCTCTTTCCCACTCAGCTAGTGTTCTGACCTGTTACTGACTAGGTTTGATCGGCTGTCAAATAGCATTAGGCTCTGTGGGCTTCAGTTCAAAACTGTCCTCATTTTTTTGAAGCTCTTCTTTGGATTTGCTCCATCTGACTTCATGAATGTTGTGCCTCTATCCACCCCTTGTCTGACATTGCCCCTTCTGTCACTTCACCCTGGCTGGCCAACCATGGAGGAAAAGCCTGATAGATGGTCTTGTGGACCAGGTATTAGCTTGGGACTTGAGATACCAGCTCCCTCCCTCTTCTTTGGGCAAATTACCTCATCAACCCTATGCCTCAGTTTCCCATCTATAAAATAGGTGTAAAGATTTCCTACCTCAAAGGGTGCTGCAAAGGTAAAAATCTATTGTGAGGCACGTTGACCCAGATTTCCAAATGTATTTAGAACCTAAAGATGCAGAGAGGTGCCTAGTGGGTTTTTTTTGCCTCCCTGCATCTTTTGGCACTGAAATATATTGGAAAATCTGGCTCTTAGAATACTAAAATGTAGGGGACCGTATGAGTAGATTGATACCTCCAGCCATCTTGCTCAACCTTCCTGCATCTCTTGTTCTGTTATTGACAAGTCTCACCCTCCATCTGCTTTTCTCGTTTATTTCATATTTCAGTGTACGTCTGTGTTTGTCTTGACCAAGTGTGCACAATGAACCACCACACTTTTGGCTGATTCCACTGTTTCTTCAGTTACTGCCACAACCACGTCTTGTTTGCCCCCCTGGGCTTGACTTCAGGCCTGTGATCACTCAGTAGGGTAATCTATTGTTTGATCAAGGGAAGGCAGACAGACAGTTGTTCATTGCACAATCTGTATCCTGTGGTGACTGGGTAACTGTAAAATCAAAACAGATCCCTGTTATTAACCAAAAAGCCCTTGCACTGGAGAGACGGGGAGGAAACCCAACTCAGTAAAGTTGGTTTGATTTTGCTTCTAATTAGACCTGATGTGACCTGATAGGAAGCCAGATTGGCTGGCCCTATCCACACCCCGACCTTTAAACTGCTAATAAGCTTAGCACAGTTTAACATAAGGCAGCACACTTTGTACCCACTGCAGATTTCATGGCTGCCCTCTGCTTGGTTCTCACAGTAACATAGTAAAATCTGCTTAATGAAGACATCCCAGTGGTGAGCCTTTCAGCATTCCTGGCCCTGCTGCACAGAACTGTGAAGTATGACTCAGGAACCCTGGATTCCATTCCTGGCTCTGCCACTGGCCTGCTGGGGTATGTGTGTGTGGAGTAACCTTGGGCAAGTCACCTCATTGTCTGGTGCCTCAATTTCCCCATCTGTAAAATGGGAATGATGATACACTGATCCTTTGTAAGGCATTTTGAGACCTATGGTGGGCAAGCGCTATCTTAAAACTAGGTACCGTTAACAGGTGGTTATGTTACACTCAATAGCTGCAGTACGACTGGACACACCATCTCTATCTACAGTACTTATTCATGCCCTGTCACGGTGGTGTCTGAGGGCCTGCCACGTTTGTGCATTGATTCTTCCAAACTCCTGTGAAATAGGGAAGTGTTGTTATTGCCCATTTTGAGCTGGGGGCTAGGTTCCCAAAGGGATCTAGGGGTGGCAATCAGAGTTGTCACACCTAACATTTAAGCACCAAGAAAATAACTGGAACATCACTGAGATCTTATTATTATCTGTAACGCCTCGGTGAGGCATGTAGGCTCCCAGTACAATGAATGAGGGGAGAGAGACGCACTACTATTGGGATCCTCGAAAAGCCAGCACGCTAGATGGGGAGCGGCCTACACTAGCCCATGATAGCTGCCAATGAAAGGAGTGTGTCCTAAGTGCCATCTCTCTTGGTGCGGGGTGCAGAGTCAGGACCCCCTCTCCTGGCATCGGGTGGCTTAGGCACCTACGTTTCCTGGGAGAATGAAGCTCCTGTCTTGTTCCACACGAAACAAGGCATGGGTGGGCAGAGGTGGAGCAGCAACCCCCCTTACAACTTTCAGCCAAGGGGTTAGAGCCCCCACTTGGGATGTGGGAGACCCAAGTTCAGTCCCCACTTTGCCTGATGGCAAGAAAGGATTTAGAACAAGGGTCTTCCACCTCTGAAGGGAGTGCGCTGACCACTGAGCTAGGAGATATTCAGAGGTGGGACTCCCTCAATCTCATCTACTGAAGCTGTTGCCCACTGGACAAATAATTAATGAGTGACAGGGCCAGAGAATGACACTACAGCCTGGTGGTGAGGGCACTCACCTGGGAGTTGGGAGCCCCAGGGTCTAGTCCGCTGGCTCTAATGACTCTTTACTTTGGTGAATAAAGTGGAAGAGCTCTGCTGGAGTTGGGTGCCTACAGGTGCTTAGCCCTTAGCCCAGAGACAGAGAGACCCATGCCTCATGACAGCCAATAGCCCACTGGTTAGGGCACTCACCTGTTACGTAGGAGACCCACATTCAAATCCTTGCTCTGCCTGCTTTGCAGAACCTTGAACTCAGCTCCTCCAGCTGTCCCCCTACCAGTCAGTGTATGGAGTGTGCTGTGATGGGTCACCCTCAATCTCTCCCCCTGAAGCTGGTCCACTTCGTATAAATAAATGCTCATTGGTCCAGTGAAAGTGGGAGCTTGACTCTAGAGCCTGGGATGTGGGAAAGGCAGGCTCAGGTCCTTACACCAATACAGATTCATTATTTATATAAAGTGGCACGGTTCCAACGGGGAGACCTGCCTCCAAACGCCCACTAGCCTGGTAGTTACAGCATTCAAATGAGAGGAAGGAGACGTGGATCCAATTCCCTGCTCTGAATCAGGCAGAGGGGGGATTCAAAGCAGAGTTTCCCATCCAGTGCCCTAACCAGTGGGCTTCTGGGAAACACTCACCCTCACTTCTGCGGGGCCCTGCCTGTAGGTCTGCTCTGAGCATGCCCACAGGGGCACACAGAGAATCCCACTTCAGGGCCATGGCTTGGGCTAGGGGTCCAAGCACCAGGAGGTGCAGCAGGACTTAGGCAGGTTTGCACACGCCCACTGGCAGGAACTTAGGCATCAAATGGGTGAGGTGGCAGCTGCGTGGTGGTTTTGAGAACATCAGTGGCAGCTACACACTGGACTGAGGCTCCTAAGTATTTTTGGGAATTTGGCTCTGAGCAACTCACTTAAGTTCACACAGAGCACCTCGGGCCGAGGGGGCATTTGAATCTGGGCCACGTGAGCCCCAGGCTGCCAGCTGAAGCACTGGACCATCCTGCCTGTAACAGAGAAGAGCAGTGTGAAGCAGGCCCCATCTGCACTGGAACTGAGATAAGGCACAGAGAGCTGAGCATTCAGTCAGCCTGGAAGGAGCAAGCTAGTATTGGGAGGGGAAGCACTAGCTAAACTTTATGCACGTATATCAGCGAAGGAGGGACTGAAAGCTGCTGTTGGAAGAGCCAACATGACACAGACACAGGCAGTAAACTACCCCTCAGCAACCCACCTGAAGGCATCCCACGGAGATGGAATGATCATCCTCCAGGGCTTCCCCCACTTAAACTATATCAGCTTATGTAGCAGATGTGCTAGGCGTGTTGGGCTAGACGTGTTGACAATATATGTTACTGCACCAATATGGTAACATCGTGCATATGTTAGCAGTCCGGTGTTTTTAAAACTGCTTTCCAGCTCAGGTGAGCTCATTCTCCTAAGCTTGTGTGCGCAGCCCAAGCAAAACAGGCTGGTGTTGGCTTTAGTTTCCTCAATGAGTTGGACACTATCCGGGTATAGTTGTGCCATTCCTGGAGCAAACATGCTCTAACTAAGCAATTATACCAAGTGCTCAACAGCAAGCTAAGTGCTTCACAGACAATAAACGGCTGCTGTGACTCTCAGTGGTTCGCTATCCACTCTTCACCTAATCTTACCCTCTCTGGGCCAGAGCACAATCTTATGTAAATCAGACCAGCTCCTCTGGAGTCAATGGAGCTATGCTGATTTACACCAGATGACAATGCAGCCTCATGTGTTTGTTTGGGCCTAACTGCAAAGCAGGGGGAAGGGAGACCTTTCTTAAGCTGCAGGATCATTCTCTGCATATTTATTAATTGTCACTGTTCTTTCCTCTCTCAAGTCCCTCTGCCAGGCTCTCCCCACAACTCTCCTCTCCCTTGGCGATTGCAGCAATGAAAGGACACATGGAACATTAGGTGCCTGCTGCAAGCCGATGGTTCGTTCTGGTAGGAATTCTGAAGCACAGCAGGACCAATTTTGTAGAGCTGTGGGACGTGTAATATTAATGCCTCTCCTTCGCCACCATGCAAACGGCTCCCAACTTGTCTCAGTTTCCTCCTCAACTTAAAAAAATAAACCTCTGGAATTTTCTCTTTTCAGCTAAGAATACTATTAAAATGCCAGGCAAAGGGTAAGGAAAATCTTTGGTGTTTAGACTTTAGATGCTTCCCTAAATCAAACACAGCCAAACCAACTTATAATACAAAGACCAGGTGTGGACAGCCTTAGGGTATGTCTACATAGCAAAAAACCCCAAACCCACAGCAACAAGTCTTAGAGCCCAAGGCAACTGATTTGGGCTCATGCTATGTAACTAAAAATAGCAGTGTAGACATTTGGGTTTGGGTTGAAGTCTGGGCTCTGAAACGCAGTGATGGGGGAAGCATCTTGGAGCCCAGGCTCCACCCCAAGATAAAATGCTATTTTTAGCCCAACTCAGTTGACCTAGGCTCTGAGACTTGCTACCATGGATTTTTGTTTTGCTATGTAGCTGTACCCTAAGGCTGTACGCACCTGGTCTTTGTATTATATGTTGGTTTGGCTGTGTTTGATTTAGGGAAGCTGGACCTTCCCGGCTTTGCCTGCAGTCTTTGTATGCCCTTTGGTATTAAATCACTCTTCACTGACATAGCTATAAATGTGATTGATGGTCATATATTCATCTAGTCTCTCTAAAGTTATAGCTATGGTGGAAGTCTTGCCAACATCCTGTGACAATTACACTATGCTAATCAGGTTACATGTATAGTGCTAGCATGGTGGTTCAAAATTATAATGGTGAATTTTATTAAGACCCCGTGCATGAGAGGAAGAGTTAGCTAAATATTTAGTGAAACAAACAATTCAGTGGGTGCTTTTGCATCTTATGTGCGAGCAGATTTATTTCCCTTAAATGGAGTTAGTTCTGGCACAAGATCTTGCAGGAGATCAAGTTAAAAGAATTCCTTTTAATTTGGTGAGCTGTTGGCCTGGCTTATGAAACTATTAAATATAAATGACTAGCTATCATTCCCCTCTCTTTACAGAAAGACTAAAACAGGGTGAACTCTTGGCTCCATTGAAATCAATGGCAAAGCTTCCATGGTTACAATGGTTTAAAATGTTACAGGCATGATGATTACACAAAATGGACCCCACATGTTTGGTTTTTTTTAAAGAGCATATTTTGTCAGATCCCAAGCAACATTCACCTGTAGCATATACTTGGCAAGGGATCTGACACATGAACTGACTAAATAAGAAATATAGTCTCTATTTCCAGGCATCACAATTCATAAATGCTATCAGTGTACATAAATGATCTTAAAAGAGGTACTTGAGTTTCCTCTGAGAAATCTTTAAGTAATTTGAATACATCAGAACCACTGTTACAACCTGTAAATGTTAAAATGATCTAATGAGGCAAGTCCGGTCTCATCCGAGATGTGGAAAACCTTTGACTTTAACTTGAAAGGGAGATTTCTTGAGAAGCCCAACCCTGGCCCAATGACAGCCACTAACAAATCCTGAGCCAAACAAAGGAAAGAAAGAAAGACAAAAGGCAACCTTGAATTCAAATACGAAGCCTGAGAGTCAAGTGATTCACTTCTCACACCTGTTATGCATTTCACTGTCATGGATGACTCATAATATTTACCAGTGCCTCATCCACAAAATTAATTATAAGAATATGGGCCTAGAGGAAAGGCTACCTTGGCATTAGTGTGACGTGACTGTGCACAGCCTCAAAATTAGGCCATGAGGCTATGCACTGCTACTCATATTTTGCTGAATATTTTCAAGTCACTAAGGACTACGTGCAGCAAAGCACTTAAACACACGCTTAACTTTAAACACATGGAGTTGTCCCATCAACTTCCAGGGACTTAAGCAGGGCTTCAGTGCGTTACTGAATCAGGACTTTGCTGAAGAAGGACTAATTTATTCATGCTTAAAATTAAGCACATTCTTCAGTGCTTTCTTAAACCAGGATCTTATGCTCTCCTTACAGTCCATTTGAGCTGTGCCACTGAGTTCACTGACAGCAGGATCAGTCTCAAAGTTGCTAATAAATAGCTTTGCAAATCACAACATTAGAATGATGGAAGGGGGGAATCTGGAATCATTTACAGGGACTAGGAACTGCTTTTGCTTTTAGAATTAATACCTGGCTATTTTTCAGCCAGCATTTCACAAAATTAAGACAATGGGGAAAATGCTATTTGATACTGCACTTTTAAATCCTTCTTGCTATACAGGTGCTGCTTTGAACTCTCAGCATGGGGGATAATTCCAATTGTTGGATTTTGGAGATGAGTGTGAGGGAGAGTAAGTCCAGGCTGTAATAATGCCATCCTCCCCAGCAACCATGCTGTCCTGGAGAGTAAAATCAAGCCAAAATTTGCACACTAGAGTAAGTTATTGCTGTAGGATTTGTAGTCAAAGATGTTCAGATTTGGGTTTCTAAATATAAAGCACAAAAATCCATGTTTAAGCCATATTTTAAGGTACCTTTGAAAAGTGGCTACATTTTCAAAAGGTGCTGAACTCCTCCTACAGCCACCATCCAGCCAAACTGGTGATGAAATATTGATTGTGGTACAAAGCATTAGGAACACAAATTTTGGCCTGCATGTTCAAGGCTTGACTTACAGCTGCTAGACTGGCTAGTAACTTGTAACATGTCAAAATGATGGAAACCGTGTGGCTAAATGCAACGTTCATTGTGGAGAAGACAGATTTTCCCAGGCACCAACGGGAGTTAGGGTTTGATCTCTTTTGATTTTCAGTGGCAGCCTAACTGCCCTTCGTGCCTTGGAAAATCTCCCGCATCATCTTGTTTCTGAAGTACGTTTAATGGTGTCATCTGCAGGATCCTGATCCTCAGCTGGTGTAAGTCAGCACAGTTCCCCAATTACTTTGCCAGGTGACTGATCCAAAGCCCAGTGAAGTGGACGGCAGTCTTTCAGTAAATTTCAATGGGCTTTAGAGGCCTCAGCTGAGGACTGATCCTGTACATAAATACCAAGTCTGATTCTTGTGGGTGAAAAGAAAATCATTACACCATTGAATATTCTGATGTGGAGTTCCCTCACTCTCTCCTACTGAAATTGTTCCAATTTAATTTCACTGGTCCAATTAAATTGTTTAATTAGCCTAGTGGTTAGAGCATTCACCAGAGAGGGGGCAGATCCCTTGTCCAATCCCTTCTGCCCCTCAGAAGGAGCGGGGATATGAACCAGGAGTTCAAGGGGTGATCTGGACAAATTGGAGAAATGGTCTGAAGTAAATAGGATGAAATTCAATAAGGACAAATGCAAAGCACTCCACTTGGGAAGGAACAATCAGTTACACACATACAAAATGGGAAATGATTGCCTAGGAAGGAGTACTGTGGAAAGGGATCTAGGGCTCATAGTAGATCACAAGCTAAATATGAGTTAACAGTGTAACACTGTTGAAAAAAAAGCAAACATTCTGGGCTGTATTAGCAGGAGTGCTGTAAGTAAGACACGAGAAGTGATTACACTCTACTCTGCGCTGATTAGGCCTCAACTGAAGTATTGTGTCCAGTTCTAGGTGCCATATTTCAGGAAAGATGTGGACAAATTCGAGAAAGTCCAGAGAAGAGCAGCAAAAATGATTACAGGTCTAGAAAACATGACCTATGAGGAAAGATTGAAAACACTGGGTTTGTTTAGTCTGGAGAAGAAAAGACAGAGGGGACATAACAGTTTTCAAGTACATAAAAGGTTGTTAAAAGGAGAAGATAAAAAATTGTTCTTCTTAACCGCCTCGAGAGATAGCACAAGCAGCAATGGGCTTAAATTGCAAGGGCAGTTTAGGCTGGACATTAGGAAAACTTCCTTTCAGGGTGGTTAAACACTGGAAAAAATTGGCCTAGGGAGGTTGTGGAATTCCATCACTGAGATTTTTAAGAGCAGGTTGACAAACACCTGTCAGGATAGTCTAGATAATACTTATCCTGCCACGTGTGCAGGACTGGACTAGATGACCTCTCGAGGTCCCTTCCAGTTTATTTGATTCTATGATCACTAGCAGTCAGCATGGATTTACTAAGATCAAATCATGCCAAACCAGCTTGATTTCCTTCTTTGACCAGGGTAACTGGTTTGGTGGATAGGGAATTCGTGAACATTCATATACCTGGTTTGTAATCTAGCCCCAGTCCCAGACCTGGACTTTAGCGTCCACAATCTGGTCCTGTCCCAACCGACCTTAGCGTCCAAAAGTCTGGGGGCTTACCTGAAACTCCCCAAGCTCACTACCAGCTTGGGTATTGGGCTGCCACCAGGTCAGGAGGATTTAATTAGAGAGCCTGACCCCCTCTTTCCTCTCTCTGTGCCCCAACCCTCCTTGGTGGGACACCCAGATTCCAAATCCCTTGGATCTAAAGCAGGGGAGAAAAACCCTGCCCCCCCTCCTTCTCAGCTTGCCTCTTGGTCGAGCCTGCGAGTATCAGGAAACCGGTTCTCTGCTTCCAAGGATAAGCGTTCTCTACCTCAGGACAATTGAGATGCAAAATGCCAACGCTGGGCTTTGCCTTCCCCGTGCCTGCTCTTTCCCTGAAAGCAATAGGAAACTAGCCACCACCTGGCTGTTCCCTTCCTTTGCCTCCCTAGGAGAAACTTCCACAACGTTTAAAAGAAAAGTATATAATGAAATAAAAGAGAAAATATAAAACAATAATCTTGCATTAAGAAACTCAATACAGGCTCTTGCTTATAAGAAGATATGAAGAAACAGTCTGATTTAAAAGATAGCCCAATTAAACCAGTCCAACAAATCAACATACATGTGAATGCACCACCAAGATCATCATAGCCGAATTACTTTGCGTTCCCTTGGTACTTACAGATGTTTAGAAGAAATTTTAAGATAAGATGGAGTTAGGAGGAAACCTTGTTTACTCACAGCCGAGAAAACAAAAAAGACCCCTGGTATACAAATTCCTGCCCCTGACTTTTAACGATCCAGTTCTCTGATTGGTCCTCTGGTCAGGTGTTTGGTTACCCTTTCCAGGTAAAAGAAACTTAAACCTTACCTTACCTATCCATTTATGACACCTGGACTTCAGCAAGGCTTTTGACACAGTCCCACATGATATTCTGATAAGTAAGCTGGAGAAATGCGGGCTTGGCAGAACTACAATTAAGTAGATATATAAATGGCTAAACAACAACAAAGAATAACTATTAATGGAACGTCAGATTGGAGGGAGGTCTCAAGAGGGGTTTTGCAGGGATCTGCTCTGGGGCCGGTGTTATTTAACATCTTTATTAATTACCTGGATGTAGGAATAGAAAGCATGCTGATCAAATTGCAGATGATACAAAGCTACAGAGGGTTGCAAACTCTTTGAAGGATAGAGCTAAAATTTAGAGGGATCGTGATAAATTGGAGAACTGGGCTATAGACAACAAAATGAAATTCAATAAAGACAAATGTAAGGTGCTATACTTAGGGAAGAAAAACCAAATGCACAAATACAGAATGAGGGATAACTGGCTTGGCAGCAGCACTGCTGAAAGAGATCTGGGAATTGTGGGAGAGATCTGTGAACCTCAACATGAGTCAACAATGCGACGCTGTTGTGCAAAATAAAAAAAAAGACAATGCAATTTTAGGTTGCGTTAACAGAGGCATAGCATGCAAGTCACAGGAGGTGATAGTACCGCTTCACTCGGCACTGGTTAGGTCTCAGCTGGAGCACTGTGTCCAATTCTGGTCACCAATGTATAGAAAGGATGTAGAGAAACTGGAATAAATCCAGCGGCGAGCAACACAGATGATCAAAGAGATGGAATACAAGCTATATGAGCAAAGGCTGAAGGAACTGGGTATGTTTAATTTGGAAAAGAGATTAAGCGGGGAACCTTATAGCAGTCTTCAAATACTTGAAAGGCTGCCATAAAAAATGGTGGAGAAAGTTGTTCTCTCTTGTCACAAAGGGCAGGACAGGGGGCAACGGATTCAAACTACAGCATAGCACATTTGAATCTCAGGAAATGCTTCCTAACTGTAAGAACAGTAGGACAATGAAATAAACTGCCTAGAGAAGTCAAGGAATCAGCTTCGCTGGAGGATTTCAAAAAGAGGCTGGATGGCCATCAGTCTTTGATGGTTCAGACACAACAAATCCTGCATCTTGGCAGCAGGTTAGACTACATGACCCTTGCGGTCCCATCTAACCCTGTGGTTCTGGGATTCCGAGAAAGAAGAGGGTCTTAGCACACATCCCTTCTAATGGCTAGCTTAAGTAGCTCACTGCCTAGCATGGTGGCTTTGTGGATCACAGTCTAAGGCACCTAGCTCTCCCCACCCAGTGCCTAGACACCCACCTCAGGCTTACTGGATCACAGTCGTGTTTCTCTGATTTTTAGGCACCTCAAACATTAGGTGCCATAACATGCAGTGGTGCGACACCCAAGTCTCTTTGTGGATCTAGGTCCAATTCTCTGCTTACACTTCACACTGCAGAACTCAAGCACTTCAGCATAAGGGCCCTGGTTGTCAGTGACTCTTGTGCATTATCTACCTTCTTCAAGGACTGCTAACAACTTCCACTTTTTAAAAAAACTCTTTTTTTTTTTTTAAAATTCCAGTTTGAGGTTCCTTTTAAGGACAAAACATAAAACTACGGGTCAGATTTCCTTGAATGCACAGCCCATAACTCAGCCCAGGAGGACACAGACTTATAGTGACTTTAAGATACCTTTGAACACTCCTGATCCTGGGCTGCTCTGGGGGCTGGGAAGGCTCCTGGGGGCCTGTCTACACTGAGGGCTTGTCTGCACACAGAAATCAATCAGGAAGAAGGCAGGGTGTGAATTTAAAGCAAATAAATCATTTCTGATTAATTCCCATGTGCAGACGTTCTTATTCCAGATTTATGCTAATTCAGAGCAAGGCATTCTGCTCCAGAATAAGAGCATTCACACAATGGAGTTAATCAAGAATAGTTAATGAGGAATAACTATTCCAAAATAACTCCCGTTGTAGACAAGGTCGAAATATCAGCAGCCTCCACTGGCTGCCCCGTGGGCCACAGCACTGCCCAGAATCTCCACCCATTACATGCAGGAGCCCTGCCCTAGACACTCCCCTCTCACCTCCAGCACACACCCTACAACAGGCCTTGTGAGGGTGTTCTCAGGAAGCATCTTTTGCAGTGCCTGTGCTAGTGGAATCCTCCCCTGGCTAGATATGTGGCTTTCGGGGTCCCTCTGCACTGGATAGAAGGGCTGGAGCAGTGTAAAGAGACCAGAGCTGGAGTTAGGAAAGTGTTTTTGTGCTTCCTTATTGCTGTTTAATAAGAATCTTTTCTATAAGGCAGAAACTGACCAAAGACAGGGGAAACAGTGAAACTGACTATATCGAAAGTGCTGCCAAAGGCAGGACACAAACAACTGAGAACACAGAGTAAGATTTCTGTAAACTTCTTTCAAATGCAGTAACCTCAGATATCAGTAACTACAGCAGGTACGCACATTTCAGAGAGAAATGTGACTTTTCATGACGACTCTGTCCTTCAACTTGCCATCACAGCGCATACGGTCAGAGGCAGAAGGTCTGAGTACCTACTTGGCACAGAACTGTCAAGAAGAAATGCAGGAAACCTCAGAGACTCTGTTGCTTTCCTCAACAAGAAAGGGAAGAATCCCAACTGTGGTTGTGGTAAACCTAAAAGGGGTTTTGTTAAAATCTCCAGCTACTACACAACCACAAGAACTGCTGTATAACACACCCGATACACATTACAAGATTTTCCTTTTACATATATACACCAAAGTTAAAATAACCAAAAGGCAAGATTGATCCTTATTTTTTTTATCCTTTAAAGACGCTGTCTCTGATGTAGTTAAAAACAAAACACAAACACGCAAAAGTGAAGACAATAATTTCAGCTGTGTTAATACTTATGATGAGATCCCCCTCTAATGAATCTGTATTGAAGAAAGAGATTCTGAAGGGCTGCTAATCCTCCCATTAATGGTCAGTGGAGTCAGACACGGACTATCAATACCTTTCTAAATTGCTCAATACAGCAATGAAAACGATGGCCTTTGCTGATGCTTTAAACAGAAATTTGCACACCTAAGATCTTCATGCTGCCCTCCAACGTTCTTCCCATAAGGCCTGGGTATGCTGTAATCAAGTAAACCAAGCTACAGTATAACTTCAGAATTACAAACTGACCAGTCAACCACACACTTCATTTGGAAACAGAAGGAGGCAATCAAGCAGCAGCGGAGACCAAACAAAACAAAAAAGCACATACAGTACAGCATTATCTTAAACGTAAGCTACTAAAAGAGTGGAGGGAAAGTTTAAAGAAAGATTTGGCAAGGAAAGGAAACCGTTTCTGTGCTTGTTTCATTTAAATTAGGATGGTTAAAAGCAGCATTTTTCTTCTACATAGTAAAGTTTCAAAGCTGTATTAAGTCAATGTTCAGTTGTAAACTTTTGAAAGAGCCATAACGTTTTGTTCAGAGTTACAAACGTTTCAGAGTTATGAACAACCTCCATTCCCGAGGTGTTTGCAATTCTGAGGTTCTACTATACACGCATTAGCACAGAGACCCTGCATGATCACACAGCAGCCCGATGGGGTTTTTCAGTGCTATCAGTTAAATTAAAAGAGGCAGCTGTTTGTGGAGTACATGAATAAAAGAGCAAACAACTGTTTTTAAATCAGTGGTGTAGTTAACTTGCATCCAAGACTTTTACAAGAGCTGGCTGAGGAGCTCCCTGGACTGTTAATGTTGATGTTCAGTAAGTCTTGGAACACCAGGGAAGTTCCAGAAGGTGGAAGAAAGGTAATGTTGTGCCACTATTTAAAAAGGGTAAACAGGAGGACCTGTGTAATTATAGGCCTCTCATTCTGATACCGATCTCAGGTAAGATAACGGAGCAGCTTATACAGGAATTCGATTAATGAAGAATTCAAGGAGGGTAACATAATTAATGACAATCAACCTGGGTTTATGAAAAATAGGTCCAGTCTAATCAGATAGCTTTTTTTGATGAGATTACCTGAACCAGAAAAAAAAAAGAGAGGGAAAAGGAACCAGGGATGTAGTTAAAAAATGTCAAAACCGCAACATGAAAAGTAATGCAAAAAAACCCATGGGCATATACATAATAGTAAAACCCAAATCTTTATTGTCTGAGGTTAGCCAGAAGAAGAAAAGGAAAAAGATTTGGGGCGGGATTCTGAAAAATTCCTTGGTGTGTTAGGAACACAAGTCCTACCCCTATGATTTAGAGGGAGTGTGTTAAGGTCAGAAGGTTACGATAGTAACTCCTCACTTAAAGCTGTCCCAGTTCACGTTGTTTCGTTGGTACATTGCTGATCAATATGGGAACATGCTCGTTTAAAGTTGTGCAATGCTCCCTTCTAACGTTGTTTGGCAGCTGCCTGCTTTGTCCACTGCTTGCAGGAAGAGCAGCCCATTGCAGCTAGCTGGTGGGGGCTTGTAAGCAGGGTGGACCGGCAGCCCCCCATGAGCTCCCCGCTCCCCTAAATTTCCTGTGCTGCAGCCGCACAGCAGGCTATCGAGGCAGTTCAGCTGTCCCTCCCCCCACCGCCATGTGCTGCTCCTGCCCTCTGCCTTGAAGCAGCTCCCAGAGACTCCTGCTTGCTGTGCAGGGGGGAAGGGAGGAGGCTAATGTCAGGAAGTCCCCACCCCCCTGCTCCTTGCTTACCCCTTTTCCATATAAAGCAGGGAGGGGACACAGACAGACGAAGAGAGACAGAGAGAGCCTGGGGCAGCAGCTGCTGTCTCAACACTCTGATCCCCTTAAAAAGACAATGCACTTAAGACTGGGTCAGCTGACTTAAAGGGGAGCAGCATGCATCTCTCTCTCTCCCCAGCACACAAGGTGTGTGTCTGTCTCTGTCTGCTATGCTGTCTCCTCTCCCTCCTGTTTGTACTGCCTTGCATGAGAGGCTACATTAACAACGTGTTAACCCTTGAGGGCTCAGCCGAGTGCTAGTTCATCATTTAGCAGCAAGGCATTCTCTGGGAAATATCCCTCCCTCTTCTACCCTCTAACTTCACCACCTCAACCAAGCTTCACAATCATAATAGCTGTGAACAGTAATAAACTGTTTGTATATCTATATAATATAGTTTTTCTGTCTGGTGAAAAAAATTTCCCTGGAACCTAACCTCCCCTATTTACATTAATTCTTATGGGGAAATTGGATTCGATTAACATCGTTTTGCTTAAAGTCGCATTTTTCAGGAACATAACTACAACGTTAAGCGAGGAATGTTAGACAAAAGGTCAACTATTTGCTTATCTCGACCATTTGCTTATCATCCCAACTGCTCCCCACATGCATGTAGCTGCTTTCCGCATACACGTACACAAGATACCCAGGGGAAGGGAAGTCAAACAGATGCATCCTGATTACCCTAGACCCCTGAAAAGGAATTCAAAAAAATGCATAAGCTAGCAGAATGTACGCACGCTAAGTTGTTTGTTACCATGTATAAAAAGGCCTGCTCTGTGCCTGTAAGGTGTGCTTCTCCCTCTGGCATGAGTCGAGGGGAGCACCCGCTCAGCTGACTGATAAATAAAGAATCTGGAATCCGTCCTTCTGCCTTCCGTGCCTCCTTGGGGTAACTGAATAGCTCCAGGGGGAAACGAGCCCGTTTGGCTAACAGGAGTTACTGTAGTCCAAAAACAGAGGGTGCGATTCTGTGCTAAGCCTCTAAGAGGAGCAATACAAAACTCGCAGTGCAGGAGGAGGAGCTAAAGTGGTTTCAGGCCACCATTGCATCCTCCTAGCTCTGGGCTGCTCTGGGGGGAGAAGTAACTCTCAGTATTATTTAGCCTTGAGCCTGGCTACCTACAGTCAGTAGCACTATCCAGGATCTTACTGTGTGCTGTGACCACAGCCCAGCTACACTCTCCTGCACTCAACATGCCATCTATAGCAGAGCTTATGAGGGGTTCCTTACAAGGCAGCTTGTGGCGCCTTCCTCAGGTTCTTCCTTAGCTGGATCAAGTGCCTTTAGAACCCCTTAATGCTGCTCTGGCCTTTTCTCCAAGTTTATGGGGCCAAAATGTGAGTTAGGGTCTCATCCAATAAATTAATTGTCAGCTAAACCAAGAGGAGAGATACTATTACAGTGAAAATTTCAGTGCTCAGAGCTGGCCTAATTCCACTCCCCCTGAATTCAGACGTAAAATTTCCATTGATGTTGACGGGAGCAGGTAGGCCAATGCCGAGTGCTTTTGGGAAAAAAAATCACCCTATTCCTTAGTGGGACAGGTAAAGCTAACCTTATTTCTTCAATCTTTTTATGTATCGATATGATCATTGGGTATCCAGATGTTAAAAAAGAACACTGAGTGACATACGCATAAAGTAATGGAGAATCTTTAGTTTTAGCTGGCTTGCCTGCAATAGCAGGGGATTGGGCTGGATAACCCAGGAGGTCCCTTCCAATCCTATGCATATGTCCCCTAGTTATACTACACATATGCCCCTACTGATAACATAGCATTTAGATATTTGACAGTAGAGTAAAAGAAAGGCTTTCCATTAGCATGAAATAGATATTTCTTTTTCTTTTCTTTTCTTCAAGATTCCATTCCAAGTGAGAGACAAACATTTCTTTTTCTATATTTCTTTACGTTCCAGATTTATTCAAGAGACATTATTCACAAGCACATATACTGCAGGTATATGTCTGGTAGATTTTAAGAATGGTAAGACACTAGGAGAATGAATCAGCAACAACCTTAGCAAACAACAACATGACTAAAAAAAATCTCAGTGTGATTTCTTCTTTTAATATCAAAGCCCTGGATGTTTAAATCCAAATCTCAAATATTGAACCAAGCCGTTCACACCAGAACATTTGGTACAATGACAGTCCATTTACAAAAAACACAAGATGCAAAGAGTTGCAAATTTACCTACGCTTGATTTCTGAGATATGGATGGCAAGATGCAGGAGAAGTATCCGTGCATTTGAAAAATGTTACATCGAACAACCAAGTAATTTTGTGCTTCAATATTTTGATTGAAAAGTCTCCTTATCCAGCATAAAGTCTGCAAATCTCTGCTGGAGCTCCTTCTCTCGCTCTTGCTGCCGCTGCACGTCGTCTTTTAGACACTAATAGGAAAACAAAAAGTAACAACTGGTAAATTCTCACACAATTTACACTATCACATACTGAGTTAGCATGGGCTGTATTTTTCCTTGAGACCAAAGTGTGTTGTCTGAGATAGATATGCTATTTGATTATTATAAACACAGGAACTGCTATCCTGGATCAGAGCTGTAGTCCATCCAGTTCAGTGTACTGCCCCAGAGCAGCCAGCCCCAGCTGCTGCAGAGGAAGTGTAAGAAGCCTTACGCAGGTATGGGAAGATGTGCTCCCCACATTAGGTCACCTAATCCCTGGTTCAATTAGTTTAAAATCCCATGTCTGAGATTTAATGTCTCTTCCAAAATTTGTTTGTATTCGTTATTTTTAGCTTTTTAACTCTTGCCAACTTTTTGGCCTCAAGGACATCCTGTGCCAAAGGAGTTCTGCACTTCAATTACATTGTGTGAAAAAGGATTTCCTTTTATTGCCTTTGCCAGTTACAACTAGAGCCGACTGGAGGATGATGATAATTTTCGTTTGTGGCAACTTTCAAGGTTACAAGGTTTGCTTTCACTCGCACTAGAGCAAGTTGAGAGTGATCAGACTATGTGTACACTTAAAATGCTACAATGCCGTCGCACTCCTCCCCAAGAGGCAGTAGATAGGTGAACAGAAGAATTCTTCAGTTGAGCTAGCACTGTCTATACCAGGGGTTAGATCAGCATAGCTACATCCTTCCAGGGCGTGGATTTTTTCACACGCCGGAGAGACGTAGCAATGCTGATGTAAATTTTCAGTGTAGACCAGCCCTGGGGTGAAAAACAGCTCTGAATCGGGCACAGCAGGGTCTCCCACATCCCGGACCTGTGCCAGAACCACTAAATCGATAGAGAGTATCTGTCTCTCTCTAAAACGTCATCAAAACCGATACATCTCCACAAAAACATTTTGGCTTTGACAAAATAGCAGATTCCTGACTGACTAGTTCTTGTATTAACCTAATGACTTAATTTTAAAGAACAGCCATTCTTATTCTTATTAACAAAACTCTTCACAATTTTCCTGTGTGCACTATTAATTATAGTTTCCAACTCAAAGGATAATTTAATACCAGTGGCTCCCAACCTATTGGCATACTACATCAGGTTACCTGATTAAGATCCTGGCTGTAACTTCTCATGGCTGCCATCTCCCATTTGGTTGTGTCCACTGCAGTCCACAATGAGAGTGGAGCTGCTCCAAACTCCAGCACATGCCACTGACCGGAGCAGCGTTTCTAAAATGTGGCCACTAGCGGAGTTTTTTGCAGCCATGACAGCCTCTAAAGCAGGGGCATAGACTGGGAGTGGGGGGCAGAGCACCAGCCCCTACCTGCAGCATCCAGCTGTTATCAAGGACAGTGAGATGTGCTGCCTTGGTGTTTACGCTGGCACCGCCAGCAGGGATCATCAGCGCCCTGCCTCGTGCAGCCTCTTTGGAGGCTTTGGGCAGCACCTCTGGAGACACAGGGGCCAATGTGCTTGGCACCGGAGGCGGATCTTGTCAGTGAAGGCGGCTGCAGTATTCTCTCGCCAGAGCATGTGGAGCCTGGGACTCCACAGATGGCCGTTGAGTTCCTGACCCACCTTCCCTGGGGAGAGCTCTTGATGAAGGGCCATGGGAAGGAGGGACAGAGAGACGGGTTTGTCAAGAGAAGCCACCAGCAAAAGTTGGTGGCTGGACTCTGAAGCCATCAAAAATTTTGTTGTGAGAACCCCATGACTAGAGTGTTCACAACTGATTGACTATGACCAGCTCTGGGTTCAGAGCAGATTCATTCAAGGAGGGCACATAGAGCACTAGTCACCTGACCTATTAACATATGTAACAATGTCTCTCTTGGAAATCAAAATCTGGCTATTTAAGTGCAGCAGAAAAATAAGTGATACTTTTGAACCACAGGACATACACTGTTCAATAAAACGGTGATGCATTTAGGACTGCAAGGCAGTGTAAGCCAAGATTTTGGATAAAACAATAAGGGAAAAAGTGCAGGGAGTTTGCAGTTTCTTACATGAAATTCCCTACATAGATATGGAAATACATCCAGTTCTCGTAAACTGCCTTAAGTAAGACTGCTGATGATACTTCACAAAACTGGGGCAATTAGTGAGCAATCAGCACCAGCTTTTTAAAGCATGCTACAGAAAAGTGACCGCACAGAAGAGTGATGTATGGATGATGTTCCACCTTTCCTTCCTCTGAATGCCTTCCAGATAGTTTGCTATGTTGTAAAATAAAAACAAGATCTTTCTAATTGCCAACATTGCACACACAGCTTGGTATCTGACAATAAAGTAGCTTCTTCCCATTTTGTGCATCTTCTCCTAGCATACGCATTTGGAATTAAACTTAGCTGTAATTTCTTTTTTTAAATACAAGAGGGAGAAGAGAATACAGCGGCTGTTCTGCAGTCACCTTGACCAGCTCAGATCCTACCTGAATCCCATATTTTCTTATCCCTATTTCCCATGTTTCCAGTTATATGCATAAGAAATCCTTTTCATGTGAAAACAATCTTATCCAAACTGGACCTTTTCCATTGTGTAGAAATAGATGAAGAAAGCAGGCATTTAATTTCCCATGATGTTATACTACACAGTAATATGCCCATTCTACTATGGTTCCTCTACTACTTTTCCTTTTTATTTTTATTTAAACATGACGATAACCTTATTACTCTTTGTTAAGACTAACAAATGAAGAGATAACAGGCTTATCTACAGCTGGTGTAAACTGTCATAGCTCCATTGACTTCAGCGGTGGATCTATCCCAATATATTATAATAGCAAACTAAAAATAACTAGGTAACATATAACGTCTGCTAAATCAAACAGTCTGAGATTAAAAACCCCAAACAAAATAAAATAAACAAGGGTGGGAGAAGAAGCAGCAATAAAAAGATCAGTCTCAGCTTTAAGATGGCCCAGGATCTTAGATACTACAGCGATGGGAAACAGTGTAAGAACCTGGATAATTACGCAGACGAAAGAACTTGACATTAATTTTAACAAACGCATTATTAAAAAATTCATGTAGCCAAGGAGCAGCAGCAGCCCATGCAAATTTAACAGTTAAACAAAAACACTTCTCTGTTTCTGTGCTGCTTCACGATCCACTGAAGTGGTGTTTAGGAATCCTACCTCCAGTCTCCTGGGAATAGCAGCGTCTTCATGTTTCTTTAACTCTTCAAAAGTACGTAACTCCAGGTAAGCCTGTTCAATCTGGTCCCATAAATCATTTAACTGTTTCATGAGTCCCATTGCCCGAGACTGGTAACCACCAAGCAAAATCTTCATCTTCTTTTCCATCTTGGCAGCCCTCTTAGCTTCTGTTGTCATGTGACCTCTGTTTATCTGTAGAGAAGAAACCAATGTGTGTATTACTGATGCAGAACAATGCTAAATCTTTCTATTTCTGAAGCGCACTGTAGGATAAGCACCTTCTATAGTTCATCAACCCAAGACAGATGAGACCATATGCACCAACTTCTGGCACCGGTGGGTGCTCGACCCACCTCTGCTCCTGGCCCCATCCCGCCGGTGGGTGGGAATGATATGGCTGCTGATGTATTACTGTGGCTCTTTGGCAATGTACATTGGTAAATTCTGGCTCCTTCTCAGACTCAGGTTGGCCACCTCTGGTTTAGTGGAAAGATATCTTGCCTAATTCCCTGCCCAAACAAGACTTTAAAGCTAGAATATGAAATTTCGTATTCTAACAGCATGCACAACTGCACCCCCCGCTTCAGTTGTGGGTCCATGTCACCAGAATTTCATTCTTATTCCTGGGGTCTTGCAGTGAGCACTTTACATTGATTCATGGTAACACCTTGGCACAAGAGAGTCCTGTCCAGGCCTCTAAACTATTCGGATGGTAGCCACAGTCCAGAATTAGGGTTTTCAAATGACAAATGCTAATGAAAAAGATGAAATCCAAACACCTGCCATGTAGGACATTATATATGCAGAGGAGCAAGCACCGTAAAGACAATTTTTACCATTGGAAATGAAAGGCATCATAACCTGTCATGTACT
The DNA here is from genome assembly GCF_003597395.2 of Chelonoidis abingdonii. Taxonomy (NCBI): domain Eukaryota; kingdom Metazoa; phylum Chordata; order Testudines; family Testudinidae; genus Chelonoidis; species Chelonoidis abingdonii. The sequence continues at coordinate 14,367,336 of NC_133771.1, read as the reverse complement.
GTGAGATATATGTCTGCCAGCCACAGATAGTGCCGAGAGAGAGAGAGAGAGAAAGACACCTTGCTTATCTGGGCAATATTAATTGGACCATCAAAGTTTTGAAGGATTGTTAATGCTTATACTCCTAATCCAGGTCCAACTGATAGTATCAAAGAAATGCTCTGTGTTGAATCAGCAATCCAGTAGCACTATGAAATATCATTGAACAGAGTCTGGGAGAGATGTAGCATTTCACATCTCTATTTACGGACATACGGATTTACTTGTTGTTTTAGGCTATTTTCATGGAATACTTCTCTTCGCAGAAAGCGTTGTGCAAACTATTCTAAATTTAAAAATGGGTGAAAGTCCATCTTCTCAAAATGTGGCTTCCCAGTACTAATGGTGTATTAAACAGTGCAGGAGATGGGAATAAATGCTTCTTTTAAACTGGCAATACAATCTGTAAATGCTAAATTACAAGTTCTCAACTCACGTAGCAATAGTCAATGGGGTCTATTTAATTTTAGAAATCAAGTGCTGCGTTGGTAAATATCAAATCTATCAAACACAAAGTCATTATTAACAAAAATACAGAATTCAGCATTGCTTTGTGCTAAGTCTACCCTCTGGTCTCCCAGTGCATGATGCGTTTTATTGTGAATGAAGACTGTAAACACATTGGACAAGGACCATTTTTCTAAGTGTTCTGTAGTGTATCAAATATACTCAAATAGACACCTACGTCCACGCCAATCAATCACAACCATTATAGTCACGTGATCCATGTTAGGACAAAGCAGATATTAATGCCAACTCCTTAACGAATTTTACTCTAGAACTAAACGTGCGAATTAAAGCCTTTTACATAGCAGTATTTTATTAGGCAAAATACAGAAAAACAAGGGAATTGTAAGGGTGGGAAACTATTAATGGGACAAGGAAAAGATTTGCATTTCTGAGCTGCCTGGCTTGCTGTAGGGGTTAGACTGAACTGGACTGTGGCTCTCTTCAATGTATTGTCAGGGTATCTAGAGCAGCGGTTTTAAAACTTGTTCAGCTGAGCCCAGACTTTGAGTCACAATTTTTAGTTGCAACCGCCTCTCCCGCAAGCCAGACAAAAACAGACAATACCTGCCCCTCCTCTCTCGGACTTTCAGGGTGGGGGAAGGTATGTGCGATGGTCTCTGAGGGTGGAGTCAGTGCGGGGTGGGGAGGCTGCTGGGAGCAGAAATCAGCGCAGCCACGCAGATGCTGACACCGACCCACAGGCTGGGTGACCTACTGAGGTGAGTACGGGGGTAGAGGGCGAGCCACGTGGCATCGCCGGCCCGAGCTGCATGGCATTGCTACTTGGCCTCCTCCAAGGGGGCATGCCCCACAGTTTGAAAACCTCTGATCAAGAGTATATGAAGAGGTGCCCCTTTCTCAACATTTGTAAACATCTAGAGAAAAAAAAATCACATAAATAAATGAGTCCCTAATCTACCTGAGGTTACTTTATGACTAAAAAACTATGAAAACTTCAAATGGGCAGATGATTAAATGTATTGTTGCTTTGTCAACAAACACAGCAACATAATAAATGGACCATTTTTCTGATTACTATTACTAAAAAAACAAGTCTTTGGAATAATTTATGCTTGGATGCCACAGCATGGATATATTCATAGGTAGGTAAAGAACTCTGATATAATAAAACTCTACTTATAGCACAGGAGTAGAGAGTACCACATTGTTTCATTGTATTGCAGTGCACAAAAGCCAACCTCCATTTATAATGAAGCTGCTTACGGGAAGAGGCTGGAAATGACTTCACTACAAGAGAGGAGGATTGTATAGCAGAACCAAGTGCGTAAATGTGCTTTATATAACTTCCCATTAAAATGCTGGAGACCACAGTCCCAGCAATGACATAGACTGGCCCCACACAAACAAGTACTCCTATTTCTATGGGCATGGCTATACTTGCAGATGTAGAGAGTTTGGGTTAAACCAGCCTTCGTAGAGTGCAGTAGGGAAAGCGCTGCAGTCTGTCTGCACTGACAGCTGACAATGCACTGGCATGGCCACATTAGAAGCTCTTGCAATGGCCATAGAGAGCAGTGCATTGTGGTAGCTATCCCAGCATACAAGTTCTTTTCTAATGGGGGCAGGGGTAGAGTGTGACAGGGAGTGTGTTGTGTGTATGTGGGGGGAGAGAGATTAGGTTTTTGGGGGGCTGAGAGCATGTCACATGCTGTCTTGTAAATTCAGACAGCAGACCTCCCCCTCCCCCCACACCCCTCTCTCGCTGTCACACACAGCATTCCACAGTAATGGTTGCTTTATCTTGGAGCAGATAAGCAGACAGCTGTCAAATAGAGCTTTCAAAGAGCATATCCAAAACAATGACAAGAGTGGCCACTTGACTTAAGGGGATTATGGGACACTTCTCGAGGCTGATCAGAGCGCAGTAATGCAACACCTCGTTCACACTGACGCTGGGGCGCTCCAGCGGGGGCACATCAAACGTTATTCTACTTGCCGAGGTGGAGTACTAGGAGCGCTCTAGCCGTGGAGTCAGAGCGCTTTACGTGCCTTGCCAATGTGGACGGGGAGTGAGCTAGTGCGCCCAAGGCTCCTTTAATGCACTGTAACTCGCAAGTGTAGCCAAGCCCTAACACTTGATAAAGGCTGAAGTTCACAAAGGACCCAAGGTACAAAGTAAAAAGGGATCCAAGTGAGATTCTTACTGAAAATACAAGTTGGATCTCAGTCACCCATAATCCAATACTTTCAGATCTTCAGAAGGTCAGAACTGAGCTCAAAGTGTCCACTTCTTTCTGGATACGATATTCATTCTCACCTATGTACAGATTCTCAAGCTGCCATTCACCTCATGCTTTTCTGCACTGCTTCCTGCTTATCCAGGTAATGACAGACACCTCCCCCCCCCTCCCCGTAATATCTGGTGCCTCCTAAATATTTAAAAACAGAAAAATCATCTATTCCTTCCTTAACCAAGAAACTGGAGCATTCTTCACCTTTCCCTCTTCCACTCAAACTAGAAGAATTAAGGACCCCATGGAAGAGTCGGGGGTGGGGGTGGGATGGGGGAGGATGGGATGTGTGTGTGTCTCAATATTTTGTAACAAATTCTAAGTATTAAAAATTGCTGACTGCTGCACTAATGCCAAGAACTGCATATAATTTTAGTTCAAGCTCCATAAAACGTTAAGGCTCAGATACCTGACTAAAACACAAAGCTGTTAAGGAGAGGTGTGTTTAAATGCATTCTTTCCTTAAAACTGAGAAATGGATTTCAGTAAAGTCTGACAACTGTTTTCCTCGTGAAAATAACAGGAAAATTAAAAACACTTGAAGGATTTCTCTCATGAGTTACTTATTTCCTACTGCTTCTGGGCCAATTTTGGTCATGCTGCCTGATGCATCCACTATCCTGGAAAAGAACAATGTGCACAGACATGGGCAAAGTGATTCAATATCATTGGATCAGGATAAAACCTTTGTATATCTCAAAAAGACACAGGAACCTTCCCTTTCCAGGCCCTGTGTACTATATTTCTCTCTACGGATGTACAGTGGATCCTTTGGGAGCAAACCTGGAGCCACCGAGCCCTTCAGCTGCAATCACTAAATATCAATATGCAACCTTTCCCTCTACCCCAAACTCCTGGCCTATGGTCTGGGGAAGGAGAGACCAGAGGTCAGTTCTGTGGGATGAAGGTAGAGAATGGGAAGGTATCTAGAATTAGTATGTGTTAGGGAAGTTAAGGGAATGGAGATTTCCTGTAAAGTAGGAGGAGGGAAAATTGCTATGTGCTCCAGACAGGGCTGCAATCATAGATTCCAAGATTAACTGATTCCAAGGCCAGAAGGAACCATTGTGATCATCTAGTCTAACCTCCTGTATATCACAGGCCACAGAACTTCCCCAAAATAACTCCTAGAGCAGATCATTTAGAAAAACATTCAATCTTGATTTTAAAATTGTCAGTGATGGAGACAACTTGCTTGCAAACTCTAGAGAATCAGGGTGTCACCACAAAACTCTACCAGTGTGAAGCAGCTTATACCCCCATACCATGTGACACTGGAACACAAGTTAAATTACACCGATATTTCAAACGGACCCATGTGGACTAAGATCCCCAGCATCCCAGGGTCCTCTGACGCTGGGAGCTCTTTCCATGCCAGTGTCAGCAGTCAGCTGTTTTGGCTGTAGACCAAACAAAAGGTCACAAGAATTTATTTTTTAAAAGAAAGTGTTTTTTCTTCCATGCTCCTTGTATTCACAAATGACTGCCATTTTCTTCTGCCAGTTTTGAGCAAAGGTCAAGTATAGAAAGTTTCAGTCCGATATATGAAAACTTCAAGAAGTGATTGGGAAAGAGTGGGGGTTATGCAATCTTACGTTTCTGTGCCAATTCTCACTTTAACAAAACAAAACAGAGTCCAAGGATTTCTTGACTGGATGTACACTGTGCAAGGATGAGGGGAAGGACAGTCTTGTGGTTAAGGTACAGGACTGTGACTCAGGAATTCTGGATTAATTTCTTACCTCCTCCACACACTGTGTGTGTGACCTTCAGCAACTCACCAATAGCTCCAGGCCTCAATTCCTCATCATCTTTCTTCAAGCATCTTTTTGTCTGTTTTGCCTATTCAGATTGCAAGCGCTTGGGGTAGGGCCTCTCTCTCACTACCTTGCTAGCATAATTGGGCCCTAATCTCAGCTGAAGACTCTAGGGCAGCGGTGGGCAACCTGTGGCCCGTCAGGGTAATCCGCTGGCGGGCTGCGAGACAGTTTGTTTACATTGACCGTCCGCAGGCATGGCCGCCTCCAGCTCCCAGTGTCCGCAGATCCTGGCCAATGGGGGCTGCGGGAAGCAGCACAGGCTGGCAACCACTTTCCACAGCTCCCATTGGCTGGGAACGGGTCTAGTGCAATAAAACAATAGTGGTTTTAAATAGTCTTTCTGGTCAGACAGTAAAGGCTACCATCTTCAAAAGTTAACTAATTACGTCAACTTTAGCACAAGCTCAGCTAATCAACACTACCACTCCATATGGTTCAATACGCTATAAACTTGGCACTTCACTATTATACTAAAGAGGAGCATTTCTTAATGTAGCTTGGATGCAAGGATAAGAGTACTACCTGTGTACTGTATTCAATAAGGCCACTGAGTTTGACATCTCTTAAAAATTATGCAAAGAGAGATTTAAACCTGATTTACTCCAGCATCTTGATTTTTCATCAAAAAATTACTCAATAAAAATCCCCTGAAGTGAGGCATTACTGTATATAATTATATCCCAAAACTGAAAACAGACATAACTCAAATGAGAAAAGGCCAGCTAACATTTTATGTTCCTATTTAATCCAACAATCAGGATGCCTAAGGGTGAACCACTATTTTGCACTTTATTATACAGTAAATGCCACTACTGTTTATTAACACTTGTGGCAGACTGTCTCCTGAACAGTTTGGCCAAGATCACAACTAATAACTCAACAGCAGTCTATGAATGAAATATGTTGCTAGAAGTGAGGATTGTTATGAGCTTCCTTCAAGTTTCATAATACATTTTGGTTAAGATTTTTTTTTAAGAAAGCCAATACAAGATTTATATCATGTTATACCCTTAACAATATGGTACCCTGGCTTTCACCAACACACAAGCTCATAACTTTCTCAGAAAATGATGATCCAATTAGCTAAATACTGGATTTATTTTATAAACAGAAAAAATTCATAGGAGCCAGATCTGACTAACTTCATTAGCAATCTTTATAAACACTAGATTCATTTAGATCACATCTCCTTTTAACATTCCTATGTGGAAATTACTTGCTATAATTGCAGTACACTGAATAACCCGGCCCATCCTCATGATTGATCCCAATAAAGATAAACCTAAAGAAGTGTGATTTTAATAAAGAGGTGCTGCCTTGGATTCTCTCCCTCTCTCTTTTTTAAACTTTCTTGAAGTCTTTTCCCTCTTCAGTATTTAAATTCTCTCATTCTCCCCCCAGCTCGATACCATACTACAGGCCAGTGGTTTTCAAACAGGGGTCTGTGGATTCCTGGGGGTCTGCAAGCCCTTTCAGGGGGTCCGTGGAGACTCGCCACTGAAACCTGGTGCCCTGAGCCCCCTCACTAGGCTGACACTGGGAGTGGCGCAGGGCTGAAGCCCTGAGCTCTCCCGCCTCCCGCACTGCAGCCAGGAACAGCACAGGGCTGAAACCCTGAGCTCTCCCTCTTTGCCCCAACCCCCTCAGCTGGGACCAGCATGGGGATGAAACCCCGAACTCCCCTCCTTCCTCCGCTGAAGCCAGGAGCGGTGCAGGGCTGAAACCCCAAGCTCTCCACCCCATCTGCTGCTGGTGCCTGGGGTTGTGGCTGCTCCTCAGCTCCCAGCCCCCTTTGACTGCTCACGCAGCCAGTAAGAGCTGCCGGGGTGGCTCCAGACAGGTGAGCCCTCAGGGAGTAACCATTGGCACACAGCCCCAGACAGGTGGGTGGCCTGATGAGATGAGTCGGGGGTCAAGATGGCACTCCCTGCCTGGACCCTGCTGTGCAGAGCTGGCCAGAGCCTTGCTGGCCATTGTCCACCATCTCCAAAAAATAGAAGTCAAACTACGCCTATGCCCAAGGGTTCCTACCCCTGGTCTGGAGCCCTAAGTTCAACCCCTACTGGCTGGGCCCTGGAGTTTTTCTACCATGTTGAGGGTGGTCTCAGAAAGAAAAAGGTTTGAGAATCCATGTTGTAGGCAACATCTGTTTATGAGCCTTTCACGCCAAACAAAAGGTGTCTGGGGGCTCCATGCTTTGGCATTCAAATTCACAGTCAATGGTTTTCTAGAGAACAGCACAACGCTGACCGGGAAGAGAAATTCCACCACTCTGCCAGAACACAGTACACATGCTACAGCACACTGGTCTGCCAAACAAACAACAGGAATCGAAACATTCTTTCTGAACATGGATGCATAACTAGTGTTTCAAAGTTACTTGTCCCAACAGCATTTGAGCTTATATGGCGGGGTGGCCAAATTTACTGACCCTTCAGAAATTCGAGAGCTGCAAGATATGCACAACCTGCCCTGCGGAGCGGCACCTGTCAGGGCACAGGGCTAAAGTCTAGAGACCTCCCCTCTCTGCAGCGCAGAAGGCCCAAGTTCCCCCACCCCACAATCTGGTGGCTCGGGAATATGGGGCGGGCATTAGGGGGTCCATGAGCTGCTCTTTAACTGTAAAAGAGCTGCATGCAGCTGACGAGCTGTGGTTTGGCCACACCTGTTATGTGACGTGTGTTTCTACTCCTAGTGGCTCAAGAAATATTGCCCGTAAAAAACGAACAAATCACATCATTCTCCTTGTCACTGTGATAACTCCCATAGACTCACAATATGATCATAGCAATCATTCTCTCAAAATGACAGCTTTGATTAATAGTATAGCCGCATTTATTTATGGAATGCACAATCAGGTACTACTGGTGATGGATGCCACAGAATTGCCTTTTTAAATAAAATGGTATTGGAAAGCTGGGTTACCTTTCTTTCCAATTGTAAAATATTGGTTTCTATGTCTTTGACATAAAGGATGCTAAAATCATGTGGAAATTCAAGCAGAGAAAAAAGCTGCCCGGTAAATCAGAAGAACAAAGTACTCCGTCTAGCTACTTAGTACACAATACAATATTAATCACATGAAGTAACTGAGAGCCTAGGAGCTTTCAGGAAATGCTAGTACCCAGGCCCATAAGGTTATCACCAGATTAGCTGGAGCACCACAGCAGAACTGCAAATCACTGCATCAGCAGCAATTCGTGCCTCCCGGCTGTGTAACCTACATAATGGACTATCCTAGAGCCAATCAGGTAAGCTTTGACAGTGTTTTACACTACAGCCATTATTTTGCAATAGCTTCATAGGCAAATAGGTGGCCTCAAACCATTGAGCATTCTGATTCTTGACAGACCGGAAAATAAATTAATATTTAATGGTTAGTGTTTGTGAAATCCTTTGATGATAGAGAGCTATGTCAGTGCTAAAAAGGATGATCTTAATTCCTAATCACGCAGATTCCTAATATGAATCACATTTTCAGATGTGTAAGCTTTGTTTACCAAAACAATACCAACTGCAATGGTTTTAGTGAAGAGTCCCCACCTCACTAATGGTAGCTGATTAAGCAACATGTAACTGCCAGCCATTTTACCTCACCTTTTTTATTTTTTATTATTTTTTTTTTGACTGCTAACTTCCAGTTCTATTTGGATTATTGGCATGTCTTAAAGGATTCATGAGCAATGTCACTGCTGAGCACTGACACAAACGAGTCCACCAACCAGGTAAAAAGTCTGGTGCAATCCAGAGTCATCCTGTCACCGTTGGCAAAGATTGTCGTAAACTCCGCCATTCCCGGAACCGACAGCCAACTGCGACCGGACATCATCACCACCAACGAGGACCAGGAAAAGATTGTTATGGTGGACATCACAGTGCTGTTCGAGAACAGGACCCCAGCCTTCTACGATGCCCAAGCTTGAAAGGTAGAGAAATATGCCCCTTTGTCTGAAACCTTGTGAGCTAAGGGTTACCAGGTCTAGACACACGCACTGATCATTGGAGCCATAGTCGCATGGGACCCCAGTAACAAGCGAGTGCTGAGAGAATGCGGAATTGGTCAACGCTACACATGGCTGATGCGGCAACTCACGGTGTCGGATGCAATCAGGTGGTCAAGGGACATCTACATAACACATCACTGGACATCGGCAATACCAGGAGGGATGAGCTGGAGTGCCGATGAGAAGCGCTGTCAGGAAAGTAACAAATACTTTCCTCATGGACTGTATTTTCTAAATAGACAACCAATCTAATTCTCAATTATTGAGGGACAATCTTCACTCATTGATATATTTTGCTTTCCACAACCAAATCTCTGTATAACTTTTCATAAGTGATGTACCCGAGTATTCGGATTCTAATATCTAAACTGTATTGTTAAATCTATTCACCTAAATTTGGATTATTGCTGATTATGTACTCTATGTAACATATGACTTAAAAACTAACTTTGTATTTGTGGAAAATCCAAGCATTGTACCCAGATGTACAGACACTCCTTTCCCAAACTATGTATTATATACATTTTTTTAACATTAGCTTTAATAAAATTTTAATATAGAGAAGTTCTCAAACCATTCACCCATTATAACCTCTTAGAATATTAACCCTTAAAAGAATGAGACACAGCATGGCTATGGCCTAGTGGACTATTTAGGAGATGGAAATTCAGGACATCTACATTCCTTTCTCTCCGGTAATCCACTGTGTGATCCCCGCGAGACCACCTGTCTATGAACTCATTTGCCCCTCATAATATATAAGGTTGTATCTTCCTCACAAAGGTGCTGAGGATTAAATAAAGTTCATGTAGTGCATGGAATGTGTAAAAGCACTTTGCAGGTGCTATTGTAAGTCATTCTACCTTAAGGGGCAATATTCATAGCTAGTTTCCAACCAACTCATTTGTCTAGCACCAGTGTTCCAAAGTTTAAAGTCCTAGAGAACCACTCACTTCTGAATAAAACAAAATGTACTTTCTCCCTCATAGGAAGACTCCATGGTCCAGTGTTGTTCAGTTCTGTAACAGACATCCTAACTGAGGGGACCTTGTGACTGCAAGGCAGAATCTATGGGAATGGCAAAAACAAAACCAAGTCTCAAATCTGTGACTTCATCTGAACGTGGAGGGCAACTGATTTTATTCTAAACCCCCCAGGAAAGCTCAGACAGATTCTAAGGCCAGAAGGGACCACTATGATCATCTAATCTGAGCTCCTGCATAACACAGACCATAGAACTTCCCTGAAATAATTCATGTGTGAACTAGAACAGATCTTTTAGAAAAATATCCAATCTTGATTTTAAAATTGCTAGTGATGGACAATCCACCACAACCTTTGGAACATTGTTTCAATGGTTAGTTATCCTCACTAAGGATAACTAAGTGTACACCTTATTTCCAGTCTTCAACATCTAGCCATCAGCTCGTGCTATACCTTTGTCTGCTAGATTAAAGAGCTCATTAAAGAATTTCCCATGTAGGTACTTACAGACTGATCAAGTCACTCCTCAACCTTCTCTCTGTTAAGCTAACTAGTTTGTGCTCCTTGAGAAGGAACATTTTCCAATCTTTTAATCATTCTTGTGGTTCTTCTTTCAACCCTCTCCAATTTACCAACGTCCTTGCTTGCAGCATGAAAGGAAGAAGAGTTTCATAACTACTCAGTGCTCCAGGTTTCAGATGTTCACATTCTGAATGGAAAGGATGTTACACTGAATGTATTATAAACAGGAGTAATAAAACTTAGCAGTTCTGTAGCAACTTCCAGCCAGAGCTCTGTGAGTACTTTGCACAATACCCCTGCAAGGTAGGTGTTATATCCATTTTAAAGACTGAAAAACAGAGGCATGGAGAAGTTAAGTGACTTGCTCAAAGTCATGCAGTGAATCTTTGGCAGCACTGGGCCCAAAACTCAGGACTCCTGCCTCTAACCATAAGTCTCCTCCCTCTCAAGAGAAAGTATCTTCTTATTGTGGGTGTATCTGCTGCTAAGGAATATTATCACTTCATCGGACCCCTTTATTGCCTCCCCTCCACCTACATTGCTGGTGGTTGCTTTGTTCCGTTCCTGGAAGGGCAAGAGAAAGAGGGGCCAGGTTCCTATCCAGTCTATATGGCAACCATCTCAGATTTATTAGTACAAGATGTATGCCCATTCAGCTATGGTTCCCTTTTCCTGAAAATGTGTTTATATTACAGGTAGAGATGGTACCTCTGGGGTTAGTCTAACCATTTGGGATACCCATGATTGGTATATGCCTTCAGCAGCTATCATGTTAAATATTATTATCAATGTATCACCATCATCAGATAACATGGAAAATGTGCCAGTTCTTCCTTAGTTTGCCTGATAGTTAGCTAGGTGTGTAGACAAGATATCTGGAGGTTCACGCCTTTAATGAACCTGTGGCCTGAAAAGAGGTGTGAATTTCTGCCTCAAATTATACCTCAGTAGATTTTATTCTCTACAAATCTGCAGATACTCTGCATCACCTAGGCAACTCTATACCTGTTGCCGTGATACCGAAGACAGAAATTTGAGTACAAGCGTTTAAAGCTGTTACCACACTGCCAGTATTTCTCAGCCTTTCCTCCCATGGGTATCACCCTATTTCAGCCACCTGATAAACCAGATGAGACTGAAAGATGTAATTTTTCCCCATTTGTTCTTGGACAATGAAGGGTCATTCCTATTTAAAAACTGTCCTTTTCACCTTTCTACCCTAACCAACAGAACAATACCAGATCTGAAAACCCACTTGAAGCTTTAAGTTTTAGAGAAGACAAACCAGAGATAGTATTGGGGTAGCCGTGTAAGTCTGTATCCACAAAAACAAAAAGAAGTCCGGTGGCACCTTAAAGACTAACATTTATCTGAGCATAAGCTTTTGTGGGTAAAAGTGAGCTTTTTTTAACCCATGAAAGCTTATGCCCAAATAAATCTGTTAGTCTTCAAGGTGACACCGGACTCCTTGTTGTTTTAAACCAGAGATAGTATTTTGTTATGTCCAATAAAATAGGCGTAATTGAAGCACCCACTAGCACAGAGCATAGCATGTAACCCACAGAATAAAACTAGGGTTTTCCAGTGAAACTGAATTCGGTCAAACTTGGCTGCGTAGAGGAGCAAAAATGGCCGCCTGGTCTGAAAGTTACCATCTTGCTCATTCCTACCAAGTTCAAAGCAGCAACCAACAAAGAGCACTAGCTAATGTAGCCTCAGTGGATTGTGCTTACTCAGCAAAAAGATACATTTGCAAATCTGACTGTGTGGAAAGTATAACTTACTGTGCTTTGTGGATACAATGTAACAAGAGTTTCCTACCCTGTAGACTTTGAATAACATTTATAATTTAGCAATTAACTGAAATGATGACATAACTACCACAATGGATATAAAATATTTATGTGCTGCAAGCCAGCATTATGAACCTTCTTTCTTCAAAGACAAAGTAATGCTGGCAGAAATCTGAACTAAGAAGGAAAGAAATTACCTTAAGAAGATGCTCCTGCCATCTCTCATTGCACCTGAAATAGTATACTTTTCACCAGAAAGTCACAATCAGTGCATTAAGTCAAAAAATATTCTGCTTGAAAAAGGAGGGGGACAAGGTGTGGTATTATTCTGGCTGTACTGCTTGCCGAATATCAGTGTCACATAAGTGTCACATCAGAAAATTCCAATTCCTGGTGCCACTAGCCTTACAGCTGCACGTCCAAAAAATATACCAATATTCTAGAAAGAAGGGAAAGAGGGTGGGTAACCTTGTAGTGAAAAAGAGCAGGACTCTCAAGTGCTGCTGCTGACTTCAAGTGACACCTTGGTCTAGTAATGTCTGTGTGCCTCAGTTTCCCCATTTATAACATGAGAATAGTACTACTTTACCTCAAAGGGATGTCGAGAGGCTTTATTCGTTAATGTTTGTCAACTGCTCTAATATCCCCAGACTAAAATTTCACATCATGGAAGTGCAAAGTATTATTGAACCAAACATTCCAGCATTCCAACTACCATCATCATCAGGGAGTTTTTCTTATTTCTCATTATTGCTGAACAGCAAGATACCTTATCCAGGCATAAGCAAGCTGCTTTCCATAATTAACCTGCTCCTCCTGCAGAGTTCAATTACTAATGGCACAATCTGCTGTTGGTAATTGCACAATCAATTTCACAGAGGTAAATGTCACATCAAAATACTCATCACTCAATCTGGCAGGTAGTGGAACCAGATGGATTACAAGAAGATGACTATTTATCCACATCATAAATCTAACTGGTAATTTCTGTGCAGTGAAGACAGAGCTAGCAATAACTGGGCTTTGTAACATTAGAACTGATTTGCAAAGTGCTGAACACTCACCGCTGCAACTGAAGCAAAGAGAGCTGTGCTCCGGATATGTGAAGTGCTATATAACGCTAAGTACTCAAAAATCAAAATCAGGTCCTAGTCATTTCAAACTGGGCCCCAAAATTAGCAGATACTTTTGACCTTCATCTCTATACTTCAGTCCCCCATTCGTAAAATGGGGATAATAATAGCCGCTCATCTCATAGGGGCGTTGTGAACATAAGTTAATAAATATTTGCATAGCACTCAGATACTATTGCACCTCAGAAAAGTCCATGATGAAAACAGTAAGTCTGTGTTCAGAGCAGGGTCTGAACAGCGTGTAGTAAATAAAGCACAGGGCCTCACATTGAAGAACAAGGAGAAAAAATATTGAATGGCTGCTCATTAAGTGAACATCATCCATCCTGTTCACTGATGAGCATGCAGAAAAGAAATAAGTAACCATGTAATTAAAGATGGTATTGTAATGCATGCATAGGCACCGGCGTCCGAACTAAGTTAGAACAGGCATCCTTAATTCTAGCACTTCCTAACTTTTCAGTGCTTGACTTTACCTTAAAGTTGTAGTTTTGTGTGTGTAATACTTAATTTTAATGCTAAAGATTATGTGTATTTATACATAAATTAGATACAGTCCTCAGGCTCCAGGCAAGATGCCAACCCAGCCCTTGTCGCCACAAAGGCTGGGTGCTCCTAAACTAAGATATACCTTTTATATAAAAAATAATTCTTTACAGCAGAGTTTACTGTCATTGCAACACAGCATAAAGCATTATGCAGAGCAATAGTGCACTCTGCTGGAAGACATTGAACATAACCAACATTCATGTATTAATGGGACAAAGTTCCCTAGAAGGGAAGTAAGGGATTGTCTACACTTGAAATACTACTGCAGCACAACTCAGCTGTACTGCTGTAGTGTTTCAGTGTGGACACTACCTATGCCAACGGAAGGGATTCTCCCACTCTGCATAGATAATCCACCTCCCCGAGAGGTGGTAGCTAGGTTGAAATAAAAATTCTTTGGTTGACCTAGTGCTGTCCTGTACTGGGGTTAGGTTGGCTTAACTACATTGCTCAGAAGCGCGGATTTTTCACACCCCTGAGCGATGTAGCTGGGTCAACCTAATGTTTTGAGGGGAGACCATGCCTAAGTAGTTATAGAGTTTCTGGAGCTGAACAATTTGTGGCCCAAACATCTACCTTTTATTGAAGCAAAACTGTCTTTGGGATTAGCTTCTTGGTTTGCACTTACACACAGACACAAGGCAAACTTACTTAAATTCACTGAGTCAACCTTGCAAAGTACAGCCTTCTGACTTACCTGGCACGCTACTTTCTTGGTACCAGTAGTTTGAGGGCATTCACTACCAGCAACAATAGATGAGCAGATAAAGAATTTACATAAAAAAGAAATCTTCCTTTAATCATGGGAAAATATGGTGCCTGCATTATTTAAATATGGCCACCTTTAGGCTTAACATTGTAATTGTATTGTATTTTGAATTAAATCAGGTTTCCTTGAGTGTTATTGGTACTACACAGTCGTTCAAATGAAATAATCTGAAGCAAATCTTATTTTACATTATCAATGCTGTGTACTTTCTGCACTTATTATTTGCATGCATCAGTTTGTACAGCAACAAAGATGAAGAAACAGTCATTGTCTAACAGCTCTAAATAGAAAAAAGCAATTAAGAGGGATGAAATGAAAGGAAGGTTATAGCCTTGCATAACAGGGGAAGAAGGAACCTGCAGGAGAACAAAGTAGCAGGAAAGAGAGCATGAAGACAAAAGAAAAAAAATCAAGTGGCTAATGAGACAGATATAGGAATAGTTGAGAGCAGAGAAGAGATATAGGTGAGGGAGGGAAAGGAATTATGCACAGCCTTGAAACAGAGGACAAGAAGCTTGCATTTGATGCTGAATGTAAGAGTAAGCCAATGGAGGGATTCAAGCAGGGGAGTAATCTAAACTAACAGGAGGACAATGTAGAACATTTTGGCCCAATGTGTTTACCTCTGAGTCTTAGCTGAAATGTTTTGCTGGATTGGGGCCTTTGATTGCAGCATTTTGTATGTACCTGAGGTGAGTGAGATGACAACGGGGGAAGCCACTTTGCATAACACTGACAACTCCAGAAAGAGTAGTTTCACTTTCTGCTTCCCAGACCCTAGCACAATGCTGCGATATTCAGACTGCAGACACCCCAATGAAATATTGAAATCCAATCAAATTATTTTCATTAAACTGTTTTTCTCTCTCTTTCCCGTCTTCTATTCTGAACTTGAAGAGATGTTTCATTTTTATTTCACACTTACACACAAAACCTAACCTACATTCCAGGTCCAGAGGACCCACCAGGCATAAAAAAGTCTGAAGTTTCCTTTTTTAAACGGACTGGAGTCATTGGGATCCACTCTCTTCCCTCTTTTCCTGGGTCACAGGAACTCATTGCCCCAGGCTGTCACTGAATCTTGTGAAGCACTTGGCCTCAAAGAGGGACTGGATGTTTATATGGATAACAAGAATTACCAGGGTTATAATGCATCCGATGAAGTGGGTATTCACCCACGAAAGCTCATGCTCCAATACATCTGTTAGTCTATAAGGAGCCAGAGGACTCTTCGCTGCTTTTGCAGATCTAGACTAACACAGCTACCCCTCTGATACAGGGTTATAATAGTTAATGCTAAAAAACTTGTGGAAGGGAACCTGAAGTATGATATTTTTTAAATCCATACCCTACTATTAGAGAAGAAAAGAAGACAGCAGAGGGTCTTTTGATGCTCCAGAAGAGCTCCTTGACTTTCTTTTCTCTGCAATCTGATCTGTGATAGATGAGTCAATGATCTAGTTATCTGTAAATCAGCTGAAACAATGAAAGCTGGCATTAAAAAAAAACATCAAGTGAAAAAGCAGAAAAATGATACTCACCTCAAGCCTTTTTTCAAGCGATTCTATTCTGTCTTTTTTGCTGGCCAAGTTAGCTCGTGTGTAGCGGTTCTGTCCTGGTAGGTATAACACCTGGCTATAACATTCTTCCCACACCTGGTTATAAGCCTCACTTGAAAGCTCTCCATGCCCCATTCCTTGCTTTACCACTTCCATCTCTTGTGCCAGTAGATCTTGGGCCTGTTGGAAATGATGAGAAATTTCAATCACAAAAGTACAGACTGTCAGAAAACTCCCATTGTAGTTTTCAACCCTGTAGAGTGCAATTTTCAGGGGTAATTTCTCTCTCCATACAAAAAGCCCATTTCAGGTTAAGCTAAATATGAAATTCAACACAAATGCGTTAAATTATAAATGAAACCTAGGCAATGGGGCTACTTACATTGCAGCTATTCCTCATTTCACACAGTTTGACCAATCCCAACAATCTGCTGTACCTAACACAAGCAGAGACAGGTTGAGGTGTCTAGCACTGATGCAACAGGGAAAAAGAGATACAAGTAAATATCTTAAGAGAGGGAGAAAGAACAACTGCATCAGCACATGCCTGAGGAATGGAAAATACCATCAATTTCTTTTCTCTTTTGCTTGCTCTCCTTAGCACAGCTTCGAAAATCTATTCTATCAGGAATGGATGATCTGTGCTCCATGCAATATGGGCTACAATGCAAGAAAGACTACTCTGATTACAGCTGAAGAAAATACAGCTTGACCTTGTAGAAGGACTTGAATGTTCTACTGTTTCCAAATCAGCTTATGAAGCATCTTAACAATGAGGAAGGAACAGAGAAGAGGAAAGGACTCATGATGCTCCACCACAACCAAAAAGCAAGACACAATCCATCTGGAGCACATATGCCTCCAAAAGAGACGTACGGCACAAGTCTCAGTCTGTTGAAATGACACCAACAAGAGACGTTTAGACATTAAGATCAAACTGACAAGTAGATTTCAAGAGCTCCTCTCACACCCACAGAGTGGTGCAACTGTTCTTGTGACAAAATGAAGTTTGAGAAATAAAGATTACTGCCAAGATTTTCAAGAGTGACTAGTAAACAGGAGTGCTTTAATTTTGGGGTGTGCACCTTGAGACATCTTACAAAGGCATATCAAGTTGGACGTGCCAAAACTGAAGCATCAAACTCACCAATCATTTTTGAAAATCTTGGCCTATTTCACACTAAATATTAAAATACAACATTACAAGAATGTAAGAAATCCAGAGCTCCAGCACTCCAGCTTCAGGAAAAGTTTTTAACACACAACTCAACATAATCTGATGATATTTACTGTGGGACAGGAACCCACTGCATAAAAGACAGAACTCTAAGGCGCCAAGAGTATCAAAGATCTGGAGCTCAATTAGTTGTTCTGTTATACCAGTGTAACTCCTTTGACTTCAAATGTAGTTACACTGACAGAAAGCTGGTGTAACGGAGCGATGAAACCAACTGCTGCCAATGGCATCAGGTCTGATGTACTATACAGAACAAACACATACGGGAAACAAAAACTGCCATGTGACATATACTATTGACAGAATTATAACTACACCTTCTTTCTTACAATATTACACATCGATATAAAAGGCAAACTCTGAGTTTTCAAACGTAGTGATTCACTAGATAAATTACTGAACTTCAGCTATAGTTTATAGCAACACCATCAAGAAGGCTACTTGGGTATCTCTGAAATCATCTTATCTGGTGAATCTAAGGAATAGCTAATTAACCACACAAGCCTGTAGCTCAGAAAGAAAGAAAAGGAGTAGCCCTAGTGTTATTAATATAGCAAAATCCCACAAATGGTAATGTTTTTACTAGTATCAATTATCACCCCTTTAAGAATTAGACTATGTGGTTGTGAAAGCTACATGGCTTTCACAGCTTTATCCGCTCAGGTATCATGTTGCATATCTTTAGTAGCCCTTTCCAGAGAAGCAGGGCTGGCTCCAGTGTTTTTGCCACCCCAAGTGGCAAAAAAAATAAAAATAAAAAAGGCTACGATCACGATCAGCAGCAGCTCCACCGCACCGCTTTCTTTTTCGGGTGGCAATTTGGTGGCAGGTCCTTCCCTCCGAGACGGACCAAGGGACTTGCTGCCAAATTGCTGCCGAAGAGCCCAACATGCTGCACCTTCCACTTGGCCGCCCCAAGCACACGCTTGCTGAGCTGGTGCCTGAAGCCAGCCCTGCAGAGAAGTACAATCACTGAGGAAATGCAGTACCTTCTGGAGGAGGAAGTAAAAAAAAACAATCAGAAAAGCTTGCAGGATCTTGAGGATCACCACCTCATAAGGGACCATTCTTATTGTCCACCATACCGCAATGTGAAAGTGCAGTTTGGATATACAGAGGATACTACTCCCATATGCAGAGAGATTAAGCCAGACAGAATGGGAAACAATTTCTGTCTAAAGTTAAGAAAACGTCTAGTAAATATATGGAAAATTTCCAGACCAGGAGCTCTACTGAACTGTGGAATATTCTCTAAGGGAAGTGATAGCAGACCCAGCTCTTGTTATACTTTAAAAGAGACCGGACAAAGTGCTAAAATAATGTAGTCTAGGAAATAAACTGATATTGTCAGAGTGGCAAACTATGTGATCTAACTAGATTTTCCATCTACTTAATTTCTACTACTAAGAAATCTTCAAGTGTAATTTTTAATTTAATAACAAATTGGAGGCACATTCTGTTCAGCTTTGTTGGAGTTGGACAAAGTATAGCTCTTGAATGATGGGTCAGATATGGGCAGGGAAAGATGTTTCACATTTATACATCTTTTAAGATGTTTCCAAGTAAACAGGGATGTAGGTGCTAAAATACCACAGTGATGGGCACAGTCTAAGAATCTAGACAGATTTGTACAGAATCTACCAATGAGAAAGGCTTACACACAGTAGTACAGGGGTTGTCCTTTTCATCCATTTTGATTGCCATAAACATTTAGGCTATGTCTACACTAGAGAACCTACAAGGGGCACCGCTGTAAGGTCTCCCATGTAGCTGCTCTATACTGACGGGAGAAAGCTCTCCCGTCGGCATAATTAAACCACCCCCAACGAGTGGCAGTAGCTATGTCTGTTGGAGAGTGTCTCCCACCAACACAGTGCTGGCCACACCAGTGCTTCTGTCAGTGTAACTTATGTCGGTCAGGGGTGTGTTTTTTCCACAGCCCTGAGTGACAAGTTTTACCAACAAAAGTGCTAGAGCAGACATAACCTTAGTTAAAGGTTACTGACACATTGACAGTGGAGAACCCCTCAAGGAGCCAAATCCATTGCTTTATTTCTGACCTGCCAGTCAGTCACTTGGCTGTGAAGTGAAACATCTGTAGCTACTTAATAAATGAACTCCCAGAACCAGAGATCTTGATATATAACTTTGGACATACATGCCAGTGAGAATGGAGCTCTGATGCCTGCTGCTTTGTTCCAGCTGCAGCCAATTCTGCCTTCATAGCCATGTCCAGCCAGCTATGGTTTAAGTTCAGTTGCTATAACTGAGGATCATACTGATGTAGAGCAGCAGCCTTGGCAATAGCCTAAATCAAATGCTGTAGGCTTATAGCTGGACATAGCTAGAGTCTATTTAGAAGCTGAGTGATTAGATGGGAAAGGGGATTGAAAATACTTGTTATTTTCCATATTATAGTTCACCTTTCGATAGCATCTCAAAAAGATCTCAAAGTGCCTTCCAAATGTTACAAAACAAACTAAACACCCCGGGACATAGGCAACGGATACTAGAAGACAGTGAGGTCAGCATGAGTCAGAAGCCCCCAGATTCCAATCCTGGCACTGCCACTGACTCACTGCACGGCTTGGGAAATTCACTTCATCATTCAGTCTCGGGTTTTCCCATGTGCAAAATGGGTAATACTTTCAGGAATTTTGTGAGCTTTAGTTCATGCCTATTCAAAGCACTGTATATGTGAAGTGTTATACAAAGAGACATGTATCATTATTATTTTTATAATGCATGGATTTGCTTCCACCTCAGCAGTGACAAAAAGAAACACACAGTTATCTAACAGTGCACAGGAATGCTATACAGCCAGTAGAAGATGGGAACTTAATATCATCAGATCCAATACAAACTTTGCGGTCATTTAATTTCATGGAACGGACTGTTATCAAGATGTAATTTGGCAACCGGAGAGGCTATAGAGCTCCTACTCTTACTAACAGACAGGTGATCAGGACCACAGTTCTACGTTTCACTCAAACGACAGCACCTCCAACCACATAGTGCCTCCCAACACCATGTTGGAGCACTGCTAAGTTATAACCCCCAGGGGAGAGTGCCACCTGCTGCATCTTCAGTAACACTTCCTGCAGCACCTATATGTTGCTTGGAGATCTCCCACTAAATTTCATCCAGGCTTGAGCTTGTTTTCCTTGCAAGATGACAGGATCATAGTACCTGGAGCCCATATGTCAGTAATCCTGTGACACATCAGTCTTACCTTCTTGAGTTCCTCTTTGGAGTGCTTCTCATAAGAATTTTGTTCGAGGTATGTAATATGCTCCGCACTGTTCGTTCCAAATCCTGGGCCTTTCCCCTTTTTACTCCCAGGCTGCTCTCCATACGGGTGATGCAGAAGATCAAAATGAAGCATGGTGATCATCTCTTTCTTTATCAGCTCTTCACTTTTCTGCAAGTCTGTTAGAGGAGGCTCTACATTCAAAGGTCTCAGAATCGTTTCATTTACCTAGCCAGAAAGAACATATGTTTCAAAACATTATGCATTATTAATGTCATGTCAGCCAAAATATACTTCTGCAATGCACACACTAGAATACTGGTATTTAAAACTGAGCTGTATGTAACAGATGATTAAAGAACTTTGTACCAGCACAATAATCTAAAAAACAAATTTTGTTTTCAGTTATATGTATGCAACACCCACTGATTATATCCATATGAAGGCAAAAATTGGCCACAAGATGATGAAATTAGCATACTGAAGGAATGATTATATTCTTTCATGATCCAGTTTAGTTGTATTATGCTTTACAGTGGCTATTGTTTAAAAGAGAACCAAACAACTATTCTCAATGTCTCCTTTATTCCTCTTTTTCCTTTAAACAGCATTTTGCTCTTACACTATCATGAAGAAGCTTCTGTTACTTACCTCTGTGGGCCTTGGCAGATCCTTCTGAACAGCTTTGTGCATCCGTTTTAGCTCCTTTACACGCTCTGCATCTCGAATAGCCTAAATAGATATTTCAAATGTTAGTCCAACCACCGCAATACAGTCTGATTCCCAGTAATACAAGAAAGATGAATGCCACTAGACTACTGCAGTAGAGGTGATATTATTATTATTTGGGGTTTTTTTGGTAAGAAGAAAGGCTACACAGGAGACCATAAGAGAATGGGGGAGAGCGTATGATGACCAACTGACAGCTTACCTCCCATCCACTGTACTAGACAGAACTTAGGGCCTCGGCCAAAGCTCAGAATTCAATGGAAAGACTTTCATTGGCTTTCCTGGACTTTGGATCGTGCGCTTAGCCCTGGTCTACACTACGAGTTTAGGTCAAATTTAGCAGCGTTAGATCGATTTAACCCTGCACCCGTGCACACGACAAAGCCATTTTTGTTGACTTAAAGGGCTCTTAAAATTGATTTCTGTACTCCTCCCCGAGGACAGGATTAGCGCTGACATCAACATCACTGGGTCGAATTTGGGATAGTGTGGATGCAATCTGACGGTATTGGCCTCCAGGAGCTATCCCAGAGAGCTCCATTGTGACTGCTCTGGACAGCACTTTCAACTCAGATGCACTAGCCAGGTACACAGGAAAAAGCCCGGGAACTTTTGAATTTAATATCCTGTTTGGCCAGCGCGGTGAACTCAGCAGCACAGGTGACCATGCAGTCCCTTCCAGAATGTTTCTATGCTCCTGCTCTCATCTCCGTCCCCGAGGTTATCGCAGATTAGAAGGTGGAAAAAAATGGACTCGTGATGACATGTTTTCCGAGCTCATGCAGTCCTCCCGCACTGATAGGGCACAGCGTAATGCATGGAGAAATTCAGTGGCAGAGGCCAGGAAAGAACTGCTATGTTTGCTTAACGGCAAAAGTATCATGCCTCGCTAGTGATCCTGCCCAAGCCAGGTCACTATGTCACATGCACTCTGCGCTGTGTCAGCCTTGGGCAGGGGCATGACCGCTTTGTGACCATGAAGGCCATAGATATAGACATTGCATAGGTAGCTTCTGTAACTAGAGAAAACATTCCTGTGGATTTGACAAAGTCTGTGGCAAAAAAAGGCCCTGTAGTGGTAATCACACTAACCTAACACGCGAAACGTCCCCAGTTTGAAACTGGGCGGAAACAGGTCACTGTTTCTTTTTCTGACTCCCCTCCTGCATTTTTTGTCTTAGAATAGACCAGGCTGAAATTTTACTTTGAATTATATCAATTATGAGTTAAATAATATGGAAGCTCTCTCTAAGTTATAGTCCCGGGTTCCTTACCCTTTCAGCTGCTCTGATAAATTAACGTTTTTGTTAAGGGTGGGGGAAAATTTTCATGAAGACTTTTATAGGGACTAAATGCTATCTAGGTCTCTGAAATAATCTTAATGTGGCCCACAGGGTGCAATCCTTCCTTCTGGATTTGTCATTCCACAAGTTGAACTGCTCCTTACTACTGTCCAGGCTTCATGAGCCATGGGAGTAAGGGGCAGGCTGGGATAGGTGCGATCGCATGGTAATGCCAGCTGGGAGAGCAGCCTGAGACAGAAGTCTCCAGCTCGCATGATATTCCAAGCAGGCCAGAATCTCCATGAGATGAAACTTAAAGAAGAGAATGACCTGGAATCACTCCCATTTGGTGCTCTAAGAGGAGGATAGCCATGTCTGTCCAGGCACCCCTGATCGACCTCGCTGAGGTCTGCCAGCTGAGTGGAGCTTAGCGGCACCCTGGCTGGCAGGAGCTGGCAGATGGAGCCCCAGACCAGCAATGGGCTGAGTGGCTCAGCCAGCTACTGGTCTGGGTCTCCGTCCGTCAGCCTCACTCAGGCTGCTGCCTGCCTGGGGTTCCAAACATGCAGGCAGGCAGCAGGCTGAATGGGCCTGGTGGACAGGACCCCAGAAAAAAGGCACGAAACAATTGTCTGCTGTTGCTTTCATGGAAGGAGGGAGGGAGGGGGCCTGACGACATGTACCCAAAACCACCTGTGACAAAGTTTTTGCCCCATCAGGCACTGGGAGCTTAACCTAGAATTCCAATGGGCAGCAGAGACTGTGGGAACTGTGGGATAGCTACCCACAGTGCACCGCTCTGTAACTCGATGCCAGCCGCGGTAGTGGGGACGCACTCCACCGACTTAATGCACTTAGTGTGGACATATGCAATAGACTGTATAAAATCGACTTTATGAAATTGACCTAATTTCGTAGTGTAGACATACCCTTAGAGAAGATACCCCTAATGAACCTTCACCCAATCGTAATATTCTCCCATGGGGTCATCTTTTACCATAGTCTTTGTTCTTAAGAAATTCCTCCTGTCCTTTGGCTTCAACCTCATGAGACATCTGCTCCACAATCCCATGTGGAGCTGGCTCATCCAGCCTAGGTTCCTTACTACTTCCTTTCATTCGGCTGGCAGGCCCCCACTTCTCCCTTCTATGAAATCAGGGGACTACTAAGCCTCCACCACAATTACAATAATGGAAGTTTAAGGAAATAATAGGAGGATTCTCACACTTTCCAACACTCAGGGTACAAAAAAAATGGAGAGGCAGCACTGTCTGAAAGCTCAGGAGTGTAGCCAGGATCTCCTAAATTTTAATCCTAGCTCTGCCACTACATTGCCTCTTAAAATGGGACACCAGCTGGCCCCGCATGGGTGTGCAAGAGAAGAAAAAGACAACAAAGTGACTTTGCCCAATGTACTTGCACAGGAGGTTGCAGGATACTGGAAAGGTTGAGGAGGATAGCAGGCCTTGCCTGCTGCCTTAGGGACCAATGGCCATTTATTCATTATTATTAAATAATAATGTCCCCTTCTCCTCCAAACACTAGCCAAAGGAGAGGTGTGCATGCATGCAGGTGAGGAGTGTTAGCTACACCTTTCCAAAAGCATAAGAGCTGCCTCCTCCGAGCCCCTTCTCTTCAGTGCCAATAGAAGTATTGTTTCTTAAAAGCACAGTGCCTCCAGCTGAGGAAAACACGGTGCCTGACTCTGCACCTTGTTTTCCTCACCTACAAAATCAACATAGTACTATTTATCCCGGCATTTACACCACATTCACCACTGCTGTATGTGAACACCTGCTTCCCACAGAGAGTTGTGACTGTTATTTGTGTAGCTCTTTGCAGTTGTAAAGTAGTAGGCAAGTTGGAATTTTGCACCCAACTATATTTTGAATAGCGATCCTCATTTCCTTGTGATCATTTCTACATTACCGAGGAATACAGCGCATGTAATATTAATAGGCTATAGGACCTTACAATTAATATTCTATTCCATATACGCTTGCTTTCAATGGGACAGCCTAGTATTAACAAAACATGGAAAATGTTTGTCATACATGAATAAAGATTCAGGTTTCGTTTCCATCTTTAGTTCACTTGCCAACATATAGCGAAGGGTAAAGAGAATTATTAAAATATTGTTTTAAAGGTATGCACTGGAAGAAAATTTCTAATTATGTTCCCAAAATTAATGCCCCAAAGAACTTAGAAAAAGCAACAAATAAAAACAAGGTGCCTGATAAATGGCGCACATCCTTACTATATTTCACATGTAATATTTTGTGGTTGCCATATTAGATTCGGAAAGAAAACCTGAACAGACAGTTTTTAATTTAATTCATGTGCATAAAGTTAAGCACGTTTAAGCCGTTACAGAATCGGGACCAAAAACTGTGACTAAGGGAAAAAAATAATATTTCAGAAAAATTTATATTTACCATCTCTTTCCTTGTGTTAAGATTAGGTGTGATTTATGATACTAGTAAATTAAAAAAAATATTTCAACAGAAGTGTGATTTTTAACTTGAGTGTGTTCCTTTAAATATTCTAATATTACCCTAAGACAGGTAATATATAAGTTTTACTAATTTTCCTCATACAACCTATTGCATTCATTAAGTATGTATCTTGAGCTACAGGAAATAACATACAGAGTAGAGAACTTTTACTAATTTCACAATGTACTCCCACCTGTTTGCGAGCATCCACATCAGCAGCATCTTCTATATAGGTATCATCGGTTTCATGTTCCTCAAGTTCCTTCTCCGCATTTTCCGGTAAAACAATCTCAAAGTCATTCTTGGGGGCAGGAAGGCCCATAAGCCCTAGACGCAGATGCTCACGAGACTCTCTTTCCTGTTGAAAGTTAATCAAGTTTTAATCATTCTGAATGCACAGAGGTTTATATTACATAGTAGATTTCCGTTGTCCTAAGTTACCAGTAAATACAGAGGAAAAAGTACAGATGCCACCTGGTGATTTTAGCTATGCAGTTAACAGAAAATGTAAGTAAAAACTTAAAGAAGTTTAACGAGTGAAAGATGAACGTTATTAATCCACATTATACAAAAGACAATGCCTCCAGAATTCATGCTCTATGAATACAGTCTCCTGAGGCCTGTGGGAGGAAGATGTGCAGCTTCCCTGAAAACAGCTTGTAAAAGGTGCAAGGAAAGGCATCCAGAGAAACAGCTATTTTAATGTAGGAGTATAGCACAGGAGTGGCTCCTCTTTTCTCACTGTCAGTTTCAACATGACACTAGAAGTTCAAGATGACATGCACTTTATGAAGTTATTCATATAGAATGATATAGGGCTATTTGTGGAGAGTTGTCTAACTGGAACATTTCTCTTCAGATATCGCTACTCTAAAATTTCAATGCAGTGGCTCACAGATCTGGCAATTATGCCAGTAGCGTAATGGCAATAGCACAAGCATCTCTGGAAACCGTCAGAAAGCTGAAGTCTCTTGTTGAACTTCCAAAGTCAAGAGCCAAGCTTACCCTTGAAAACGATGAGATGGCACTGAGACACTTGCAAGGACCTCCAAACAGACTTAGAGAAAGCTTCTTTAAGTTAAGAGAAAACTTCAGATTCTGGATTAAAAGAGCTATTTCCTTCAAAAGAACATGCCAAGCACTTTGGACTGGAAATCCTTTGCTAGCCCAAAGAGAAACACTGATGCCTCTGGTGGGAGATATCCAAAACCACAGTACAGGCTGCAGAATTTGCCACATAAAAGGAGCTCCCAAGGCAATTTCTATACAGTTCTGTGCCCTCTTATACCACATCTATTTGGCGAGATTCATCTGGCAGAATATCCAGGAATGGAAACGTGTGTTGACAAAGGTGATGAAAGAATCTGGACCAGACTGCTACATTAATGGGCATTTCAAGGGCTAGAGCTCCTAATGGGCAAACCTGAATACCACTCTACTTCAATTTTGTCAACAGGGTACACTGATGAGTAAGTCCTGTATCTAGAATTGGCGGCCAACATATGAGGGATTTGAGGGTGGAATGGGATTACAGGATAAATGAATCTTTTCTTGGGACTAAGTATTTCCTGTTCCACTTCAAAGACACAAGTGGGACTGAGGCCTAGTTATAGCCAAATGTCTTTATGTGGTGAAGAGTGCTGGAGCTCTTTGACTGGGCATACTCAAAGCTGTTTTTCTTTTTCATTGTGGTGAGATTTTTGCTTTTAAAGTGTATTCTTGATGTGATGAAAATGCAAAAATGTAATTTTAGTAGGTCGTGAATGAATATTTATATGCAACTGGTAATACAAGTTCTGTACAGGAGATCAAAATGAATTTCAAACCCCAGGAAGTTACTAGAACATTCTTCTCTTCCTCACATGTACTACTTACCAGTTGTTTTGCATAAGACGGATCACTATAATCTGCCATTCCCTCTTCTGGGTTGATGTTCAATTTATCTCGCAGGGGAGTCCTACCTGGAGTTGCTCCAACCACTGGTTTAGGAGTTATTCCACCACGAGGGGTCAAACCTTCTGCTCCATGAGATGGAGTCCTACAGTGTTAGGAAAAGGCACATTTGACCATTTAATCAAAGGGCATCAGCTCTGAAAGTGTTCAAATGCTTTTTTATATAGTAAGATACACTTAAATTGATCCAATTTTCGGAACTTTTTGTAAGACATCGCAATCTGTGATGATAGCTTAATAGAAGTGGTTTCTTTCATAGAAGAAACAATAATGGAGAACACAAGCGCACACACAAAGAGAATCTATTACTGATTCAAAGCACAGTATTTAAGATGCGAAGTTAAAAATGCTATAGCCTTGCATAAATGTATTTAGAAAAATACTCCAGTTCTCTTTAGCTTGAAAGGATGGA
This sequence comes from Chelonoidis abingdonii, assembly GCF_003597395.2. Classification (NCBI taxonomy): domain Eukaryota; kingdom Metazoa; phylum Chordata; order Testudines; family Testudinidae; genus Chelonoidis; species Chelonoidis abingdonii. The sequence continues at coordinate 14,340,043 of NC_133771.1, read as the reverse complement.
GACTTCTTAAAACACTTCACATGTCAGAATGGCAAAGCCCATTGATTTTATTTAGCCCTGAGAAAGCTTTGTTCTGGTTGCACAGATGAAAAACACAGTTTTCCACGGGTGCCAAAAAAATTACTACAGGCTTGAATTTATTAAAGTAACATATTTTTTAACTTAGATTTTTCTGAAGTATTGTTACAACTAAAGTCCCCATGTATTCTGCATAGGTTAGTCACAGCAAAATGTTACAAATTTCAGATTGCCACAGAGTAATACTTAAGTACAGGAAACATTTCAGTTAAAAGGGCTCTTAGATGTTTAAACTTGAGAGAATAAATAATAAAAACATCTAATCCATCTTAAAACTGTTAACATGAAGGTTCTGCTTTGTTATACTGCTTCCTTTAAATAAAAGAGACATTGTATAATACTGTTTCTAACATAACAAGCACACATTTTTCCATTCAAGATTTTGGAAGTGAACACTCACAATGCATGAAAGTTAGGTGTCTAGAAAACAACCCTATTTGCATGTGCAAATCTAATCTTTAGTGAATGAAAAACTTGAATGCAAAATCGGATTACGCGCACACACACACGTCAGCAATTGGATCAGCACAGGCTGACCTTTGCACTTGTGTTAAGCTGCACTGATCTCAGAAGAACTCTGCATAAAATAAAGACCTGCTTGAGTGGATACAATTGCAGCATCTGAATAAACATTTTTAGGGAACAGACTGAGGTTATTTTTGAAAAGTTGCCACAAGAATACCTATTTACTTCATTTGCCTCTGCTTCCTCAAGTACAATAAACAGATGTAAAATTAAAACTTGAGTTGAAAAACTTCAGCCACAAAATATACCGAGTCTATGGAATTTTCCAGTTCTATGGAATATGGCATTTGTGGGATATATTTACTCAGGACCTACTGTAAGAGTCAAACGAACAATTCCATAATGTTTGGATTGGCTGTACAAGAATTATATATATTCTATATACACATCAACGCGGCCTATAAAATATTCACCTCAGCTTTTCAAAGGTTCACAGAAGTTTTAATCAAGTGTCTCTCGACAGCTGAAACTCAGATGCGATACTTTGGAAATTTTAGGATCAAATGTTACAGAGAATGCCACTGTCCATTTTAAATATACCATGTTTGTATTGCTATAGCAGCCAGGAATCCTAGTCATGGACCAGTACCCCATTGTGCTAGACACTGTACTAAAAGATGTGAGGCTCTCAACTTGACAAAGATGATAAGAAGAAAAAGAAAGTAGTATAATGAGGGCTTAAAAAAAAATAAAATAAATCAAGCTAGCATTTCTTGTAGGACCAATAATCAAATCCTGTAATTCAAAATATTTTAAGAACTTCCACCCATCCCATCATCTCTGAATAGTTTGCTTTACCTGAAGGGTGTGGAAAGCACTGTATTTGGAGTCTGAACAACTTGTCTCTGAGGTGTCACTCCAGAGAAGTCACTCTCATGGAGGGGGGTATTAAGACCACCTTTCAGGGGGGTGTCTACGTTCGTCAGAGCCATCAAGTTCTGGGCTTCCTGTGTAACAGACAACATACAGAGCACATTACCAGGATTTCCAAAATCAAACTCTGCTGTGCAAGTTTAATAGACCTAGAGTGAAAAAATAGGTATGAATGCTGAATAGTCATTTAAATGTCAAAGTATTTTGTTGAAATTGCTAAAAATTTCCTAATTTTAAGAAGAATACACTGGCTACTTACATGTCTTACAACACAGCTGAGTATTTTAATCTTCCTTAGTTGCTACAATGAGGGAGTTGCTTAATATTTCAGTTTTCTTCAATCTGGGTAGATACCGCAGCTAAGATTTTCAAAAGTGATCAGTGATTTCGACATGCAATTAAAGACACTTTAAAGGCACTGATTTTCAGAAAGTGCTGTTCTCCCACCCTCTGAAAATCAGGGCCCTTTAAGGTGTCTTACATTCATCCAAAAGCCATCAAGATCATAAGGCCATATCTAGACGTAATAAATACACTTCTCCAAGAGGCAGTAGCTATGTTGAAGGAAGAATTCTCCCATTGACTTAGAAGTGTCTACACCAGCGATTAGTTCAGCCTAATTATGTCGCACAGGGGTGAAATCTGTGTTGTAGTTAGTTCGACTTAACTTTGTATGGTAGACCAGGCCTTAGTCACTTTTGAAAATCTTGGTATACGCCTGAAATAAGTCAAGAACATTTTCTTCAAACAAAGATTTTATCCTTTTGACAACCCTAAAGGTGAACACAGTGGATTAAACAGATTCACACAAGAACTGTAACTGTACAACACAATGATGAGCCTTCTGTTCTAGTATCCTGCTCCAAAAGTGGCTTAGATTTGAAGTTTGAGGCAGATGGCACTTCCCCCCAACCCTAAAGTACCTAACCACTTGGTGGGAAGATGCTGCAGGAATGGATGGCTGGTCGGGTCAGTTCCTGCGAGAAGCAGGGGCCCACAAGGTTCCTGCCTCGGTTGACATACTGCTTCCCAAATAGCACTGGTGCAGCTGGAGAGTAACCTGCTGGTCCCAGCTGACAGCAGCACCACCTTGGCCCCCGGCCTCAGTCCCAGCTACTGGCTCAGCACCCCCGACTTCCTGCAGCAGCATATCTCTACAGTGCTCATGGTACTGGTGAACCTGGGAGTGCCAAGCTCTGCCCCCATACCCGCAGTCCACGCTGCCTCGCCCGCACTAAAAGAGGTACCCATTCTCCTTGCCTGCGATCCTAGCACTTATGAGCCCTGCTCTCTTCATTCCAGGGCCTCTCAGGTTGTGGTGGGGGGTGTTGCAGTGTCAATGGGTGTTACAATTCCTTCAAATGTTTGCAAGTTTTATTTTATCTGCTATTATTTATACTCTTTTTGAGCAGAACTGTGAGATAACAAGAAAGGTGCTCTAGGAAATCAAATTACTACTTTTGATACTCAGACTCTTGTTATAACTATATTGATCAAAGCCCTTCTACTTCACTACTTGTGTTCTTATAAACTATAGGATTTTCACCTCTTTGTGCTTACTAAACTATGGAGTGGCATAACTTCTTTTCCTTCGCTTAGGGAGGCTTGCTAGGACAAAGTCTGAGTACCCTCGCTCTAGTATAGCACAGAGCTTGCTCTGTACAATTATATTTTACCTGCAGGATCCTGTCCTGTGCCGCTGGAGTTTTGGGCGTTCTAAGGGCGATGCTGTTGTTGGTGACATTGTATTCAGACAAAAGGGTGCTGGAAGCAGAGTTCGTAATTCCAGACTCTTCAGCTGTTTGACGTGCAATCTCGCTCGCCTGGCCTACTTTCACTACTTCCTCGAGCTCTGTATCTGAAATCTTTCAAAGGAAACCAATATCAAACAGTGAGTTACATTTGGAAGAATAAAGTTCTTACTGGCAGGTATCAAGAATTACATACCAAAGGAAAAAGGTAGTACTCTAAGAATACTCTCCTCTCACCCAGCTCAAGCAGATACTCTACTCCTACTTAACGCACTGGCTAGCTGCTTATTCAAATGCATGAAAAAAAAACAAAGAACCTGTCTGACATGTATGATCATAAAAAGGTGCGACATTGAGAGGTCAAAAGGTACGGTACATGCAACGGCAGAGCAAGCTTCCCTGCCCTGCCAACATATGTCAGTTCTAACCACGGAAAAGCACCTCTACGGATGAGACAACAGTTCCGTCTATGCCTGTTTGAACCTCGGTCTCTGTGACAACTGTGGTGCACTGGGTACAGAACTGTGACCATTACACTCATTTCACACAGGCCACCAAATATCCGACAGCTGGTAACAGTTTGCATCTGAGCGACAATTTACCTGAGGAGCTGGAAGCACTAGTTTGCTTCTTTTTTTAGTAAACTCTGACACCCCACTGGTCTGAAGAATAGCTGAAGGCAAGTCAGATTCTTTCTTCCGTTTCATATGCTGTTTGTCTTTTTTGCGCTCTCTTCCTTCCTTCTCCCTGTCACAGTGGACAAGAAGGTCATTTAAAATACTCAGAACTGGTCAGGAAAGCAAAACTGGCATTTCAGAGAGAGACAGAAAATCCTTTGCTCTAGCTGGTGAAGGTGGGATATGCTGTAACTAATCATATTTCAGGAAGAGGTAGCAGCCGTGTGGATCAGAAGTCAATTGATAATATATGGATTGAAAACCATGCAAAGGAATGTCACATCTGTAAATAACAGCATTTAGGAAACAGTTAGTGGACATCCATTGGTGTTAGATAGCACACCAGTGACTGCAGGGAGAGGGAGGAGCACTGAAAAATACCAAGAAGCCCCAAGTTTAAGCAAGCAGGATCTGCCCTTCCTTCCACAAGTGGTAGGAGGAAGCTAGGGAAAACAAGTCTCTGCCCTTGGAGGACAGTAAGAGAAGCAGCACATGAAATCTTGCATGGGAGGTTGGGGGAAGAGTTAGTAGGGCCTGCAGCCAGGTTTCCATCTGTACATTACACACACTTTTTTATTTGAATTAGGAGCTATAAATTCCAACAAGCATTTCTGGTGAAGCCACTCGAGCTTCCTTGTCATCGTTCAAAATCACACAACCCTCTTGCTGGAACCTCAGCTCCGTAATTCACAGCTGTCTACTATTTCTACTGTATACAATGGATTGTCTCAACTAGGAATTATTGAAAGAAAAATTAAGTAGATTAGAGCTAGTAAATCAAGTTGGATGGATTGTTGGATCTGCCCACTCAACAGAGAACAGCTGGCAGAAGTAACTGGAAGTGAATTGTGGAAGTACAAATAACAGCATGCTGGCTAGCTCTGCTGCTCCATTTGACAACATGCATGTCACTTCTCAAGCGCACATTTGCAGAGACAATTTTGCCAAATAAAGAAAAAGTACTTGAGCAGATTCTAATAATAATAATAATAATAATAATAATAATAATATAATTACATGTGGCACAATGGCAATAAAACAAACTAACAAAGTATTGCTATGACATGTCAAAGCTGCTCTTACAAGCAATTTAATAAAGCCATGTTTTGTAGGAAGAAAAGTCAGTCATTTCTCTGATGAAAACTAAAATGCAATTATCTTACTGATGTAAAAATATGACAGAGCGAGGTGATGCAATGGTTTAAATTCTTTAAAGCCTTTAAATTCTTAGGTTCCAAGGAATAAAAAAAAAAAAAAAAGAGTTTGGGAGCCTCATTCTTGTGTCCAGTCGACATTTTTCCACATTATTAAACTGACAAAATTTACCAAGACAAGCAATCATAAGAGAAAGGGCCTGCAAATCAGAATCAAGGTGCACTGGCATATATCCCGTGAGGAACACACTTTCCCAGACCAGGCCTATGTTACATGAGCACTAAAAGTTCACTCATAAAAAACTTAAAACAAACTTACGATCTTAATTCTCCATCCAGGTCTTGTTGACGTAGTTTCCGGAAGTCCGCATCCAGTGCCTGGTAGTTTTCCTCCAATGTATCGTAAAAGCCAGGAGCAGGCTTCTTTTCAAATGGGATTTCTGCATTGTAATCCACACCTCTCTTCTTTTTCCTTTTCTTCTGGATCTCTATCCCTGCAGCTCTAAGTTCCCTCCTCTTCTGGAGAGCAGCAAGACGTCTGAAGAAACACAGTAAATGCTACTTAATTCAAAGCTAATGCCTCCTGTACAATAGTCATCTGCTAACATCAGATAGTACTTAGGGATGAGATATTATTTACAAAATGTGATGGACCATAATAGCACTGACATTATTAAATGTTCATATTCCAGGAGCACCCAGATGCCCCAGTCAGGCTGCAGACCCATTGTGCTAGGTGCTATGCAAACACATCCAAAGATACGATGACACAGCCCCTGTTGCCCTGAAAAGTTTACAGTCTAAAGCCCTGATCCTGCAAAGACTTAAGTATGTGCTTTACTTTGTACATTGCATGTAGTCCCAGTGAAGTCAATGTGAGTAATTCTATTGCATCAGTGTAAGCACAAACAAGTCTTTACAGGAGTGGGGCCCAAGAAGATGAGCAGCATATGAAGGACAGGAGGGGGTACACCATATAATGTTGTTATAGACACATTTGCACATTTGTTTTTTTAATCATTCTGACTAGATAAAGCAAAGTAGCAACTAATCCCATCTTTCTTTCAAACATCATCAACTTGATCATTTCTTTTTGACATCTCAGAAGAAGTGGGTCTTGAAGAGAAACTGAAAGAGAGAGAGCTGAAGCTTCACAGATCAGTTCGGGGACGGGATTCCACGTGAAAGGGACAGAGGGAGAAACTAAAAACTCAAGAGACAACAGAGCAGACAAGTGGAAGGGATGGTTGTGTCTACCTAGCTTCTTCAAGCTGCTTCTCTCTTGCTTTTCTCTTGGCCTTCTTTCCCTGAGTATTAGCCAGACGCGCTCTAGCTTCAGATAGCATTTCAAGTTCATCTGCAAAAAGTATAGAGATGGAAGGTTACCAATTTTTCACATTATATTGGGGAGCTGGGAGTTAATATTAAGATCAGAAGAAAACCTTTAAAAAGATGCCAGGACTGGTGTGTCAGTATGGATTCCCCATGCCCTCTACGCATGGATTCCCCATGCCCTCTACATTCTCTCTTTACAATGAACACAAACAACCAGATGAACACAAAATATCAAGCCACCAACCAGATGAACCAAACAGATCACAAAAACATTCATAATGTTGGCAATATTTCCCTGATGCACAAGGCTGTTTAAACTGAAATCAGAATATTCCTAGTGAAAGGGAGACCTAGCATAATCAAAGAAAACAATTTCGTTTATATTTAGGCCTACACAATAATGATGAGTGACCTATTATTATTATGACAGGAACATGACACTTGAGAACAGTCGTTATTCAATCTTCAGCCTGGGCACTTTCATGGACTCCTACCCCTCCTGTCTCAAACATCATTGGTGTAACGTACAGAAGAATTTGTCCTGTTACATTTCAGTAATGATTCATCTAGGAGATATTAGCTGGTGGGAAGACACAGAGAGGAGAACTGCCAGTGGAAGGGCAGTAAATTGCAAAAAGCCAGGCAGTGAAATGAAAAAAAACAGCCATCCAAGAAAACAGAGGTGATAAAGAGACAGAAGAGAAGGAGGGGAGCAGATCCAGAGTAGGAAGGGGACCATATGAAACTGAAGAATAGACAAAGGAAACCTGAAAGACAAGAGTGAAACAGAGGACCTGAGGCAGAATACAAGATCAAAACTGTAGGAGGAACAGAGATAGGAGCCTGAAAACACAGAGAAAACAGAAGAGATAGGATGAAGCAAACAAAGGTCAAAGAAACTGCAAGAGACTGAATTGTTAAAAAATGCTGATACATGTAACACATTTTTAATTTACCTTCATCCATATCAATAGGATCGGGACGGGCCGGTTTCGTTTCTGGATTTGGATCAATTTCACCTGGTTTCAGTTTTCGAGGATCATCTGCAGTTTCTTCCTCATTGTCTCTCTGAGCAGCTTTATCCCTGTAAAGATGTACCAGCACATTCAGGTGACATGACCCACTTTATGAAATTGGGGAAAATGTGTAACTATCTCCTGAAATCTCAACCCCCAAAACTGCCTAAGAAATATAAGCCAGTAGTTCACAGTAAACATTACAGACACTTACTAACTGCAGAAAAGAATTATGAATAATTGAACACTAATATTTAAGCCACTAAAACAAAAGCATCACAAATTAATAAAAACAACTGAAAGAGAGACAATGAAACATGCAAAGCGGACAAGTCAGCACTAATGAGGATGACAGAAGAGAACTCACCTTTTGTGGTAAACAGCTGTACATGGAAGATACTGAAAATAGAGAACTGCTGCAAGACAAACATCTCACTTGTTGCTTCTAACCACCAACAGCCCTAACAGAAGCTTGAAGGAGAGGGAAGAACTGGGCCTGCTAGAAACCCTTGCCAGCATAGGAAATGGGCCAGTCATTTCTCTCTCTGCCTCCCTCCAGGCCACCAGGGACCAGAAGCCTTTCCCATCAAGCTAGGTAGCCCAACCTAGCAGCCTAAAGAAGGCCCAAGCCATTGGAAACCCCTCCAGCTGCAGCACCCAGGAGGAAGAAGAGAATACCTCCAACACAGCCAGCAACCTCCTGATGTCTATGTAACAAACTACAAACATTTTCATGCTATTTATCTTTAGCAAAACAGAGTCACTTACAAAAGAAATTCATAGTGTTCCAAGCACTGCGCAGCTGTTCTTCCAATGATTGGAGCAATGGTCCTCCACTGGGTTGGCATTAGCTTGGCCAAGTGTAATAGTTTCTCCTCTTCTTCCCGTGACCATTCTGTCTTTTTGATACTTGGGTCCAACCACTCGTACCTGTTACACAGTGGTAAAATTAAAAGAGGACATTTCTGGAATAGTTTATGCCAATTCAATTGTGAGCAAATCATATTGCTTCCACACACCATTACAATGGGATTTCAGAATCTCATCCTGGATATATATGATCTATGGCTATATAAAATGTGTATTATACGTAGCACTTTTATACATATAAAGCTTTATGTTTTGTTCTCATTTGTCATACAGATCTTCCCATCTCTCCTCATCCTCACATTTTTTGCCAAAAGACAGGATTCACAAAACTAGTCTTTACTAGTCATGTGGTTTTACATACCATTTTCAAATGGTTAAAAGAAATGGTGGAGAACAATTAAGGCCCTGATACTGTAAATACTTAAGCACACACTTAACTAAGTGTGCAAGTAGTTCTGTTAGATTATGCTTCCATTAAGATTAGCATGTGCACTTCCGTGTCTGCAGGACTGGGTCCTAATTCTCATATGGATTTGTTAGTACATGTGTGTTAATTTTAAGGGCTGGGTTTTTTTTTCAAATATAGTACTGGAAAATAAAAAAAGGGAGGCTAAACTGAATGGTCTGAAAGCCTCTTTATATTAATACAAAGAGCTTAAAGTGAATTTTCTTTCTGACAAACATCTCGTTAAAATATGTAAATGAGACTAAAGTGGTTATTTTGAACTAAATTTTCATAATGATCCTATAACTTCAGTTTATGTGATGCCACTGATGTCATCTGTAAAGTGAGCGGATTTCTATTTTTGCTCATGATGCTTTCAAGGAATATGAGTTTATGATAGCTGCAGAAGATGAAATCAAGTAAGAATCACAAAGCTCTACCTCCCTCCCCTGGACCTGACCCACTGACAAACTCTATAGTAACTTTTAAATTCACATGAACTATGGCTCTCATTTTCCCATTACTATGTCCTCTACTTACCATCTGGCTTTGCATTGTTTTGCTGATTTTCTGTGCAACAAGGAAGCAATACGAGACCACTGGTTTTTGCCATATTTCATCACAGCTGCTTTAAGAATTTCATCCTTAAAACAAAAAGAATTCTTATTACGATGGGTCATTAGAAAACTTCATCAGAGATGAATGCTTGCTTTGAGCTCTGTGAGGTGAGATGGAGGAGAGGGTTTGACAAGGATAGTGGCCTGGTGGGAAGGGCAAAGGAACCCTCTTCTTCCCAAAACATTGCTCTCATCGAAGATGAGTGAAAATGTAGGGCTGTTTTACCAATGCCATTAATCTTACCGCTAATATTTAAAATTACTATAGCTGAAAGAGGTTAGCAAAAGAAAATTATTCCCATTTAATTTGGGTATTTGACAGCCCTTGGTGAATGGCCAGTTTCATTGTTTCTCCTGTACAGTAAGTTTCCAGGGTTGTGTGGATCCTTCACACAACAAGGATGGTGAGAAAATATTTATAACAATAGGACATAGTAAAAGCATGGAAACTGGGGCACGTGTGGCACCTAAAACCACTTTCAACTTTTTTTAAATTGAGTAGATTTCAAGTTGGTAATGTCCCTTTAATTGGAAGTTTCAAGTCTGCAATGGAAATTGAGCCAACTGCCTAAAACCCAGCAAGCTTTGAAGATCCTAAAAAGAAGAAGTCAATATCAAGACAAGCACTTGGTTGCAGATCCAGTCATAGTTAGAACTGTTTATTTTTTGATATTTGCATCCTAAACCTAAGTACGTTTCTGTTCTTGTATAGTTCATTTAATACAATACACGGCAGATTAACAGCCATTTCCTATTGTCAGCTTTGTTTGGAGATAGCGGACATGATGATATACGTGTAGTATGAACAAAGTGTTGTTAGGAACACTTGTTTTGTGACAAGGTAACCGTAGACACACTTAATTTTACAGTTTAATGGCAATACATTACTTGGGAGTGGGAAAAGTTATTGTACCAAACCTGAACAACCAATGGCATATGAAATCTATTTATGAAATCTCTCATTTGCAGATGTTTCAACTGAAACAGCTGCAGACCCTGAGAAGACTTCAAACAAAGAAAAGAGGATACGATCTTCAAGTGTCATGAAATCTTCACTACATGAATTCAGCAAACATCAGCTCCAATTTTCACAGGTTTATCTCACAATAAAGTATCCATTAGGGCTGCCACTACGTCACGACTGACACTACGTCACGACTGACACTATGTCACAAGAGAAGGTGTGAACCATGACCTCTTGATGGCAAGTGACATAGTGAAGATAACTTCAAGACACTGGAATTCAAACCTGGGTTGAGATAGAACAGTTTTGTCTCAGAAGACAAAGTTATAGAAGCATCAGTCCCATGAAAGAGAAAGAGCTTCATGTCCCCAAGCCCAAACTTGGCCTCTTCTACAGAAGCCAAAATTTTCACTTCTTTTATAGGAAGTCAGAACCCCAAAATTTAGGAGATTATGGAAGAAAGTTATGGACCTGTTGCAGACTATTCTAGCATGGAAACCATAAAGTGCACGCACTGGAACTGTGGCCAGAGATGTGAACAAAAGCTGAAAAGCTCAGTTACCCTTCGAAGTTTTCCTGGGATCAGATGGCACCTTTTCCTAAGGGAAAGTCTACACTACCGCACTACACTGGCACAGCTGCGCCCCTGTAGCGCATCTGGTGAAGATGTGTGATGGTGACAGGAGAGCGCTCTCCCATCAGCATAATTACTCCACCTCCGTGAGAGCTGGAAGCTATATCAGCAGGAGAGCGTCTCCCTCCGACATAGCGCAGCGTAGACATCGCTTTAAGTCTATGTAACTTATGTTGCTCATGGGGGTGTTCTTTTCACCCTAACTGAGCTGAAAACAGAAGACTTGTTTTGTATAGAAAAAAGCATACAAAATAATCAAATAAGTGATCTACTATGTGCTCCACAAATGCTCATTATAGCCTAGTCCAGGGGTCTGCAACCTTTCAGAAGTGGTGTGCCGAGTCTTCATTCATTCACGCTGATTTAAGGTTTCACATGCCAGTAATACATTTTAATATTTTTAGAAGGTCTCTTTCTATGAGTCTATAATATAATAACTAAACTATTATTGTATGTCAAGTAAATAAGGTTTTTAAAATGTTTAAGAAGCTATATTTAAAATTAAATTAAAATGCAGAGCCCCCCCCCGCCCCCCGACCAATGGCCAGGACCTGGGCAGTGTGAGTGCCACTGAAAATCAGCTCGCGTGCCAAAGGTTGCCTACCCCTGGCCTAGTCTATACAAGAAGAGTATCCATTGCCAACAATAGAAATTTGCAGTTAAACTATGTTCAGTGCCAGTTCAACTGCACAAAGTCATTTTTCCTCATGTACACAAGCCTTCAGAGTGTATCTGGCTTTAACCGTAGGCTGCTGAGTTTTGGTTTGGGATACTACAGGGGAATATATATATATATATATATATATATAAATTGAAATGAAAAAATCTTCTCTCTATATATCATACTTCCATCTCTTGTTGCAAGATTTCATTTGCTACAAGTTAGCACCACAGTAATACCATTGATAAGATGTACAAATAATCACTGGTATTTTTTTGCATGACCATCATTTAGTTACTCATATGTTTATTGTGAACCAATCACTACAGTACAGTACCAAATACAAACACTTGCTTTGGTGTCATCTTGGTAGGATTCTAGCCTCTGTAGAGCCCTCAGAGAAGATGCATTCTTGAGATCATCATCCTTTGAGAGGATAAGGACGACGGGGAGAGAATCTCTCTGAAAGTCTGAGAAGGTAGGAGAACACAGGCCTTGCCAGATGGAGGGAAATGCTTGTGGTTGTTATGTCAGGATATGACCAAACTTTAGCTAACTGAAGGACCACATAATTGCTTTGTCAGAAATGCTTCTTACCATAGGAGAGCAGTCTATACTTAATCTCACCCTTCCTCATAGAGAGAGATAAAGCATCCTGCAGAAAGAACACTTTCCAGCACACAGTGACCAATGCAGCACTGACCCCCTGCCCATGCAACACTCTCTGAACCCAGCACATAGAACAGCTCCCAGAACACAGGGTTCACGTGGATATTAGTCCCCTGCTCATATTGCACACCGGGGACCCAAGCCTGCAGAGGAACCAGCGCTCAGTGCAGAAGGGGCCCCTGCCCATTTCTGCACACTGGGGACCACTGCCAGCACACGGGTGTTCACGGGGTTCTGAGACCCCCGGCTATGCTGCACACTGAGATCCCCAGCCTGCAGCAGAGCGAGCTCCCAGCACACAGGGTCCGGGCGGATCTGGGCTCCCTGCCCACGCTACACACAAGGGACCCCAGACTGCAGAGGGGACAGATCCCAGCACACAGGGCCCGGGCGGATCTGGGCTCCCTGCCCACGCTACACACTAGGTATTCAGGCCTGCAGAGGGAACGCTCCCAGCACAGGAGGCCATGCAGATATGGGCTCCCGCCCATGCTACACACAAGGGACCCCAGACTGCAGATGGACAGATCCGCACACAGGGCCGGGCGGATCTGGGCTCCCTGCCCACGCTACAACAAGGGCTGGGGACCCCGACGCAGAGCGGACAGATCCCACACACAGGGCCCGGGCGGATGCTGGGCTCCCTGCCCACGACACACAAGGACCCCAGCCTGCAAGGGGCAGCACTCAGCACACCGGGCCCAGGATGATCTGGGCCCTCCCCCGCTGCACATTGGACCCTCATATTAAGCCGGCGGGGGCGGGGAAAACGGTGGGGGAGAACCCGAGGCACAGAAAATATCTCAGCCCCAACTGTGAAGACCACCCTGTGCGCGTGCGCAAGACGCCCCCCCCCCCTTCAGCGCATGCGCTTTGCTACCCCTTCTCGCTGCGGAGCGGAGGCTCAGCGCGCGACCCTGCGGCTGGCCCCAGGAGTGGAAGCGGCCCCTACCTCGGTGTTTCGCCACACGCCCCCTTTGATCATAATCCGCGGCATCTTGGCAGCGAAGGCGAGCGGGCTGCGGGAGAAAAGAGACGATGGCGACGTAGGAGAGACACCACTAGTATTTCCGTGCTACGGGCGGTTGAGATTCTGCGCAGGCGCCGTTGGGACAAGGGCGCGGGGAATGTGTCAAAATTCCGAGCCGACGCACCGTTAGACTGTGAGTCGTAGGTGCACGCGTGCGCACTGAGAGAGAACAGTCTCCTGTTTGGGAGATTACAGAAGCTGCGCGTGCGCAGCTCTGAAGGCGGGGCGAGGGGAAGATTCGAGCTGGGCCGATGTGCAGGGCCGCTCAGGGACAGCCGGCATGGCTGGGAAGCATTGTCATAGCGCCATCTGGCGCCCGGTGGTGCTGCGGGCACAGAACCCCGCCGGCTGGATGCAGCTGCGGGACCTGATCCAGTGCGAGCGAGGCTGCGGGAGGAGGGAGCGGGGTCTGGGTCTGACCCTGAAGGTGAGACAGCCCCGTATGATGGGGGGAGCGCCGGAGGGCGGGGTGCGTGTGTGTCTGTAACCAAAGTGGGCCTGCTTGGAGGGAGCTGGCTGTGCAGGGGAGCGTCTCTTGAGATGGGGTGGCGGGGAGCTGTGCATGCAGTTGTGTCTCTCTTGAGATGGCTGTGGGGAGTTGTCTGTGCAGTTGGGTGTATTTTGGGAAGGCGTGGTGGGGAGCTGTCTGTGAAGGTAAGGCAGTGCTTTGGGATGGGTGTAAGAATCTGAAGTGCCTTCCACAATCTGGGAGGGATGAGGTGTGAGCATGCTTTTTCAGAAGTCTTAAAAGAGCAACACTCTGATGTGGAAACCACAGAACCCAAACCACCAAAAAGGAAAATCAACTTTCTGCTGGTGGCATCTGACTCAGATGATGAAAATGAACATGTGTTGGTCTGCACCGCTTTGGATTTTTATCGAGCAGAACCTGTCATCAACATGGATGCATGTTCTCTGGAATGTCGGTCGAAGCATGAAGGGATATATGAATCTTCAGTGCATCTAGCATGTAAATATCTTGCAACATCAGCTACAGCAGTGCTATGCGAACGCCTGTTATCACTTTCAGGTGACATCATAAACAAGAAGCGGGCAGCATTAATTCCTGCAAATGTAAATAAACTTGTTTGTCTGAGCAATTGGCTGAACAAAAAGTAGGACTGAGTGGACTTGTAGGCCCTAAAGTTTTACATTATTTTGTTTTTGAATGCAGTTATTTTTTGTACATAATTCTACATTTATAAGTTCAACTTTCATGATAGAGATTGCACTACAGTACTTGTATTAAGTGAATTGAAAAATACTATTTCTGTGGTTTTCTACAGTGCAAATATTTGTAATAAAAATAAACTTAGCACTGCACACTTTGTATTGTGTGGTCTAATTGAAATATATTTGAAAATGTAGAAAACATTGAAAAAATTTAAAAAAGCGGTACTCTTCTACCTCAATATAACACGACCCGATATAATGTGAATTTGGATATAATGCGGTAAAGCAGTGCCCCAGGGGGTGGGGCTGCGCACTCTGGTGGATCAAAGCAAGTTCGATATAATGCGGTAAGATTTTTTGGCTCCTGAGGACATAGTTATATCGAGGTAAAGGTGTATTCTATTATTAACAGTGTAATTAATCGCAATTAATTTTTTTAATCACTTGGTAGCCCTATTTTTAAGTTGATTGTGCCTCTTTAAATTGACAGTACAGGTGTATTGTAGCGTTAATGTGATATAGTAACATCCAGGTTCACCTGAAGACAGTTTTAAGGTATACTTAGATTTTTACATTTTAAACATCTGGACTTTTTCCTAAAACCTTCTCCTCGCTCCTTAAAAAATTAACTTGGCCCTTTCATCACAACACACAGCTATATGTATTACAGTGGTGAATCGCTAAGGCGGCTACACCTAGAATTGTTTTTCACAACTCAGCCAGTAGCAGTAGAGAAAAACAGCCAGCTGAACCAGGTACAGCAGTACCACTAAGGGAAGCAGGAACTGAAATCCAGCTAAGGTTGCTCTTCTTCCCCTCTTGCAGCATCTCCAGACCCAGCATTGTGCAGGGGAGACCTCCTGTCTGGGGGCTCCAGAGCCTATGCAGTCCCACGCTTCTGAGCCATGTTTGTTTCTGGACAAAAGGAACTGGTAGCAGGAGCCAGCTAGAAACTGAACCAGCAACAGCAGAGGAAAGCAGCTGCAGCAGTGGCCTGGAGTCTGATGATGTCAGCAGCCTGTCACTGGTTTTTACTGCATTTACACTGGCGTTCTCGCCTCTCTGATCGGTGGCTATTGGCTCCTGCTCCATTACGCCACCTTCCTTCTGGGCTCCCATTTTTCTTTCCCCTCCTTTTAAAGTCCATGCTTAATTTTTTTTTTAAGCTAATCTGCTCTCAACACAACCCCATCCAACGATTTAAAAAAAAAAAAAAAAAAAAGTAGCTAACATACCTACTGCTGACCATCACGTTGTTTACTCAGATTAGATGTTCTCCTTTGTCTGTCTTGCTTATTTAGATTGTAAATTCTTTGGAGCAGGGACAGACTCCTATTCTGTGTTTACAGTGTCTAGCACAGTGGTATCCTAATCTTAGTGTGGTCCCTAGGTGTTGCCATAAATAATTGTGTAGGGTGTATTTAAAAATCTGTAAACTGTCCTTGCCTCTATAACCATGTCACCTCTCCTCAGACTGCACTTTCACACGTTCTCACGTTTACTGAAGAAGCAAAGGAACACCCAGCTTGTGCAGAAGCAAGTTTTGGTGAAGAAGGTTTTGCTCTTTTCTCAATCATGATCAAACCAACATTCATGCATGGTAATAGGTGGCACTCTGGTGCTGTCTTTCCACTAAAACATGAAACCAAGGTTTGAACAGTAGTGGCTCATGAACAATTTTGGAAAGAATAGGGGTACAGCCTGGACAAATTAAAAATGTTGGTAATTAAACTTGGCCTACCCCAGATTGCTTCTGTAATTTCATCAGGATATGATAAACTTTCTCTTATTGTTAAACAATTAGCACAACAGATGCTGGCTTAAGTATCCTTCTGTATATAATTGAAATTCCTCTTCTACTGAAGGAATTGTTCTGCTTGAGCAAAAGAAGATATTTTGCACTGCAACATTCGAGCTCACCTGATTACAAACTAGCCGAAGTGTTCTAGTCAATTGAAAGCAGCCCAGATTTCAGATATACTTGCTTTCCTGTTATCATTGGTGGGTCACAATCACTTTGCCTCGGTTTCCCCATGAGTAAAAAGATACAAATTACTTACTGTATATGATAGGCAGAATAAATGCCTGTTTGTAATGAATTATGAGATAAACTTCAGATTGGAAAGGGAAAGTAGGGAGAGTTAGTGGGGAGAAGTGTGTCTGTCTGAGGGCATTCTACTACAAGTTACTGAGTACCCTGTAGTCTCACACAAGTCAGTGGGCACTGAGGGCATAAGAGCAGGCCCAGAGATTGTAAGAACTTCAGAATAAGTCATGTCTACCGATGGTGCCGGTTTAGGCACTCATAATATACCATAACCGTTTCATAGGGGCATTTGTTTAATGTTTGTAGAGCAGTGCAAATTCCTTGAAAGACACTGTAAATGCAAAGTACTATTTTCTTCACATATTTACTTTAAAGCAATGTGAATGGAACTACTGGATCTAAGCTACAAACCATTCAGCTTGTAGCAGTATGAGGAACTGTTAGAGTCCTATTTACTCTTATCTTTTAAGATGTCCATAAAGGACAAACTTACATATATGAAGGTCTTTGCAATGGTGTACTACATACTGTACAAAAGCCCTAAGACTATTTTGAAGGCCTGACAGCCTGTTATTCCAAGGTGGAGCTGTATTGCCTTTCTCATTTGACTTCCCATTAGGGAGGTTCAGTCTAAAAACATATCAGGAAATTAGTAACTCTCACTGACATACATTTATAGTTATGGAGATAGTAGGAATTTCTAAAAGGTTTTGTATTGCAACACTGGGTCTTTAATTGCAGTGAGGCACTGTAGGTAAAGCTCTCCCTTCTCTTAAAAGCTGGAGTGTTTAATGCTGTACACAATTAGTTTTCCAGTTTTCCTTATTTACACTCCTTTGCAGTGTTCACACTACACATAGTTTTAGCTAAAGAAAGCTAAGTAGCTATCCAAAAATACAACCATTCACTGTAGTTAAACTTTAAATAGAGATAGATCTTACCATTTGCTTTCCACCATGGTCATTA